>NC_080403.1:22800000-23400000 GCF_030265065.1 Corythoichthys intestinalis | reverse complement strand
TTTCTCTGTTTTTTCATCAGAAATTGGAAAATTGCTCAAACTAAGCTATTTTCTAATGCTGATTTCTAAAGAATGGAAAAAATATTTCTTTTGCTGGGTTCCATGTTTATATACTGTAGCAATAGAACAGAATTTTCTGTGGGCTTTGCAAAATCAGTCAAAATCCAGTAAAACGGCCGGGAGCGAAGGGGGTTGCACCGGTGAAAATGGCTGGGAGTGAATGAGATAATTATTTCAAAAATGTGCTGCAGCACCTTATGGATTTATTTTATCTGTCAAACTCACCCATCATTGTCTGTGGGCGGTTGGTTACCCAGAACATCAAGCCAAGACTGTTAGGTTTTGAGTTGGTTCCCTCCTAGTGTGTCCCTGTGATTACCCATTGATTTCACCTGTTTTGCCTGGTTTGTATCCTCCAATCTGTATCCTCAAAACTGCATCCTCCTGTGTAAACCAGCTGTTCCTCGTTGTCTCGTTACCCCTTGTCTGCGTGTGTGTATATAAGCTCACAGTTTCTTTTCACTCCTTGTTGCGTCATTGTCTATGCCAATGTCAAGCCCTTTCCAAGCCCTCGTGTACCAGTCCCTCTGATTAAGTAAGTTTTGTTTGAGCATTGCCTTTTTTGGGGGTGGTCCGCGGGGTCGCCCAGGCTCATTGCGGCCGAATGAGGCTGTTCTGCTGCCCCGGCCACATGAGGGCACTCGTCAAAAGCCTTGGCGTGGTCCTCAACGCCAACAGCATGTGCGGTGCCGATGCCGTGGTTTCCCGAAGCTACTGTGCTGACGTCCCGGCCTCCCGCGCCGACGTCCCGGCCTCCCGCGCCAACGTCCCGGCCTCCCGCGCCGACGTCCCGGCCTCCCGCGCCGATGTTCAGGCTGCCTGAGGTGCCCGTCCTGACGTCCAGATTGCCCGAGCTGCCGGTCCCAATGCCCAAGCTGCCCGCGCCGACTCCCCGCAGTCAAGTGCCCGGGCCGACTCCCCGCAGTCCAGTGCCTGCGCTGCCTGTTCCTGGTTTCCAAGCAGACTCGGTTCCGGGTTTCCACGCAGACTCAGTTCCGGGTTCCCACGCAGACTCAGTTCCGGGTTCCCACGCAGACTCAGTTCCGGGTTCCCACGCAGACTCCGCTCCGGGTTCTCACGCAGACTCCGCTGCTGTCCCGCCAGCAGACGAGCCAGACGCTGTCCCGCCAGCAGACGACTCAGGTCTGGTCCTCCCGACGGCAAGTTACTTTGCCAAATAAGTAATTACTTTTACATGCAGGTAAATGAGTTACTAACTCATTAAATGAATTACTAACTCATTTACTATTTGGGGCGAAAGTAATTTGTAACTGTAATTAATTACTTTTTAAAAGTAACATTAACAACAGTGGTCATAAAGATGAAGTCTGCAGAATGAAAAGTGACGAAAGTGGAGATTTTATTCTTCCAATTTGTTGCCGAACACAATTTGCCTGCAAGTATTGCTGATCACTTCTCACAATTAGCAAAAGAAATTTTCCCTGACTCAAAGATTGTATCAGTAAGCTCATTTTATCAATTGACCTTTTTAATATATAATTGGACACACTAACAAACTACCTTCAAGTCAAACTAAATTGCGAGCTGAAGTGCAGCCATCAAAAGACATGATAGAAATTGCTAAAAGTGCTACATACAATTATAACAAAAGTCACTGTTAAATTTTAGTAATCATGCTGTAGCTGAAGATATTGATTGTTCTTTGATTGCACCAGGTTATATGTTTTTATTATTATTACTGTTATTACTGTGACGGCCCTGGCCGTTTAACTATTGTTTTATTTCTGTGATCCTCTTTATTCCTTAGGACATCCACCACACGGTGGCGCCTCTTTATGTTGTATGTTCACTTTCTTCTTCAGTTGCTACCTACTTTTTGGGGAGTCAAGTGTGATCATGTGTGCGTGGTCCGTTGTACTCCCAAGTGACGAGTGGTTGAGCTGGATTTATTTATTTTTGTCTATTAAAAGTGCATAAGTGGACGTCTACTCCCTTTTTTACCTTTTATGCACTCATCCTGCCCTGCCACGCGTTACAACTTGAGAAGCCTCCAGTCAGCTGATCGTCACCTCCGCCAGCTGGCTGCCTCCCCTCCCACTCTGACGTAAGCTGATCGATGCCGGACGGACGGACAATGTTGCTGCCGCTGACTGCCCACGACGAAACCGCGCCAAGCTTCATAAACCTGCCGCTGTCAACGGTCTGGGAGGTCGCATTTGACAGCATTCGTGCCGCGGTCCTCCTCGCCAGCTGTTTGCTTGCCATTCACTTTCGTGTGCATTTGATCGCTAGTTTGATACACTCCCCCTTTTTCGGTGAGGTCTTTTGTGTTTATTCGTTATTGGATCGTTTTTGTTCACCACTGTAAATAAGAGCACTGAAGCAGTAAGGGTAAGCTGCCATTTCTGTTCAACCTGTTTTCTCCTTTTTTGTTTAGAGTAGGAAGCTAGGGTAGTGGCTGGCTTTTTGTTCTTTCCTTTTTACGATCAGGGTTTAGCTAGCGGGTGGTGTTTAAGTGTAGCTCCTTTTGTTTGTTGTTTTGGCCTGGGCTTACCCTGCATTTTGTATATATTCATTGCGAGTTTGATTATTGTGAATAAATTTGTGTCCACTTGTAAACTTGTGTGGCTTGTGTTATGTTACACCCTTCACGAGCCGTCCTTGGGACTTAACAATTACCAATAAATTCATATTATTTTGCATTTTTATAAATTTTTGTTTCATATTGCAAGCTATATACAACGTTGTAAGATTAGTCAACAATTTGTAAGGGCATACGTCACTATTTGTAAGATTGCCAACGGCCTCGGATTGACAGGTATGAAAAGTGAACCAAAGTAAAGTTGAGCCAGGACCCAGATAACAGTCAGACTTCAAGGAGACGCGCTACGAAAGCCCAAGAAACCAGCAGTAGCAGCAATTCATGGAGGGACACAATCAATCACTCATGTCATCACTGAAAGTATCTTGGGAGTTTATGATGAGTCACTTCCTGATTTGTTCAAACAAAAGTCAGGCCTGGCGGAAAGCAATGCAGATTTCTGAGGGCAGTCATTTGCGGTGTCTCTTACACAAGGTCACCGCCGGAGAACAGTCATCAAAATATTAAAAGTGTATCACCGTGAACTAAAAGAGGGAAGAAATGATAGATCTAAGGTGCCGAGAGCTGGCACACTGAGGAACGGAGCCTTTCCTCAGGATTTCAAGGGTGTGCTTTGTGTGCCGGTGGATAAAAGTCGCCACAGACAAAAAAGGTCGGCATACAGCATGTTTAATTCTCTGCAGGGAGGCAAAGGTCTTACATCAAAATTCCACTTAAGTCCAAAGGACGCTTGTAAATGAGGAAGAGGCGTGAACGGCTGAGGGCCAATCAAGGGAAAATTCAGGTGGGCGGAAAATTATCCTTGCATGTGATTTTCAAGAAAAACATGGACTGCAAACCTTTGTTTTGTACAACTCTCAAAAAAAAAAAAAAAAATCTTATTGAAATGTATTATACAAATAAGCTGCCTATTAACGGAACGGAGTACTGAGCTATTTCAAAATGAATATATAATTTGGCATCATGATTTGGAATGTGCCGGTATGAGATTCTGACGGTATGATAACCTTAAGCAGAAATATCACGGTTTCACGGTATCATGGTATTGCAATTACGGCTCTAAAATGTGTTACTTTGATATATCAAGCTAAAAAAAAAATCCCATTGAACATTAGCAAACTGGAACATAAGTATAATGTTAAGTTAAATAAAAAAAAAAATAAATAAATAAATAACTGAAATATTCTACATAAAATTAGAATAAATGCAGTCCTTTCCGTGAGCCTAATCCCACAGTCACAGCTCAACATTATTAACATCAGAACAAAAATGGGATTTTTTTCCCATAAAAAGCATGTGTGTATGACTCTTGTGTATGATGTTTACATGATACACACACTCTCTCTCTCAACACAGACAGTTGCTAGAGAGAAAAAAAACCTCACCACATTTTACCACCGCTAGACACACTCAACACACTGGAGTTAATTCTCGTAGCTGGTGGGAAATGTTCATGACAGTGTTTACTAACCTTTAATGTTGTATGAATACCAAATCATATTGGAGGTATTGCCTCCTCGGCAGCCACCCTCCGCAACCATGTTTTATATGTCGGGTGGCCCTCTTCCTCTAAGACGCGGCCGACTGTAACTTTTCTGTAGCCCAAGTATTCCCACACCAGTGATTTCGTTTTCTTCGATGGAGGAAAAAGTTCAGGAGTTTCACCTCTTCCAGCCATCATGTAGCACAGTTGACTCAATGACACTGAGCAACAACTGGTGTGGGAGGGTTGAGCCTTGCAGCTGCAAGCGAAGGATTTCTTCCTTCATTTTTGGGACATTAAAAATAGCTATACATGCTGTACATAATTTATATCTCAATATCTATAAAATGATCGCAGCATAAACACCAATTTTTTTTATAGCACAAACGATTGACATAATTTTTATATAAATTTGCTTGTGGTGGTGGTGGGGGGCAACTTCATGGAGGTCCATAGAGATGGTCAGAGCTATATAAAGAGAGTCGTGACACTCTTTGTTCTCACCGCCGGTGGTCACTTGGTTCATGTGGGGCATGAGTAGTTCCAAGCACAAGCAGCACTGTAGTGGTTTGCAATGGCACTGACAGCGGTAATTGTGACATTTATAGAAAAATGGATATAATCACATCTCTAAGTACTTGTTTGATTATGTAATTACAATATGACATATATGTAAGTGCTAGTTTTACATTTGGAGTGATTAGGCGACAACTGAAAACTATGTAAACTCTAACATAGAAGGGAACTTTCCCATGTTGTGGAGTGAAAGTATCATGTTTCTGTTAGAATGAGCACAGGAAATCGACTTTTACATTGAAATGCAAGATGATTTAGGTTTTTCTTTTTTCACAACTAGAATATTGTTTTTCCAGAGAATGTCTAGATTTCCTTGAGTCACCTACCTGTGGTAATATATTAACGATAACGCCATGTATAACATATTTTGTTCCCTAGTTCTAAGTGGTAGTTCCAAGTTTGTTATGTCGCATTGACATATAAAAACACTTGTTTCCCAAAAAGTTTGGGTTTGTGGTCACGACTTTTAAATTCTATTTTCCAGTCTTTCCTATTGCACTTTCTAATGCTTATATATACTGTATGTGTGTGTGTGTGTACATTTTCCTTTTTTTTATAGACTTAGTTTGACATGAAACACAAAGAAATAACAGTTAACAAATATTTCCTGCATAACTTAACTAAATTTTGAATATAGCCCCTAATTTTAGCAAAACCAAACCTGTACCTCTTTAAAGGCATTTTTCATTTTGGACCCAAGCAACACAAAATGATTACAAGCCAGGAACAACATTTTATGATTTTCCTCAACATGGTGTCATGTATAACAATAACAACTCATTACCCTTAGATGAAGAAAATCACAGTATTTATTGAACAATTGGTGCAATTGGTGTCATGGTTCATTGTTTACGCCTAACATTTTATAGATCAGTGGGCTGTGATGGTGGGTTGTGCAGCATGGTTTCCCCAGGAACCAAGAGCACCAGAAAAAATGGAAGGCAATCATCAGTCATCAAAACATGAAATAAAAGGCTTTTTTTGTTTGTTTGTTTGTTTGTTGCTATTTAAAAATAGGCTTAGTGCCCACAGCCAGCAGTCACCAATAACAGCTTGATGTGGATCATGAAAATGTAACCTAAAAAAAAAAACAAAGAAAAAAACATTAAATTAGTTTTTTATTTAAAAAAAAAAAAAGGTGTCTATTATTTGTTGACATCACTTTTCAATCAACACACATCTCTGAAATATAATCATGTCAAACATTTTGGTGTAAAGAATACAGGTTGTCATGCATTGACTTGATAGTCTTTCATGAGGGGGATACCTTAGTTCAAAGCTCAGAAAATCGGGCTAATAAGCACGTGAAAGCCGGTTGTCTACCATTACTCACAAATACAGATGAGTGTGTATGTCACAAACGGCCTCTGAAAGAGTTGACCATTTAAAAGAGGTAATGACTTCATTAATTTATCCCTGCTTATACATTCATAGTTAGCAGACTCAGCTTAAAATAAGGAGAAAATCGCTCGTCAACGAAGATAAAATATATGTATAACTAGAAACTGCCATTTCTGGAGAAATTACACCTGGTCTTTCCTGTGTAGCTATACAGATCATAGCCCCGCCCAAGGCTATCAATAGAATGGACAAACATGCCTATCAATGGCATTAAACGAATTAAATCCCATTAGAAATGAATGGGAAATTTGGACGTCCATGGTCGCCAATGGCGGCACCCTTAATAAGCGTCAATGGAATTGGGGAAGTTTGGGGGACACGTCCTATTGATATCTGTTGATTTTCGGAAAAAAAAAAATTCCCATTGAAAATGAATGGGAAAAATTTGGACGTCCATGGACGTCAATGGCATCACCCTCCATAAGCGTCAATGCAATCGTGGACATCTGGGGTACACGTCCTATTGATATCTAGTCATTTTGTGTTGATTTGGGGAAAAAAAAAATTCACATTGAAAATGAATGGGAAAAAATTTGGACGTCCATGGACGTCAATGGTATCAACTTACATAAGCATCAATGGAATCCAAGTACAATGGCATCAATAGAATGAACAAACATTAAGAAATGCCATTGGAAATGAATGGGAAGTTTGGACATCCATGGACGTCAATGGCATCACTTTCAATAAGCGGCAATGCAATCGGGGACGTTTGGGGGACACGTCCTATTGATATCTAGTCATTTTCTGTTGATTTGGGGGAAAAAAAATGTTCCCATTGAAAATGAATGGGAAAAAAATTTGGACGTCCATGGACGTCAATGGTATCAACTTACATCGGCTTCAATGGAATCCAAGTACATTGGCATCAATAAAATGTAAAAACATGCTGAAATGCCATTAGAAAATGAATGGGAAATTTGGACGTCCATGGCCGTCAATGGCGGCACCCTTCATAAGCGTCAATGGAATTGGGGAAGTTTGGGGGACACGTCCTATTGATATCTGGTCATTTTCTGTTGATTTGGGGAAATTTTGTTTTTTCCCCATTGAAAATGAATGGGAAACATTTTGGACGTCCATGGACATCAAAGGCAGCACCCCCTATAAGCGTCAACGGAGTCAGGGATGTTTGGGGACAGGTCCTATTGATATCTGGTCATTATCTGTTGATTTGGGGAAATTTTGTTTTTTCCCCATTGAAAATGAATGGGAAACATTTTGGACGTCCATGGCCGTCAATGGCATCGACATCCAAAAAGTCAATTGAATCCAAGTACATTGGCATCAATAGATACGACATGCATGGCCGTCAATGGCATCAATGCAATGTAAAAAATTCAATTGGAAATCCCATTGTAAGTGAATGGGAAATGTTCTCATTAGAAATGAATGGGACAGTTTTTGAAAAATTTCCGGGGGACCGTAATTTTTATCAAAATTCTGTATACAACTTTTATGCCTCTCACCGTCACGGAATTTTTGATGCCCAAATTATGTGATTTGGTCAAAAATTGAAGGACTAGATACATTTTTAAACTCTTCTTTGTTTCCTATTAAAAATGAATGGGCCAGTTTTTGGCAAATTGCCGGGAAACCGTACATTTTATCAAAAAAAATTTCTCGGTCCCCCTCGCCATCCCGGAATTTTTGTCGCCCATCTTGTGTGTTTTCGTCAAAAATTGACGGACTAGTAACAGTTTGAAACTTGTCTTTTTTTCCCATTAAAAATGAATGGGCAGGTTTTTGGCAAATTTCCGGGGAACCGTATATTTTTTCCAAATTGTGTTAACAACCTTTATTCCCCTCCCCGTCCTGGAATTTTTGATGCCCAGATTGTGTGATTTGGTGAAAAATTGTAGGACTAGATACATTTTGAAACTTTTTTTTTTTCTCATTAAAAATGAATGGGCAAGTTTTTGTCAAATTTCTGGGGAACCGTAAATTTTTTCCAAATTATGTATACAACTTTTATGCCCCTCACTGTCCCGGAATTTTTGATACCTAAATTATGTAATTTGGTAAAAAATTGTAGGACTAGATACATTTTGAAAATTGCTTTTTTTTCCGGAAAATTACCGTTTACGGGCAAACGGAAAATTTTTCAGGGACTTTTGAAAAAGTCCCTGCGTCGCGCGAAAATTCCGGACGTGTCGATACTTGAATGGTGCCGATCGGTCAAGTGGTTCGGGCTGCGTGGCGGGACGAAGGATTCCCATTCAAAAAAAAAAACAGAATAACATATAGGGGGAGGCTGGAGAATCTCACTACCTGATCTTTCCAAAGGAAAGACCAGGTAATTATGTCACGCACATACAAATAAAGCTCAACATATGCATCCTAAAGTGCCTCTGATAGAATAGACTGTTGAAAATTCAAAAGGGATCGTTTTTTTTTCATCAACTTACCTCCGAGTATACTTTACAGCCAGCCATTCGTATGAATGTGGTCCGACCTCATCGAAGCCATGTTTGGAACTACCCGTGGCTCCACTACCCGAAAAACCTGGAAGTAAAATCGTATAATGGATCCCTACGGGAGTGTCGTAACCCTCTTAATATATGGCACTGGAGATGGTCACAGAGCACATATAGCTACATACAAAGTGTTGTCCCTTTTTTGTCCTTCCGAGTCATCCTCTTGCATTTGTGCTGTGGCTACTTGCCGTCGTGCTGTGGCTTCTTGCATTCGTCTTGTGAGCCATTTGCAGTCGTGTTGTGGCAAATGGGGTTCGTGCTTTTGCCAATTTGCGATCGCGCTTTAGGAATTGGGGATCATGTTGTAGCAGTTTGTATTCGGGCTTGTTTTCTTTTGCAAAGTGTTTGCAATTGGGGTTCATGCTTTTTTTCAATTTGCAAAGTGTTTGGACTTTGCATTTCGCCTGACACCTCTTGGCCACCGTAGTTTTGTCCAAAAACTGATGTTTCCAATTTTTTGTAATGCATCACTCACACAATGGTTGGAAGGAGGAGTGATTGTACATGTTGAAATTGACAGGGGAATTCCCAGTATGCCTTGCAACGGCCTTTTGCAAAAATTAATAATTACGTGACTTTTTGGTTTTGTTAGTGGTTAATTCTTTCGCAATATTGTAGAGATTTTTTTTCCGATAATGAGCCAATACTTATATTCTTAGACAATTAAAAATGCAACCAGTAAATGCCAAATCATATTTCTTGCATTAAAATGAGAGAAATGATCTCTTAACCAATATTACGCGATGCTCCTTCACAGTCTTTGGTTTCTAAAGACAAGTAAGCCCCACAGAGCGAACATGTTTGCCTAGTGGTTTGATTTACAGCAGCTGCATCGCGCAACGGTGCTGAAAAAAATACGTCAATACTGGATCAGATCCGATCTTTTGAGCAAATCCTTTACCGCCCGATACTCCCAAAGTAGCCGTATCTGTCCCTGATACGGATGCTGAGCACAATGTAGTAGTAGTCAATATATGCATTTACTCACCTCATAATTTATTAATTGTAATCAGTTGTTTCATTTATGCACCGTGTCTTTATTACGTGTCCCTGCTACTGTCTGTCTGCGAGTCAGCTCTGTAATTATTGGTTTTGTTTGACCACCGACCTAAGAATTCTGAAATCCTCTTGTAATTTTCCTTCTATTCCATCATGCAATTTTTTGTTCTTGTAGTCTACAAGTTTAGCTCACCAATTTTTGTTACACATCTCATCAACAAAGTCACACATGCTGAGATATGAAGCATCACATCAGGAGGACTGAAATAGAACTCAGTCATGAGAGATGAATACATTTGTGTGGGTCAAAGAGCTTTTTTTTTTTTTTAAAGAAAGGAGCTAACTCAATCATGCGTTTGATCACAATTATTATTTTCAGTAAAAAAATAGCCCTTTGTTCAAAAACACCTTCTCTAGTGGAGAGTGCATTCACAGAGTGATGATTTTTCGTGTTTTAGCGCTTTTGAACTATAACTGCAAATGTGTGTGCATGCATGTGTGTTTGTTGTAATATGTCACTCCATATCAATGACGCCAGACAACAAAACAGCCTAAAATCCGTTTGTAATGACTCACAAATAGTCTCAATGTCAGACTCCTGGTTTCTCCTAATCCGGTCCTTAATAGCCAATCTACTGCATGTTCCTGCATGCGGCCAATGGTGCTTGTGCGTGTGTGTTCCTGCTCCCATTAAAAAGCAATATGCTTCTAGCAAGTGACGGTGACCTACCCAGTGGGTATTGTCTATTGCCAGTTGTTGATATTTGTGTTGGTATTGTGTGTGTATGTACAAAGGCTGCTGACAGGTAATCGGCATCCCACCGGGGTGCAATCACAAGGTCACACACTCGCAACGTGAACAGCTTCATTCAGTAAGTGGTGATTGTGTTGGTAAAAGGTCTAAACCCCCAGGGCAAAAAGTCTAACATCTGCACAAACAACTTGTCGTCAAACAGGATGCAAACTTGTGAATTTTATTTGTGTTTTTTCTGAGGTCATGGACGTAAAATCCTAACATTTTAACGTATTTTTCAGATTACATTTGAGCATTTGTAGTTGATACCGAAATGGTGATAGATGTTAAATCCAATCTGACAAGGAGGACTGGCTGTTTACGATCACGTTTCGGTGTCATTGATAAGACCTATATAAGATCAACAAACAATTTTGTTCATCTCATTGACCAGCCATGTCATATCATAATTAACCGTATACACAGGGGTGAAAGTTGGCCAGAACGGTCAGGAACGCAGTTCCGGTATAAGATCAGGGCAGGAACGCAGTTCCGGTATAAGATTCAGGGCTGGAATGCTGTTCCGGTCAGGGGTCGCGTTAACCGAATATTTTCCGTCGTTGACCGATTTTTTAAAACGGTGACGGGAAAAACGGAAGTCCATCCGTCATTTTGACCGGTTGCAATTCACACCCCAGACCACAGGGTGGCGAGTGAGCATATTAATTAGCTATTGTCTCTCTTGATGCATGACGTCGTTGGCCTTACTCTGAAAAATGTCAAGGCAACTGAGTGTCCGAAGTTTCTTCAAAAAGCCCCAAAACGACGATGGTGTTGATAAAAGAGGTGAAAAAACAGGGACTGTACAAGCGGGCACGCAATTCAAGTCCATGCGCACCAGGAGGAAAGTGTGAGACTACGTTCAGGCCACAGCAGGTGAACTATTAATTTCATTGTTCCATATGCTACATATGGTAGGCTACCTGACTACTGGGGCCACAGTCAGCTGTTTTTGTCACTGCGGAGAAAAAGTTTCATATTCATCTTCTTGATGTGTGATGGCACGGTGTGGATTCTCTGTTAAGCTTGTTCGGACAGAATATTAATTTTAAATGAATGAAAACTAAATACTATTGAATATGTTGAAGCGGTATGCAATATTAACGCACTATCCTAGACCCCTCACTATCTACTCGTGGGGGCCTGCGCTTGTCAGTGACGTTCCTTATTCTCGCTAGATGATTATACAACTTTAACATTTGTTAATAATACGCTCTGTGTGTAGTATCATCCATCACTTTTCCTTTTTAAATGGGCACTTATAAGCGAACGCAAGAAGTAACAACGGGAACATTTTTAAACAGGCAGTTCACGGGAGAGCATTTCGACTCTTTGGCCAATCATATAGCGAGAGCGAGTGGATAGTGAGGGGACCGCGCGCGGCTCTTAAAGGCTCAAACACACCAGCAACGTGAACGTCGCGTCAACGATCTCGCCGCGATTACGCTTCGAAACGCGGCCGTTAAAGTCAATCAGCCAATGCACACCAGTCGCAGTGCGTCCGCGTGTTAGACGCATCCCAGAAGCGCTAAACGCGACGCACGCGAAAAGAACAGCAGAGTTTGTTTTTTGATGAGAGATGCAGCCCCCCTGCGTAAATACTACTAGGTAGGATCGGGCAGGCCGGAAGTCACTCGTGTAAAAATATGGTGGATCCGGCCGATTTTCAAAATAATATGCAACCGTAACTTCCTATATAAATATAATAAACTGAAATGAGCTAAAACACCTGCAATTAATACGAATAATACACAAATCCTGCTACACAATAAAATTAATTCCTGTGTGGCGCTTTAACTTGAGAAAAAAACATCAATAAAGCTTAGAAAAATGTTCATAAGAAAAAAAATGTTAAAATCTTTGTCATTGGGATTGCTTTTTGCTTTAGCACGACTTCTTTTTTCTTCTTTCAAAAAGAAAGCTCGCCAATACGCGGGGTCTGAAAGGCAAAGTGTTGTTGTTTTATTACCTTTAAATACCCGCTATTCTCGCGCGATCTTGCAATCCTCGCGTGAACAGATCGAGCCACTCCACAGACGCGCTGCTCGTGAAACGCGTCCTATGGAAATTGACGCCGAGCGTCACTGGTGCGTAATCGCGGCGAGATCGTTGACGCGACGTTCACGTTGCTGGTGTGTTTGAGCCTTAAGTGTCTCTGTCACGTGACTGTCGTAGCCGGGAACGCGCTCGGCCAAATGGACACACAAGTACGGAAGGTGAATTATGCCAAACAAAGGGTCACCACAATGTCATTATCATCATTTAAAAAATTTAAGTGACAGGTAAAAATAGATTATGACCGGATTTTTATGACCCTGTCAGTAAAAATGACCGACAACGAAAAAGTCTAGCGCAACCTCTGGTTCCGGTACATGTTGCTTTGATTCCAAAAGTATGATGGCAACTGTCAAAACGTTATGTAAAAAAAAATAAAAATAAAAATGCTGAGCTGCCACACATTCATTTCATCTACAAGAAGAAAACAATTTACCAACATCAGATTTACATACACAAGTGTTAACAACAAGCATAATAAAGTGCTTGTGTAGTGTAATCCGTTTCCACCGATATTTATTATTTATTTTATTCCATGGACGGCATGGAGGTTTCCCTAGCTGCTGCAGTTATCAGAGTCTGACGATGATGAGTTACGTCAATACGCGAATGCACGCAGCAAAGCAAAACGCCTGGACGCATTTATCCGTTCAATTGGATGACATACTGACATGCGATCAGCAGAGATAGTTAGCTAGCTAGTGCATGTTTTCTGCAAAAGCAACAACAACAACAAAAGTTTTTTGAATTGATGCCACAAAAAAAAGGGCAATGCAACAAAAATGGATCAAATCTTTAAGAGCGAGGAAAGAGTTGAGGAGGCTTATTTATCATATTTAGTTTCATTTGCTCTGATGGGGAGGTTCAGAACATCTTAGCTGTCAAAGTGCACTTTGGACTTATATTTGTTCATTTATATTAGGCTACTTATTCATTTCCTTATGATTTAAAAAAGTCAAAATATATTCCATTTCACTCTGTCATTTGTATTTTTCTGAATATATCTTACTTATATCTTCATTGTTAAAAAAAAGAAACTTATATCTTTATTGTTAAAAAAAATCAAAAGTAAATGTTTACATTAACTTCAATTTTAATATACATTCTATGTTCTTAAGCAGTTAAAATTTAGATTAGGCATTTAGTATGTGAGGAAATGAGGGAAAATAAAAATTAGGAGATGGAGGTTGGGGTTATTGCTGTTTTTGTTAACTTTTATTTTGCAAATCATTGAAAAAATACAATTTTGAATGAAAATCAGTTTTTGTATGTTTTATAGAAATAACTGTGCCAAAACAGTTTTCTTTGCATTTCAGTAGTTTTAGCAGGTTTGCCCCCCCCCCCCCCCCCTAAAAAATAAAATAAAATAAATAAATAAATAAACAAAATTTCTGGCTCTGTGGCGACCTTCACGTCGGGGAGTTCCTGCAAGAAATTCTAGCCACTTTCACCCCTGCGTATACATATGACTAGTTAGGCAGACTTCGAAACATTCCCTCAAAAAGAGTCCGATGTTGATGGTTTTCAAGTGGTTTATTACACTCCAGGTGAGGTAAACTGTAAAACTAAACACACATCTAGAAAATTACACATATTGTGCAGTAAAATACATTTCATTTTTCAAGCGCCTGCTAATTTAATGCTAATATACAATGGTACACACCATAGTATAAAAACAACCAGTAGAAAAAAGCAACATCAATAACAAGAAGTGAAAAACAAAAAAATCCTCAGATATTCCTGATTGAATGATACACTACGAAAATCTGGTCACTGAAGAAGAAAAATCTCGATGTTCTCTTTTTACAGGTTGTTTTATTCCCTAAAAGAACAGGAGATAATGAGCATTGACGACCAGGAGAGGTGCCCAAGAGCACCACGCAGGTGCCCCTAAGTAGATCTACCCCGACCTCCGAGATCATACATTTTACATGTGTCATTAGCAGCAAGTAGGCTATAGCCAGCCTCATTATGAAAAAACTAGGGCTGTCAAAATGATCGCGTTAACGGGCGGTAATTAATTTTTAAAAATTAATCACGTTAAAATATTTGACGCAATTAATGCACATGCCCCGCTCAAACAGATTAAATTGACAGCACAGTGAAATGCCAACTTGTTACTTGTGTTTTTTGGAGTTTTGGCGCCCTTTGCTGGCGGTTGGGGTCAACTGATTTTATGGGTTTGAGCACCCATGAGCATTGTGTGATTATTGACATCAACAATGGCGGGCTACTAGTTTATTTTTGATTGAAAATTTTACAAATTTTATTAAAACGAAAACATTAAGAGGGGTTTTAATATAAAATTTCTATAACTTGTACTAACATTTATCTTTTAAGAACTACAAGTCTTTCCATCCATGGATCGCTTTAACATAATGTTAATAATGTTAATGCCATCTTGTTGATTTATTGTTATAATAAACAAATACAGTACTTATGTACCGTATGTTGAATGTATATATCCATCTTGTGTCTTATCTTTCCATTCCAACAATAATTTACAGAAAAATATGGCATATTTTATAGATGGTTTGAATTGCAATTAATTACGATTAATTAATTTTTAAGCTGTAATTAACTCGATTAAAAATTTTAATCGTTTGACAGCCCTAAAAAAAACATAAACAGACCATCAGTTGACGAGACAGCTCCTACAGACATTGCGCCACGCCTTCCCGGAAGAGGCCTACCCAGGCAGAGCGTTGTCGTTGCTTTCACTGTGATAAACACAAACACACATTGCGTTCTAATGCCAAATTTAGGTGGAAACAGAAATAAAGTTGTACCGCATACAAGCAGGCAGGAGTGTCTCGAGTGATTTGGTCGAGGAGTCAAGGTAATTATATATAAAATAGCTCCATGCATGCACTTTGAAACATTATAAAAAATGATATGAATGAAAAAAAAAAACAAGCGTAACTTTAGCTTGAAATGTTTAGGTAAAATGAATGATAACTGCCTGTGTATTTGCTTTTAACCGAGAATCTAGACTGTTTTACGTTCATATCTATAAAAATCCGGGACTTACGCATTTATTTAAAAGAATATTCTTCTCAAAAAGCTCTTTGTTTTGTGACGGCCTCCATGTTGGATTACACAATAGAATAACTTTAGCTTGAAATATTTACGTATAATGGACGATAACTACTTGTTTTTTGCTTTTAACCAAGAATGTTGACTATATTACATTTATACTGTATCTATGGAAAATATGATATTTACGCATTCATTCTCAAGAAATTTCAATTTAAAATTTGTTTTGTGACGGCCGCCATGTTGGATTTTGTATCTACACAATAGCGTAACTAGTGGGCCAACTGCTCGTTTTTGGGCAAAAAAACCCCTGTTAATTTAGACATTTCTGTGTCCATATTTAAAAAAAAAAAAAAAAAAGTAACATTTCAATCTAAATACTTTCAGTGCAGCACCATGGGGAAGAAGTGTTGGGTTATGGGCTGCAAGACAGGCTACTTGACCAACAAGCTGGTCAAGCAGGAGCAGGCCACCAAGGGGACCCCGATCACTCTACACAAATTCCCCAGGGGTGACGAGCTGAGGGCCAGGTGGCTCAAGAACATACAGAGGGATGAAAACAATGACCCAAGTGCCAAAAGTTACTGCTGCTCCTTGCGCTTCAAAGAGACTGACTTTAAAGCGACGCCCACAGTGCATGGAGGGAGGCAGAGGAAGCGGCTTGGCGAGGACGCCGTGCTGACCAATTTTAGCCACAGCACGGCATATCCGCCCTGCATGCAGGAAGCGCCTCCCGTCCCCAAGAGGTCCACGTCCATGGCCTCTTTGACGGCCAGGAGGTTGATACAGGTTTCGGAGGCATAATCAATCAGGAATTTATTAGGGAATGACTTAGATTCTATTTTTTTTTAATGCCGCTGCACATGGAGACTGATATATGCCTGAGGGTGGTGCCTGTTTTGGTTTCAGGTCGCTAGCGGCTTTAGTTTTGAAGATACTGGAATTTTAAGTTTTAAAATAGGACCCCTATGGATCGGACCCAAGCCCCGTCAACTGATAGTGAAGTCTATGGAAAAACTGTGGAAAAACACTAGTCAAAAGAAAGTAGACTAATCAGTGACCTTGGACACGACACCCCTTGCAATCAAAACAATACTCGTCTCCGGTATTCAGAAAACTAGACAGACACAATGTCATTCAACAATAAATAATTATGTGTGTGACTATGTGAAATGAACAGATATATGTCGGAAAACACAAAGGTGACACAAAGTTCCGCTCTGATACCCACAATTTGGCCAACTTTCAAACTTGCCCAATATGCATGTGTGATACATCATTGGAAAGCTTAAAATCTCAATTTTCGGGGGTGGGGGGTTGAACAGGAGGGCATTAAAAAAAAAAAAAAAAAAAAAATTAAACAGCAAAACCCTATTTTGAGGTGAGAGCATGCGAGAGCAGAATTAAAGACGCCATGACAACGAGATATTATCGCGTATTTACCTTGTTTCGATCCAAAAACTCCATGTAGCATGTATCACCAAGTGTCAAGACACAGCTGTGAATGACCATAGCTGGATTTTGGGGGGATTTTATGGGTAGAACATGGAACATGGTAATATAACAAGGGTCGCAATGCAGAAATCGCAGACATCAAGGAGTGGTGAAGATTTAGTTTTTCATATATTTACCCTTTTAAATTTTTTTTTTTTTTTTCCCAAATTTTCTTTGTTTGGAATGAGGATTTCTCATTCAACATATCGGAGAAAATGCGACGGTAACAAAGAAAATACAGTTAGGAAGTAGATATTTGTGACTTTTTTACAGACGCCTTTTTTTTTTGTATTGTGACGTGATTTGTTTAAAAGTTTAAAATATGCGAGTGAATTTTTTTTTTTTTTTTTAAACGAAATACTAGACATCAATTAATGATTCTAAGCTAAAAATGACATTTTGAATAATAAGTATAATTAATTACCTTCGTTTTATGGCTGGTTTGAAACAAAAACAGTTGCGCGACGTCTGTAAACGGGGGTTTCCAGGATAAAACTGACAAATTAAAAATAGCTCGGGGGTTTAATGCGCCATGAATCTGCTATGGCAGCATATAGACATATTGTTCTGTCAAACACAACAGTTGTATTGGCTTAAAATACAGCAGTTTCTTTTAAAAGAGGAGTGCAAGAGCAGAAAGTGCTTTTTCAGTTTTGTCTATGTTTTCCGTCATATGTTTATGTGAATAAAATGAAATATATATCTACATCACCCAGCCCTAAGTCTAATCCATTTTAAATTGGGAGGGTCTGGTTGTGATTAATAGCAGCTGATCAATCAATAATCCATTCCTATTTCTTTCTATTCAGTCAAAAACTGCTTTTACATGAAACTGATCTGTGACCCAAATCAGGACACACTGCATTTGACAACACAAATGTATGACCCTCAGAGTTTAGGAACCGCTGATTAAGTGTTAAATTAACAATTCGAAAGAATGAAATTATTAACACTGAATAAGTGTTACCAAGCAGTCTCTGCAAGTGTGAAATATTAACACCAGAATAGATGACAAGAGCAGTAGATTAGCATTCAACGTTCACTAATTAGTGAAAGCAACAAAGTTAACTGTTCCACACTGCACCAGTATTCAAATAACATTTTGTGGTGCACAGCAAAACCATGAGTGTTGATTCAACTCAGATAGTGTTGAAATGAACACTTTTTCTGAGAATATATATTCCTCACAGATTTTGAGTCAAAGTTACAAAGTGTCAATATCTTGCATCTCTTACGTTAGCATAGAAGTCAGGCTCAATTATACATCTTTTATTCAACCGAACACACTCCACCTATTTACAGACAAAACTACTTACAGCCATGGTGTCACTTTACACACAAGTCTTTGCACCTTCTTTGTTTTCTAACCATCCACATAAACTGGGTGTGGCTGATTGTGTCTGTGTTCAGTTCACTTAATTGACGCCTCACATAGAGGGATCTTAACACTGCTAGTATGTATATATATATATATATATATATATATATATATATATATATATATATATATATATATATATATATATATATATATATATATATATATATTTTTTTTATAGTAGTAAACAAAACCCAAATTAATACTGATAAACACCAAATAATTTACACCAAAAAAATCAACACTACAGATTTTACTGTGCAGGGAACACTACACTGAAAAAATATTAACTGGATTTACTAGATAAAATCATTGTAACAATTTGCACTTACTTTTATTCAGTAAATTTTACTGCTTGCAACTTTCAGAAGCAGTAAAATTTACTTAATGGAAGCGCAAATTGTTACAATTTTATCAAGTAAATCCACCAGATATTTTTTTCAGTGTATACTACACTGAAAGCACATCAAATTAGCATCAACTGGGGTGTAAATTATTAATTTAATGACGATACAATATTAATTCTTTGGGCAACGATACAATACAGTATTGCTAATTCCTTCAGTCTTCCACGATGCAATTCAAGTGCTTTCCATCGCTTCCATCGCATCCAAACACAATCACAATGTTAACACAACTGGTGATTTCTTGATAAATATCTTGCTGAAAATTTTCAGAAATTTAGAATAAAAGCATTCCTTTAACAAAAGGAATCGTCAAAAATGACGATTTTGATCCGAGCATTGCTTAACCGATTGATATATCGACCCAGATAAATGTATCTTTATATCCCTAGAGTCAATTAAAACATTTTTAGTTGTGCAACCCCTTCGTAGGCTCCAATTTGCTGCCGTTATGTAGTAGACTCAAATCTGCCGGTCAATTTAAACTAGGGTGTCTTGAATTACCAAATTTAGACAAAGCGTTTTTCAAATTGCATTGAATTTCTTCTGGTAGGATTTATAGTCCTTAAATATTCAATTTTGCTGCATTGCATGAAACTCAGTTTGAGAAATCTTCTGACTTTCCAGGACTAACTAATTTTGTTGGTTATATGTGTGTGATGTCATGAAATTCTCACTACAATTGGGATTAAAACAAATTTCTGTGACCTTAAAAAGTCATAAATCTGACTTGCTGAGAACCATAAGAACCCCCTTGTGAACACACTCCATTCCAGAGTACCATAAACAGAGGACAACGGTGGCCAGTGTGCAAGAAGCTTCACTTCCATGCACGTCTTCCTACTTGTCAGCAGGAAAGTGAGCGACTCTTCTTCCAGATATTTTTAGATAAGGATTAATTTCATTGGGTGAGATAAGACGCCAGTAGTAGGACGGATAAATAAGTAAATAGGACATGGTGCGAAAAACAGGAGGCGGTGGCGGTGTCGGGCTAGTTTGGCCCTGGGCACATCCACTGATGCGGCGGAGATAGAGATGCCTTTCATCGTTCTTTCGTCTCAAAAGCGAACGCATCAAATTCCTCGACTGTCAGTCGGCTACTTCAAACCGAGGTGACCCCGTCTTGGCAGGGGACTGTTAGCTTAGATGTGGTGTTTCTTTTTTCAATCTCATTTCACTCCAGCGAGACGTTGAAGCATTTAAAAAAAAAAAAAATCAACTTACTCAGGAAATTGTAGGTCGGAATTAAAGACTGTGATAACAAATTGATGTCCACATTTTTCCACTTCTCTGTTTTGAATGAATGTCACCAACATTCAATAGGAGAAATTGACAACTAATCTCATTTGGATGTAGCGTGAGACCCACAATGCAGCATTTTTTTTTGAGTCTACAACTATTAAACCCAACATCAAACAAAACCAAGCAATATTATCCTTATCTTGTCAATAATACCACAGCGTCTATATGTGAAAACTGATGAATAAGTCAATGGACATTTTTCTCTGAGATGAGATGAAATGATCAATACAAAATCATAAAGTTGCTGCAAAGTGTGTATGTCAAGCCACTAAAAATATATCACGATGCCAAGTAGCATCCTACCTACTGTATATAAATTCCTGAATATCCCTGTGGCATCTTTATGTCATTGTTAGAGAATAGCTTGCACTGTGCGGAAAGCTGAGCTGAGAATGATTGTATGCTGCATTGGCAAACTCAAGGTTTTGCCTTCAGGTGAAGAAGGTACAGTGAGGAAAATAAGTATTTGAACACCCTATGATTTTGCGGAGTTCTCTCACTTAGAAATGATGGGCAGGTTTGAAATTTTCATGGTAGGTGCTTGTCAACTGTGAGAGACAATAAAATAACATTTAAAAAAATCTGAAATCGCACTGTATGATTTTTAAAAATTTATGTGTACTATACTGCTGCAAATAAATATTTAGGCACCTAAGAAAACCAATGGTAATATTTGGTACAATAGCCTTTGATTACAATTACAGAGGTCAAACGTTTCCTGTAACTTTTAACCAGGTGCTGCAGCAGGGAATTTGCACCACTGCTCCACACAGATCTTCCCAAGATCAATCAGGTTTCTGGGCTCTCACTAGAAACATGGAGTTTGAGCTTGCTCCAAGGATTTTCTATTGGATTTGGGTCTGGAAACTGGCTATGCCACTCCTGAACCTTGATATGCTTTTTACGAAGCCACTCCTTGGTAATTCTGACTTTAGGCCATTGTCATGTTGGAAGACCCAGTCACGACCCATTTTCAATGCTCTAACTGAGGGAAGAAGGTTACTCCCCAAAATCTCACAATACATGGCCCTGGTCATCCTTTTTTTTTTAACTCATTTGCTCCCCAAAACGTATAAATATATTCTGTTTTTAATTCTTTCAGTGTCCCAAAGACGTATTTATACGTCTTTTAGTTGTTGTTTTTTTTTAATTTTTATTTTTTTACAAGAGACATCTCTGGGTTCTGATTCAATTTAGCTCCAAAGCACAAAGCTGAAAATCCATTTTAAAGCAATAAAACTGGCCACTGGAGAGCAGTAGCGCATTTGGTAAGACCCGGAAACCGATTCAACGGTAACGAACTGCCGGGGCGCATGGCCGGGGCGCCAGCAGAAGACGACTGAATGGAGAACAACCAAGAGGACGCACGGGATGCCAGGCGCTGGACGACCGAGCAGAACGACCGGGACCACCTGTGCAGCAGACGATGCCATTGAGTCCATGCTGCTTGCCGAGCAGACCCCGCAGAGACTCAAAAAAATTCATCTTTATGAGACAGGCGGCAATGAGGGACAAGTTTACCCGGCTGTCGCAGCCACAACAGCGTCATCTCTTAGTTATGTGTAAATAAATTGTTACTTTGAAATCAAAAGCTCTATTTGTCTTATTTATGTTATTTTGTAAAAGGAAAACATCATTCAGATGTTTGGAATGTAAGTAAAGCAAAAAAAAAAAAAAAAAAAAACACAGCTCTGTTAAAGTCAAAGTTATGTTTGAAATTTAGGCTTTGACGTAAAGCTCAATTTCTCTGTTTTTTCATCAGAAATTGGAAAATTGCTCAAACTAAGCTATTTTCTAATGCTGACTACTAAAGGAACTTACTTTTTTTCCTGCTGAAAGAAGATAGTCTAATCTTTCTTTTGGTGGGTTCCAGGTTTATATAGCAATAGAACAGAATTTTCTGTGGGCCTTGCAAAATCAGTCAAAATCCAGTAAAACGGCCGGGAGCAAAGGGGGTTGCACCAGTGAAAATGGCTGGGAGTGAATTAGTTGATAAAGTGCAGTAGTCCAGTCCCATGTGGAGAAAAACACCCCCAAAGCAAGATGCTACTACCCCCTTGCTTCACAATAGGGATGGTGTTCATTGGATGGTACTCATCATTCCTCTTCCCCCAAACACCATGAGTGGGTGCGGCTTATTAGCCTGGTACTACAGACTCACCGCCGTTCCAGCTATTGAGTCTGGCCACCATTAAGCGGATAAAATTTCCAGGGCGGAGCAAGCCACAGCAAACAGACAGCGGAGTGGACCAATCAGCGACGGGCGGGACAAGGGACTTGCGCGCGGACGTAAACATACGAGGAGAGCGGAGTTTATTCAACATGGCTTGCGCGAGAGACTGTTGTCATTGACTTGTGTCGATGTGTTTTTGGTAATTTAAAACTGATTTTACCGTGGATTGGAACATATTCTCGGCTGTTCGCCATCTGTGTTGTTGTGGAGACGACTTCCGACGCGGTAGAGTGACGTTGCTCGTTAAGAACACGTCACGCAAATAAACGAATCTGATTTGTCGATTGATTTTGTACTTGCTCGAGAGGCCGTTGATGGGCTGGGTCCCAGACTATACTCTCAGTGTTTGAAAAACACAGGGAGAACAGTCTGGCTGTGCCAGGCAAGCGTCCAAAAATTACGAGTAATGTTTCCTTTTTGAGCACGTCACAAAAAAAGTTACGTTATTATTTTGCTACTGTATATATTGTCGATAAACTCATTCACAGGCAGCACAGTGCCTGAATGGTTAGCATGTCCGCCTCACAGTTCTCAGCTCAATCCTGGGCTTTGGCCCTCCTGTGTGGATTTTGATTCTTTTCTCGTTCCTGTGCGGGTTTTCTCCAGGTCTGCCGGTTTCCTCCCACATCAAAAAAATCATGCATAATAGGCTGACTGAACAGTCCAAATTTTCTCTAGTCTCTAGGTCAGTGGTTCTTAACCTTGCTAAAGGTACCGAACACCACGGGTTTACAGGTGCATTCACCAAACCCTTCGGAATATCATAATATAGCCATTTTTTAACGGATTGAAAACCGAGAAAGCTAACATCTAATTGAATTCCTGTTCAAATTTCATCCAGATTTCGAATTTACAACGAATAATTTAGCCTTTTGCTGTTGATTTTCACGTTGGAAAATGAAACTCTTATCATTTCACACTGTTCCTTTTTCTTTTCATGTTTACATTCTCATTTTATTGCCGCATCCTTCCATCACATACTATTTTAATGGCGTGGCATTAAGCAAATGTGTGTTCACGTTGTCAGTAGGTCTCTTATACTACTCCATACCAAGTGCCAGTCAACCTTCCACTGAGCAAACCGATTTCCTCTCCCATTAGATAGATGGGTAGCAGTTGAAAGAAATGGCCTGTAAATTGAGGGCAAAAACTGGTGTAAAACGCCGCTTTGCCTAGATTTAGTCAGCGTATGAAATAGGTCTCTGCATTTCTTAACCTTCAGCGAACCCCTGAGGCTTACTCAGCGAACCCCTGGGGTTCGATCGAACTGAAGTTTAGAACCACTGCTCTAGGTATTGACTGTGTGCATGAATGGTCGTTTATCTTTGTGCCCTTCCACTGGCTGGCTACCAATTCAGGGTGCACCCCGCCTACTCCCCGTAGTCAGCTGGGATAGGTTCCAGCACCCCTGCAACCCCTGTGATGATAAGTGGAATGGAAGATAAGTGAATGAACTCATTCACAGCCATTCCCTATCTTTCCTGCTCCCCCTTTTCACTATTGGTTAGTGAAATGAGTTTAAAGTGCATGTGACACGAAAAAGCATGTTTATTTCATAATACACGCGGTATTTTACGCTCCTGAATGATATGGACCGCTTGGATGTGTGTGGAAGTGATCGCTATATTTATTTAGTTTTTTTAATCCTGCGCCATGAAAATGAGTGACTTCCGGCTTCGGTCTTGCATTGAGGAGGAGGGCGCTGCGTTTACGTTTATTTTTCGCATCACGCCAGCCAAACGGCTGCAGAAAAATCCTGCTTTATGAGGGAGAAGCGTGTGCGCCTTTTTGGAGTTTCAAAAGGTTTCCATTCACCGTGGATATTGGCCAAAACAAGCCCTACTTCTGTGTGACTATTGGACTTACGAGGAAGTGAGTAAACATCTTGTTTTGTACTATGTCAAATACGAATACAGCGATTACAAAGTAAACACTACAAACTTTCTTTAAATAAAGGACTACTTACGTTTGATCATTGATAGGCATATAAAAAGCTCTCCTCGTGCACATTAGCTGCACGTTAGCTGCACAACAGCTGCAGCTGCCCTCCTCCGGGGAACGAACTGTAAATTGCTCTCCATCGGGCGGTTTGCCGATCCGCGAAGCCATTTGACAACCCAGTCATCATGTCAAATAATCCGGGCTTGTTATGTGTGATTTTCCGCTTCGAAGACTTTGAAACATCACTCGGTTCGGGTTAGCATGTCGGCTGGCTGACACGCCTCTTGGTTTGTTTACATTCTCCGAAGCCGGGGAAGGGATATGACATGTCCGATTTAGGTGTCATAAAATATCGTTCGGGGGGGGGGCGACAGCAAAGGTGAAGTCAACAGTTTTGACCATTATGGAGTCATTTTGCCATGTCGTCCTGAATAAGTGCATTTTTATTATTTCATATTCCATTTAGCACAAGACTGTTATTTGTCATGACCATGCCATTTATTTAGCAATTGGGGAAAATACTTGGATAAAAAGAATATCCTGTAAACATATTGAAGTAAAGAGACAAAAACAATGACATTTTGCAGATCTCTTCGTCGCGTTTTCCTCGTTGTGAATAGTTCCCCCTGGACGGGCTGACTGGTCCTTCTCAAGCCATTTATTTAGGTATTGGGGAAAAATACTTGGATAAAAAGAATATCCTGTAAAAATATTGGAGTAGAGAGACTGAAACAATGACATTTTGCGGCTCTCTCCGTCGCGTTTTCCTCGTTCTGAATAATTCCCCCTCAATGGGCTGAATAGTAAAACCGATGAGCCCATTCACCCGCTGACGTCATCCACCTGTTGGGGACGCTAGAGCCCTATAATGGTAGGCGTGGCTAAACGGCAGATTAAAAGACTAATTTCTCGTCATCTGCGCTTTGCTAAATTGTTGTATATAGTCGAATCGTCTCAAAATATGATTCTAATTCACATAATAATGCTATTTAAGACTTTTTTTCTCCTGTCGTATGCTCTTTAAGTTGAATACAACTGAACTATACTTGATGGATGAGCTGTAGCGGATTGAAAAAGATTTAAGCCAGTTCAACTTTCGCATACAATGACAACGTACCACTGGTTGTACTCATATCACACTTTGAGAGCCACTGCACTATTGGATAATCATCAGTTGAAGGTTCTTCTGGGTCTCTAGTTCTTGTTCTTGATAAACATTTTATTTCCATTACTATCCATCAAAATCAGTGCATTCCTATTGATTAACTCAAAGGCAACTTTTGAGGTGATTCGCTGCCAACCCTCCCAGTTCCTATACAGTGGGGCAAATAAGTATTTAGTCAACCACTAATTGTGCATGTTCTCCCACTTGAAAATATTAGAAAGGTCTGTAATTGTCAACATGGGTAAACCTCAACCATGAGAGACAGAATAGGGGAAGGGGGGGAGAAAATCATACTGTTTGATTTCTAAAGAATTTATTTGCAAATCATGGTGAAAATAATTATTTGGTCAATACCAAAAGTTCATCTCAATACTTTGTTATGTACCCTTTGTTGGCAATAACGGAGGCCAAACATTTTCTGTTATTCTTCACAAGCTTTTCACACACTGTTGCTGGTATTTTGGCCCATTCCTCCATGCAGATCTCCTCTAGAGCAGTGATGTTTTGGGGCTGTCGTTGGACTTTCAACTCCCTCCACAGATTTTCTATGGGGTTGAGATCTGAAGACTGGCTAGGCCACTCCAGGGCCTAGAAATGCTTCTTACGAAGCCACTCCTTTATTGCCCTAGCTGTGTGTTTGGGATCATTGTCATGCTGAAAGACCCAGCCACGTCTCATCTTCAATGCCCTTGCTGATGGAAGAAGATTTTCACTTAAAATCTCTCGATACATGGGCCCATTCATTGTTTCCTTTACACAGATCAGTCATCCTGATCCCTTTGCAAAAAACAGCCCCAAAGCGTGATGTTTCCACCCCCATGCTTCACAGTGGGTATGGTGTTCTTCGGATGCAATTCAGTATTCTTTCTCCTCCAAACATGAGAACTTTGTTTCTACCAAAAAGTTTTATTTTGGTTTCATCTGACCATAACACATTCTTCCAGTCCTCTTCTGGATCATCCAAATGCTCTTTAGAGAACCGCAGACAGGCCTGAACGTGTACTTTCTTCAGCAGTGGGACACGTCTGGCAGTGCAGGATTTGAGTTCCTGGCGGCCCATTGTGTTACTGATAGTAGCCTTTGTTACTGTGGTCCCAGCTCTCTGTAGGTCATTCACTAGGTCCCCCAGTGTGGTTCTGGGATTTTTGCTCACCGTTCTTGTTATCATTTTGACGCAACGGGGTGAGATATTGCATGGAGCCCCAGATCGAGGGAGATTATCAATGGTCTTGTATGTCTTCCATTTTCTAATAATTGCTCCAACAGTTGTTTTCTTTACACCACAGGTGTCAAACCGATTCCAGAAAGGGCCGAGTGGGTGCAGGTTTGCTTTCCAACCAATGTAGAGGACACCTTTTCACCAATCAGATCTTTTACATGTGTAATCAGTTAAACTTTGTCAGGTGCTGCTTGTTTCAGTAGGAAGTTCATTGGTTAAACTCTCTGCACGGTATCGGTTGGAACAAAATCCAGCACCCACTTGGCCCCTTCTGGAATCGGTTTGACACCTGTGCTTTACACCAAGTGTTTTACCTATTGCAGATTCAGTCTTCCCAGCCTGGTGCAGGTCTACGATTTTGTCTCTGGTGTCCTTCGACAGCTCTTTGGTCTTGGCCATCGTGGAGTTTGGAGTGTGACTGACTGAGGTGGTGGACAGGTGTCTTTTATACTGATAATGAGTTAAAACAGGTGCCATTAATACAGGTAACGAATGGAGCCTCGTTAGACCTTGTTAGAAGAATTTAGACCTCTTTGACAGCCAGAAATCTTGCTTGTTTGTAGGTGACCAAATACTTATTTTCCACTCTAATTTGGAAATAAATTCTTTAAAAATTAAACAATGTGATTTTCTGTTTTTTTTCTCTTCACATTGTGTATCTCATGATTGAGGTTTACCCATGTTGACAATTACAGGCCTCTCTAATCTTTTCAAGTAGGAAAACTTGCACAATTGGTGGTTGACTAAATACTTATTTGCGCCACTGTAGTTTAGATGTCTATTGCAGTGAATGGCAGCCAATGAGTAAATTTCTTATAAAATACATCAAGTTATTTCATAGTTTCCTAAATGACTACATACGCTTCTTCGTAATTTAGTGTTCTCCAGTTCATTTCAAAACAGCCGTTGTGATCAGCGGTGGTGCGAATGACAGGATTATCGTCCGGACGAGACGTGCCGTCAAGACTCTGGCAACAGCTGAAGCATGAGTACCATTAGGACACAATTACAACGCGTTAGCGTGCCTTGGATGTCTCAATTACAGACGCTGCGCCATTGAAGTCTTTTTTTACACACACATCAACTTTAATGATGTCAGGTATTGTCGTGACACACACCCATTTAATTGCTGACATTGTCATTTATCCCTTTGCTCATTAAACAGACATGATTTATCGCCACACACGCAACTGTGGTAACGGGATTTTATCGTCTCGTCCTTAGAAACAGCGTGTGTATTCTTTCAATCAGAGCAGATTAACATGGCCTTGATATATGAGCAGCATTAGGCGAGAGCGTAACAGATGGCCAATACAGTGCATTATTATGACAATTACACACGCCGAGTACTTTTTCATGCCGTGTTTTCTTGCTTACGGATCCATTCTTTTAACGTGCCAAGACGTGCCCATTTTAATCACTGCTCACAGTGATGGATATATTTTTCTCACTAAAGCGGTGCCATTTGTTTGCCATTTTATAATGGAGTGCTTATAAAGTGCAAGTCCTTGGAGGTCTCAACAGTTACATATATTTGCATTCATTTTAATTGTGAAAACAAATTGTAATGCCTGAAGAGGTATTCAATTAAAAAAAAGCAAATTAAAACTGTATTCATTCAATGTTCAGTGTGGTTTAGTTAACCTATATGTCTTTCAGATTTTAATGTAATTTATCGGATACTCTTTAATCTTTAAAGATTTATACAATCCCCCCAAAATTCCTGCTCATTAATTACAGTCTAAGATCTTTAAAATTTTGTTTGAGAGTGTTAATGTACCCATATTTATGAAAAAAACCTACCATTTGAAAGTTGAGAGAAAATTGCATTTACCATAATTTTCGGACGCACCTGACTATAAGCTGCCACCCACCAAATTTGACACGAAAACAGGATTTGTTCATACAGTAGATAAGCCGCACTGGACAATAAGCCGCAACTGTCCTAACTGAATTGTTGGATATTTACACCAAAAGAAATTAACCGGTAACACTTTATTTGACAGCGGCATCATAAGACTGTCATAAGACCAAATGAACCTCCATGAACCTCCATTTATTGCTTCAAGAAGCTTCATTTGGCCACCACTGCTCTCTTGGGGGAGACAGTCAACCTCTGCTCTGACCTGTTGTCAACACTGTCGTCGTCCAACATACCTCTTAGCATGCATTGCAGCGCTACAGAAGTAAATAACAATCAAAATTAATTAATGTTCTGTGCTAATTATTTCTTCAGTTACTCTTCCAGTTGTTTCATTAATTGCTAGCTCTGGTATTTGATAACACTTTATTTGACAGTGGCACAATAAAACTGTCATAGGACCATCATAATTATGACATGACACTGCCATGAGGATGAATTAATTCTGATGACAGAGGCAATTTGGTGTCATCCGGCAAATTATCTCACTTTTGAATAGATGTAAAAGATCTGTGGTAGACATAAATGGACTGTTGGTGACATAATTTGCCGAATGATACTTAATGACATCTGTCATAAGCATTCATTTATGCTCATGATAGTGTCATAATCATGTCATAACTATGACGGTCTTATGGCAGTTTTATGATGCCGCTGTCAAATAAAGTGTTACCTATTAACTAGGGCTGTCAAACGATTAAAATTTTTAATCGAGTTAATTACAGCTTAAAAATTAATTAATTGTAATTAATCGCAATTAATCGCAATTCAAACCATCTATAAAATATGCCATATTTTTCTGTAAATCATATATATTCTGTAAAATAAATTGTTGGAATGGAAAGATAAGACACAAGATGGATATATACAGTGGGGAGAACAAGTATTTGATACACTGCCAATGGGAAAATCCATTGGCTGTGTATCAAATACTTGTTCTCCCCACTGTACATTCAACATACGGTACATAAGGACTGTAGTGGGCATTTCACTCTACTGTCATTTAAATCTGTCTATGCTGTCCTCACTCCGAAGCGTCTACTTTTTCCAAAGCTAGACAGCTAGTGAACGACGCCTTAATAATCAGACTTCTTCCTTTTTCATCTGATTTATTAATAAAATAGCCTCAAACCATTGTCCTCTTTAGACTGTCATAAAACTACAAAAAAAAAAAGTACACAAGCATTGCATTAGCAACAACGTTAGCTTAGCACGCTATACAGGTTCACTAAACATAAACAAAAAGCGTCTCACACAAAAAATAGAACATTTCGCTTACTAACATAATATGTACATTCTTTACAACAACCATACTTACGGACAAATCTTGTCCAAGGATCATATAAGCACAACATTACAACGTAGGCTTCAGCCCGAGACGTCGTGCAGCCATATGAACTGGCAAGAAGAAAAAAAACCATGTCGCAAAGCGACCACAAGAGTTTGCTGTTGTGCTGCAGCACAAAAAGCCTTGCTGTAAAACTTACCAAAAGGCAGAATACTGTCTGAGCAGGACATGTGCGTTGATTGCGTCAAATATTTTAACGTGATTAATTTAAAAAATTAATTACCGCGCGTTAACGCGATAATTTTGACAGCCCTACTATTAACCCAAATAAATCAACAAATAAGCCGCAATGGACTATAGACCCTACTCACGTGACGTCACAGCCACGCCCCCGCGCCATGTTGTCCGTATACTTGTCATGTTAATGCATTAGCGCTTCGTAAATTCGTCCTATTATGGCGTGCTTTTCTGCTCGTTAACATTAATAATCAAAATGGTGAAGTCGTGTGTGGCGGTCGGTTGCAAAAACAGAGAAGATAGACGGAGAGACTTGAATTTTTACCGTATTCCGAGAGACCCGAAGAGGAGACCGAGATTGACTGCTGCAATTCGACGAGAAAACTGGGCTCCAAACGACTACCACAGATTATGTAGTAGTCATTTTATATCTGGTAAGATGCATTTAATATATATTAAGAGGGTTTTGGGCTGACAACCACAATTAAGATCGTTGCTAGGCTAATCGCCGACAACATACACTCAGATGTTGTAAATGAACTACCTGAAAATATATAATTATAAGGGGATAATCAGACAGTTGTCATACAATTAATTTACAATTTCACTATTGAGGTCAAAAGCCAAAAAATAAATTCAACTAGGGACAATCTGGAGTAGTGCTATTGCACTTCACATTTATTACATATTATATATGTATGTAGTGAGAGTGCTATCACTAAACCATATAAACATTAAAAGCCCTAGCTCCATTGACAAATGATATGAAATACATTAGACTTGACAGTGGATGTTAGCAAGAACAAAAGATTTTGAATTGAAAATTTCGTAACTCACCTTCCGAGCACAAGATTCCTGCCGAATTTTCGTGTACGAGGACCTGTTTCACCCAACCAGCAACGTAGCATTTATAAGCCTCCAAGCTCTTAAAGTTTTTCAAACTTTCGTGAGAATAGGCTGATTTTGTGTGGACAAGATAGTTGTAAATATCAGGATAGCAGATGTCAGGCGAAGCCAGCGGGTCGAAAAACATCGATTTAGGCATCAAATACGGATCTGGCGAATGGATAAACTGAAGCTTTTCCACGTAACGCCTTTTATGCAACGCATCCAATGAGTTTACAGCGTCAGATAACACCGGGGCTTCCAAGAATTGCTCTATAACTTGCTCGACTAATTGAAAACAATGAGAATAGGTCTAAAAAATAGGTACAATATGGCGGCCGGAAACAGCGACACGCCCATTTTGTGACGTAGGTGAGTAGGGTCTATAAGTCACAGGATTCAAAACGAGGGGAAAAAAGTAGCAGTTTATAGTCTGCAAGTTCCGGTAATAGTCTGAGAAGACATCAAAACTGTAATAGTCTGTGTATATATATTCATATAGCCTACAGGTTAATTAAACAGTAACTCCTAATTTCAAAATACTCTATTTCAATGTAATACTTTTTTCCAATTTTTTTCTGCGTGTTTCTCGATGTATGGCAATTAAAACTATGTTCTCGTTATCTTTTCAGATCTGTTAATTTGTTTGAGATTTCAGAGATCTTTTTAAGGAGATCAGACAAATCATTATACAATAGGATTGCATTGATTTAAAGGGGAAGTTCAGAATTCTTGACATTAGGCTTGACATTCGAGTTAGCGGGGGTTTAATTAGTCTGTGGAGTTGATTTCAACAAATTCAATGCAATTTGTTAGTTATTTATTAGTTTCAGGGCTCCAGAGTGGCTCAGCTAGCGCGAGTCAATCGTCCTGTCTTAGCATGACAATAAAAAAATATTAACAGATATAACATAGTCAAATAAATTCAAAATGGGGATCATTGTTCAAAATATCCATGCAGCCAAAATAATGCCATAATTCATTTAATTTAATTCTCTACTATTTTTTTTTTTTTTTTGGATGCAAAATGCGACCACAATAGAGAGAAGTGCTTCGGCCACTCGTGCTCATGCTGCATTTGAGGAAGGTGGGAAGTCAGACTTATCCCACTCGGATGGTACCAATTGCGACCTCAGAGCGTTCCTAGCAAAAGTGAACAGCAAGATGGCTGATCGCGACAAGTTTTTATTTTGGCCATCAAAGACATTTTGACCTCCAGCAAACCTGCTCTCTCGGGGAAAAAAAATGACGGCTAAAGTCAATAGCACACACTGTAAACTGCCCTCTTTAGTTTTACTATTGATGGTCTGGTTTCGACAGGCAGAGCTAATTTGTCGAGTGACGTCAGACTGAAGCAACTTTAAAGTCAGGATACTTTTTTTTTTTCTCTGACTTCCCGATTAGTGATTATATATGACATGAGTGAAAACTCCCACCTTCCTCGAATGCAGCATCCGTCTACGGAGTCTTAAAAAGTGCGTGTGACACCAAAAGCATGTTTATTTCATATTTCACGCTGTGTTTTATGCTCCTGAACGAAATGGACCGCTTGGATGTGTGTGGAAGCGATCGTTTTATATAGTCAATTTTTGAAACCCGCGCCATGAAAATGATTGACTTCCGGCTTCAGTCTCAGATTGGTAGGACGAATGCGAATGTCAGCATCTCACAATACAGCATTGCTTTATAGCATGCTGATGTACTATGGATTCAGCTGATTTTGCTGATTAATTTGTTTATTTTTCGCATCACACCAGCCAAACAGCTGCAGATTATTGTTGCTGCACCAGGGAGAGGCGTGTGAGCCTTTTTTGGGTTTCAAAAGGTTCCTGTTCACCGCGGATATTGGCTACTATTGTGGGACCATTGGACTTACGAGGAAGTGAGTACACATCGTGTTTTGTTTTATGTCAAAAACTGGGATCATGGCACATGTTTTAATACAGCAGTGGCTTGCATTTTATGGCTGATTGCGCATAGAGAACATCACTCAGCCGACGACCAGCAGCTTGTTTGTCCACCCCCCTCTATACTCGGCTTATTGCCCTCTTCGTGTGCCCGGTGTTGTCAAATTTTCAACCCCATCAGAAATAGCAACTTTGTGTTAAAAATGGCCGCGAATACAGCGATTACAAAGTAAACACTACAAACTTTCTTTATATAACGTTTGATCGTGGACCAACATGTAGAAAAGTTCTCCGACACATCCTGCCATGTTAGCTGCACAACAACTGTACGCCGCTCTCTGTTTACGTCTTTGCCGTTTAGTAATGCATTATTTTACACCAAATTCGTTTTGACAATGTGGCAGTTACGCGCTCCTCCAACGTCAGCCGGTTTGTCCAGCGGTACTCTCCAGCTGCTTCCCCGGCGAGCTCTCCTGTCCGTAGCAGCGAAACGAGCTGTAACTCGCTTGCCACCGGGAGGGTTGCCGATCGGCGAAGACAATCCACAACCCCGCCGGCTAGCTGTCACGCCTCTTGGCTTGTTTACATTCTCCGATATCGGGGCAGGGAAATGACAAAAGCCTGACTAACTACGGTGGCATAAAATATCCTTCGGGAGGTGCAACACTAAAGGTGAAGTCGACAGTTTTGACCATTATGGAGTCATTTTGCCATGTCGTACTGAGTAAATGAATTATTATTATTTCATATTCCATTTAGCACAAGACTGTTATTTGTCATGGCCGTACCATTTATTTAGTAATTGGGGAAAATACTTCGATAAAAAGAATATCGTGTAAAAATATTGTACTAGAGACTGAAACAATGACATTTTGCGGGTCTCGTCGCATTTTCCTTGTTCTGAATAATTCCCACTCAATGGGCTGAATTCTAAATCAGATGAAACTATGACTCTGCTGACATCATCCTCCTGTTGGGGACGCTAGAGCCCTATAATGGTAGGCGTGGCTAAACAGCAGATTATTATGTGATCAATGAAAATGTTGCAACTCGTTTGATCGAAAAGAAGCCCAAGAAAATTACAATACTAGCATATGTAATCTCAGCATAATAATCACGGTGCCATGAAACCCAACATTGAGCTTTTAAAAACATCTTGACGACAGCACACATTTTGTTTTGAACATTTTATTTAGACTCCATCAAAATAAACTGAAAATCTGTCAGCAAGTCTAGTTGAAACAACATAGATAAAACTGTTGTATTTTGGCAAAGTAAACTCTTTGAAGAGACGCTGTGCAAATGAAAACACACCTGAATTGATCACTGATGCAGTGATTACGGTGGTCTGCGAAACCCATAAATCTTGAGAAAAGCGAGATTTAATTATTTCTTTGAAATGTATTCGCTGTCAGAAAAATAGTAATAGAAAAACAAAATTAAAACTTAGTTGCCATTGTCTGTTATCCTGTGCTTTTTTCCCCCCAGTTTGTTTTATAGTGCTTGTTCTCATTAGGGTTGTGGGTGAGCCGGAGCCTACCACTTTCTGACTTTGGGTGAGAGAAGTGGGGTACACCATGGACTGGTCGCTAGTCAATCAAAGGCCAATAGACAAGGGACCATTTAAAATCACATTCATACACAATTATTCAGAACCTCAAAACCATGACGATTCAAGTCTGCTTGAATGTTAAACATTGGGTTTGCCATTAGCCTGTACTGTTACTGTACTGACAATATTGTCATACTTACACAACATTTACTAAGCTTTGCCTCTTTCAGAGATGAAGCAAAATCGCAGCGACTGCACGTCTTCCCGTTGTTGGATCATTTGTTCCTTGACAAGTTCAGTCAATTCAGATAGAGACCATTAGATTTAGGTAACTGTTTGTGAATTATTTATTGTGTCCAAATGATTGTTATACTATCTCTGCCACTGATGTGTAGTGACAGGCATAAGTAAATTCTCATCCACTAAATGGTAGAAGATTAATAATTAAACAGGTAAATCCACTTTTTTAAGTGACGTATTTGCTTAGTTGTGTGCAGTGAGGTTTTTCAAATGTAAAAATATATTTCCCGACTCAACAAAGGTTGGGAAACGCTGGTCTAAGGGGGTGACACAGGTTAAGTTGCTTTACAATATTAAGACTATAGTGTTTATCTCAACGAAAAATGGCAACTGTAAAGGAAAAGAGAACAATATTTTACAATAGAAAATAGGTTTGTCTGTTCTATAAAATCTCAAATTTTATTGTTACACCTCAATACGAGGCTTTTTTTTTTTTTAAAAACAAGACTGGCAATCTCTTCAATGGTCATGGAATCCCGGCATGGGAAAAGGCCTAGCGAACGCTTCCACGCGATGGCGCAACTCGGCGATACGTGCCACCGTCTCAGGGTCCTCCAGGAGGAAGTTTTTAAAGTCTTGCAACTTTCCTGCAAGGCAAAATAAAGAAAGTTTGAAAAGCTGCACCAACGCAGTGCGCCCACGTGATTTATTGGCAATTCACAGCTTGTACTCGAATCGCCATCCATTGCGATGCACTCCGCCGCGCTCACCTGTCTTTTTCTTCACGTCCAAGGCGATCTTGAAGCCCTCGTCCATGAGCTCCACGACCTGCACAAAGTCTGCTTCTTTGAACTGCCGGGAGGTTAGAGCTGGAGCGCCTGCAACACAAGGCAACAAGAAAATACATCAAAATAAAGTAACACTGGTCACCTATTGCTTAGGAAAACTAACAGCGCATTGAGTAAGAATGCTGTCCAAGTCAACATGGCGATGTAGATTTAGCTTTGTGATTATGCAAAAAATAAATAAATAAATAAAATTTGGGGCCGAGTAAATGTGATGCTTGTGAACTTCCTGGATGATGATTAAAAAGTTAAACATATTTAATTAATCATGCACTGCAGCGCTCATGGCTTAATTGGTAGCTGACTCATTTCCATACGCGTGGCTGTTTTTTTTTTAATTTTATTTTTTTGCACTTTGAAACCAAACAAGCAAACAAAATTATTATACGAAGATGCTGTGAGGCGCACAGTAAAAAGGTAAAACTAAGATACTTCACATCATCTTATTATTAAAACGTATTTTTCTTTGGTGTCAAAAGTATATAATGGTGTGCCTTACCGAGCCTAAGGCCACCGGGGGTCAGGGCACTCTTGTCACCGGGGCAGGTGTTTTTGTTGGCCGTGATGGAGACCAGCTCCAGCACCCTCTCGGCCCGGGCGCCGTCGATGCCCTTGGGCCGCAGATCCACCAGAACCAGGTGGTTTTCAGTCCCCCCTGAAGCATTCATATTAAGAGGTGACATTTGATTAAAAAAATGATGTTTAAATGTTAGTTTAGTTGAATTGGTAGCTCATTTGTTAGCAGGATTTGGTAAAAAAACGACAACGTAACTTTGTGAGCGTGGCGGAAGGGCAACAAATCCAAAATTAAAATGTTGGGTTTTAGCCTCTTTACCATAACTGGTAACACTTTACAGTAAGGGTCCCTTAATGAACATTAGTTAATGCATTTTTAGACAATAACTAATGTTTCAGTAACATCACAACAATTAATATAATTGTTTATCTAATATTTATTAATATATTAATTAACATGAGTTAAAGCATTAGTTAATGCATAACCAGACAGTAACTAATGGTTTGGTAAAATTAAAAAAATATATATATCGGCCTATATAGGGTTAGGGTTGTTAACTTAAGCATTTATAATTTCTTAGTTAAGGGACACATGTGCTACACTTTATAATAAGGGTCCAAAAAGCATTCAGTAATGGTTAATAAAGGTTAAGGGGGGTAACTCAAGCATTTATAATTCCTTAGTTAAGGGACACATGTGCTACACTTTACAATAAGGGTCCAAAAAACATTCAGTAATGGTTAATTAAGGTTAAGTAATACTTATGAGGTACGTTCACATGAAATAATCACTTGACTCACAGACACTCGAAGGCGAAGGACATTTTGCGTCCTATATGGTATACCGGGGACGGGTTTCAATAAGCTTCGGCTTCTCCCGTCAGCCCTTTTCTTTTCGGGTTGAATTAATTGTAAACACATATAAATGCAGTATGTTTGTTTGGATTTGTCATGCCTGAAGGGAAAATAAATAAACAAATACCATACTTAAGGTTAGGTTAGCAGCACCCAAGGACTCACAGAGCAATGTTTCTCATTTTAAAAATAACAATCACTACCTAGTGCCAGTATACATGAATAACTATTTATTAATGCACTAATGTATATATGAATTAATGTTAAGAAATGCATTATATATATATTATAACCTAAGCTCAAGTGTGGCATTATTTCACGTGAATGTACCTCATACGTATTATTTAACCTTAATTAACCATTACTGAATGTTTTTTGGACCCTTATTGTAAAGTGTAGCACATGTGTCCCTTAACTAAGAAATTATAAATTCTTAAGTCAGCCCCCCCCCAACCTTTATTAAGCATTATTGAATGCTTTTTGGACCCTTATTGTAAAGTGTAGCTAGCACGTTTCCCTTAATATGTTTTTATTTTTACCAAACGTTTAGTTACTGTCTGGTTATGCATGAACTAATGTTAATTAATACATTACTAAATGTTAAATAAGGGATCATATGAATTATTTTAATGTTACTTAAACATTATTGTCTTAAAATGCATTAACTAATGCATTAACTTAATGCATTAACTCATGTTAATTAATATATTAAAAAAATGTGAGATAAGGGATTAAATGAATTATTGTTATGTTACTTAAACATGAGTTATTGTCGAAAAATGTATTAACTAATGTTAATTAAGGGACCCTTATTGTAAAGTATTACCCCATAATTATATAGAGAGCTTTTAAGGACTTATATGTGATAAATCGATTCAGATTTTTTTCTGTTGAATTGTACTGGTGACAATGTAAGCTTTACAAGAAATTGTGCACATTTTCTAAACTGACCAGCCCACTCATGAAAAAATTAACACATGAGTTACCATTAATAGCAACAGGTGGTCAATCCATTATCCTGGTCATTCAATTAAAGAGCTTAATTTTCTAAAAAAAATATTGGTAACACAAAATCTAGTAGCATTCTTATGAAAAGCAATTATGTTGCGGTGAGCTGAAGACTTAAAAAAAAAAAAAACCATACAGAGGTAGTGCAATATTAAAGCTTTTTAAGGACTGTCCTAGGGCTAGATGATACGACAAAAAATAAGACCAGTGTTGTTAATCTTACTGAAAAAAAGTAATTAATTAAAGTTACAAATTACTTCTCCCAAAAAGTAATTGCGTTAGTAACTCAATTACCTGAATGTAAGAGTAATTAGTTACTTGGCAAAGTAATTGGTGATAATTACTTTTTTTTTTTTCCTCAAAAAAAAAAAAAAAAAAAAAAAAAAAAAAAAAACATTGGCCACACTATGTGAAGTTTTTTTGTGAAGGTTTTTGGTACAATTGGCCCGAGGCCAATTCTTTACCCTAATTTACCCTTCACCCTGAATCAACTGTTAAAAGTTGTTAAAATTGCTCCCATTATTGCATTAGTTCCCTTCTCTCTACTTTCGACAAATGAAAGTTTTAAAACTATTTCATCATTTAAAGATAGATTCAAGTCAAGATTTTGCCGATTTAGAAGTATTTTAGATAAAAAGTTACTTAGGTTCGTTAGGAAGGTTCTCTACAACAGAGCCGTAATAAAAGGTCTACTGCTTTAAGATGGCGGCTGTTTACTAACGCATCTAGTGCCGTGTCTGTCATTTTGCATCTAGTTATAGCTATATACAGTATATGCAGTGTTGTTAATTTTACTTTAAAATAGTAATTAATTACAGTTACAAATTACTTCTCCCAAAAAGTAATTGCATTAGTAACTCAGTTACCTGAATGTAAGAGTAATTAGTTACTTGGCAAAGTAACTAGTGATAATTTTTTTTTTTCCTCAAAAAAAAAAAACAAAAAACAAAAAAAAAAAAAAACAAACAAACAAAAAAAAAAACAGGTCACACAATGTGAAGTTTAAAGGATTTGGGGGACAATTGGCCCTAGCCCAATTCTTTACCCTCCACTTAACTAGACACAAGGGTATTGCGATAACTAGCTAGTAACCTTTGCTATGTGTGGAAGTCATTTAAAGTTGTGAATCAACCGTTAAAGTTGTTAAAATTGCTCCCGTTATTGCATTAGTTCCCTTCTGTCTACTTTAAACATGTGTAAGTTTTAAAACTGTTTCATCATTTAAAGATAGATTTAAGTTAAGATTTTGCCGATTTAGAAGCATTTTAGATTTAAAAAAAAAAAAAAAGTTACTTAGGTTCGCTAGGAAGGATCTCTACATCAGGGCCTTCCTGAGAGGTCTACTGCTTTAAGATGGCGGCTGTTTACTAACGCATGTAGTCCTTAAAACATGTTGGCAATGCAGCTGTGTCAGTTTTTGCATCTAGTTCTATAATATGATATCTACCGTGTCATGTGGGCGTAGTTTGTCGGCTATGGCTACAGTCAGGTATTATTGGAGCCACCTAGCATCGCGGTTGCAACGGCGTCTTCCCCACTGCTGCTCTGCTCTCGTCCCCGTGAGTCCGTTTCTCTCAGACTTTTTTTATTCAACCAACTTAGTAACGCACAGTAACGCACGCCTTTCCCGCCTCAGTACCGGTAACGGCGTTGCCAAGATGAGAAAAGTAATTAATTAGATTACTCATTGCTGAAAAAAATAACGCCGTTAGTAACGCCGTTATATTGTAACGCCGTTATTAACAACACTGAATAAGACCCAGTTTTTTTTTCACACACACCCAAAAAAATTATGTACAAAGTAGCGCTGAAACGATTACTTGAATAATTCGAGTAACTTGAATTAAAAAACTGATCCGAGGAATTTTCTCTGCCTTTACGAATCGTTTAATTTTGCCAGCTCTTAGCATGACGTCTTGCCCGAACTACTTTTAATGCAGCACAATGCGCTGAAGTCACGTGTGTACAGGAAAAAGAGAGCCGGCGGATAGATTTGATTTCAACCACGCATGAATATAGACCCCAATCACGTAACGTCACAACTCCGCCCCCCTGACTGGTTCCGCCATATTGTCCGTCAGCTCGTCGTGCTTACATATTACCGCTACGTATATTCCTCCTATTACTGCGTGTTTTTCTGCTTGTCTAAAGAATCACCGCCTAGTAAACAAAACCAAAAACCTTCCTGACAATCGTTGACATTGATTAATCAAAATGGTGAAGCCATTTGTGGAGATTGGTTGCAGTAACAGAGAAGATAAACGGTTATTTTAGAAGTTGCTGTGTGCCCATTGTTAAAAGGGCAAATTTCTAAAGCAGCACGGTTTGTTTATCTCTGTCCATGATGCGTTTGTGTCGACAGCCGTCAGACAGCGGCGAAAACATCAATATGATGCCAACATGATCGCAGACATCATCAAACGGAGACTACGAAGCTCGTCGCCACGGTCGCGCAGCAAGAAGGTGAACGCAACAACACGTGTTGTGCCGAAAAATAGCCGCCCTGCGTGAAATGTCCCCCCTGACGGGAGCGCCCTCACGGAAATGACTTTCTTGTACCGTGAATATGTATTATTTTACTCTGCTTGAACTAATAAATGTCATACCTGTGTGATTGTCATTGGGATATGTTTGTGAAAACCTGTAGACTAATACATTTCTGTTCAAAGATGGTCATGTGGTCCAGTCCACGATTTGTTACTAAAATACAGTACTAATATTTTGTGTAATTTAATTATTTAAAACTGATCTTACAGTCGTAAATCCATTACTGTAATGCGTCTATGAAAACATTTGATGTTTTCACGTCAATAAAGCGTCATAAATAAGCGCTTCTGTCAGCGGGGACATTTCACTCGGGGCAGCTATTTTTCGGCACACACCGGCCCGTAGTCGATCAAGTTTCATTTTACAATTGTGACAACGGTGACGCTCAGCTGACCAAATGTCGGTTTATATTCGGGCCGGTGCCGATTTTGGGTACCCGACTCCTCATCGTGACACAAACTGGAGTATGATTGGAAATTTTGTGGTCTCAGGACAAGCTCTGACGCACGGGACGGGACTGGACGGGAGGAAACATCGGTTTGGGCATCAAATATGGATCTGGCGACTGGCTCGACCGAAGCTTTTCCAAATAACATCTTTTATGCAACTCATCCAATGAGTTTACAGCGTCTGAAAGCACCGGGGCTTCCATAATTTGCAAGTGAATCCACCTTTAGAAACTACTACCGTTGACAATACGGACACACAATGACGGACAATATGGCGGCACAATACAGCGATCACGTGATTGTGTGACGTTGGTGATTGGGGTCTATAGAGGTGGCAACGACAAAGTAGATAAAAGCGTAGAGAAAGGCACCAAGAAAATGTCAAAAGTGTGGGAGCATTTCAAGCTGGAGACCAAGGCAAACACTTATGTATTCACTATAGGACAGCGCTTGCATTACACTACTCTGCCCGGCCCAGCTTCCCGCAGGCCTGCCGATGCTTCCGCACCCCGGCTGGACCCCGTGACCGAAGACTGTCCTTGAAACCCGGGCTGGCCACGCGACCTGCCCGCCTAAGCCCCCGCTTGACCGAAGGCAAACGTAGCGCTAATAAAAAAGATTAACTTTACTGTACCTTGCTAACGTTTCTATTACTTATGACAACTGTCGATGCGTGACAAATGTATCTTTCATACAGCCTTTATTTAATCTGTAAAAACACAGTGCTGTAGAGTGATGAGGGTGTAAAATAAAGACAGAATAAAGATAACTGTCAAATTTAGCTCGGTAGTCACTGATGGATAAAGCACCAAGTAGCACTAGTGCCTAATGTACTCCAATACAGCAGGTATTTTTTTAAATAAGTTTTTTTGTGCGAAAGCAGTGAATTTTTTTTCCTAGTCACATCTGAGATACAATTGTTGGCTGTTTTCACAATGTACATCGAAAAGAAAGACATTGGTTGTCTAAAAACGGTTCAATATTAGGTGAAATGTCATGTTTTCACACGTATATTTATAAGTGCTCTTTACCTAAAAATATCATAGTACATATGTTTTTCCTCCCGCCTACTTATTAGAGTGGGTAAAAAAGGACAAAAGACCCCAAACTCAAAATGAGTTTTTTTTTCTTTCTTTTTTTGAATACTGAACATTAACAGCTGCCATTTCTATCCTGGAAATGTAGTGCAAAACGTCTCTCTTGAATGAAATATTTAGCTCTCTGTTTCCATCTAGACCTCATCTTTGTGCTGTAAGCCCCAAATACAAACTACACACACCCACAAAAAATGGCCAACTCATTCTCATGGAATAATCTATTGAATAACTTCTTGCAAGATTTGCACACTGTTATTCCAAAACAGATTACCTGATACCAGAGTGTAGCCCTTGCTGAGCAGTGCACTAGCCATGGCCTTTGAGTTCTTGATAACCTGGGCAATATACTCCTTAAACATAGGAGATTGAGCCTGAAATCACAACAACACGGAGATTGTTGAGCATCAAAGACAAGTCATAAATAGATAACCATTGCATGTATTAATCTTTACCTGCCGGAGGGCCACGGCGACACCAGCTATGGCGTGATTGTGAGGACCGCCCTGCAGTGAGGGGAATACCGAGAAGTTGACCTTGTCCTCCAGATCGTACATGATCTCCTTGCCCTTCTTATCCACCGAGCGGACGCCCTTGCGGTAGAAGATGAGACCCGCTCTGCATCGAAAAGACAGAATATGACATAAATGATGTGAATAGTTTGAGTGGGCTGGTTCGTTCGTTACCTGGCCCCCCTTAGCGACTTGTGCGTGGTGGACGTGACCAAGTCGGCGTGTTCGAATGGAGACGGGATAGCTTTTGCTGCCACCAGGCCGCTGATGTGAGCCATGTCGGCTAGCATGTAAGCTTTGATGTCCGTGCACAGCTAAGGGAGGCAAAAAAAGCCACATTTAAATATGAAACAAAATTCAATTTTTTCAATTGACGATGTCAGATGTCCAGTCATGTGGCTCTTAAAAACTCAAAACTCTTTCAATAAGTATCACAAGTAGACGTCCAATCCATTTGAACTGGGAGGGATGGCATCGAATTCATTCATTCTGTCGTCGTTATGTCTACGTGTAGTTAGCTTGGACACCAAAGGCATTTTCAAATGAGAGCTGATGTATTTAGCATATCAGCATTCTTATAAATGGACCCACATAATATATAATATGACCACGCGAGACTCGTCTTTGCTTTCTCTTGCCAACATTTATGGAGACGAGGCACTAGTCATAAACAGCTCGCGAGCATGCAAATGACTCGCTGGCGAGGGATCAGAGCGTCGCAACCTTTTAGCGCTCCAGCAAAAATGTGCCTTATCATGAAAATCTGCCCCATCTTAACTGGATCACAACATGTTTGTGTGTGGGTTCGCTGGCAAAGAGGAGAACGATCACCGCCTGCTGAAGGGTTAGAGTGTGTTTATATGCGACTGCGTGTTCACGTGTAGGTGTCGCTCCAAAGGCTGTCCAGGTAACGACACTGAAAATCTGTCCAGGAGCCTGCCAGTTTGTGCTATAAAACAGTGAACGGTTCCACAGAGACACGCGAGTAGTAGTAGGAGAGATATAGCTCTACTTCAGGTGTAGTGGCAGAGCCGTTATGGATCTTAATAAAGACACACAGCGCCGTAATGGTGGGACACTCCATCTGATGGCGCCTTGCTAAAGTGGAGCTGTGCAACCAAGACAAATCAGTGGGTAGGTCTAACAGAAAAAAAAAAAAAAGATGACAGGCTCTCTGGAGCACTTTGCAAGAGTGAAGTGTGGCTTGAAGTTGCTCTGAGTGTCCGCCTTCTCGCCAACAAAGTCGACATGAGAGGAAGATAATGGATGTTGTTGTGTGTGAGGAAATCTGCTCTATTGTCAAGTTCAACCTCAAGTTAAATACATTCTCATGTTGGTCAACTTTAAATATACTTTTCCTTAGTGGTGGAAGATATATATCACCAAAACCATCGTAAATTTTGCTTCGTCATATATTTCTTCTATCTAGAGCTGTCCCGACTAGTCAACGTTGTTGACGTTATCGATGATGTAAATGCGTCGACGGGCACAACATACCGTCGACGGGTAATAACAGGTTAAAAAAAAAATTACATGCGGATAAAGTTTAGAATGGCGGACACTTGCGATGCAAGCGGCATAAACAGGGTCCCCCCAGAATTGATAAATCTAAATTCAAGACTTTTAAAAAATTAATACTTTTCTTGCACCCATTATTTAGATCATATTGAATCATATTAAATTAATAAAGCACTGAACATCAAATTTAACCTCAATTACTAAGTGTGTTTGACAAAAGAATGCACATATATTGAAGATACAATTAAAACACATTTAAAGTAACATTATAAAGTCTGTCAGAATTTTTTTAAACACACACACGCACACAATAATTACAGACAAAAAGAGGAGGACAGGACTCAGACCAGCCATCTTCTGTAACAGGCTAGCCGCTAGTACACCTGCCAAGACCCCAGTGAACATGGCTAACTCTTGAATTAAAACGGCGAAATTCACATTCATTCGAAAGGCAAACCGAAATGTTTAAGCAGATCCACTGCCTTCGCATGACCCATAAACTGCAACCGAAAGTATCTGGATGTAACTTGAGCCGCTATCACAGACTCCAAAACAACGGGAATATCGCGGGATTTACCCGTGCAGCAGTTGTGTGTGAAAACAATTTCCCGTGTTGACTGACATGGGAAGCAGTGTGCGTGAAAGCAGGCGTTAAATTCCCGGGTCACAGCAGATGGCTGATGACTTAAATATCATAGCGGCGGCCGATCTAACTTCCTCCCTCTTCGCAGTAAGAGGAAAAGCGGTAAACAAACATTGCAATTATAAACATAGCAAGCTGGAAACAGTTAAATTAAACTGAAAACATGACCAAAATTAAAATGTCAGTTATTACGTCGGGCCGGGCCAGGGTTCTTTCTCGCTAACTTTTTGAAATAACTATATATTAGCGACGTATGAATGATAAACTCAGGAATACTTGTTATAAAATAAATAATTTGGATTAAAAAAAATAAGGCGCTGTATGGTCATTGCAGAGCCAGAGCGTGCCTATATGCCCTTTTTAATCTTCCTCCCTACGAGTCCGCAAAACCGCACCTGTTTATTTATATTTAACAAACTTTTCCAGCGTTATTTCGTTGTGTTAATAAATTTATAATGATCATAAAAATATGTAGTCTATTTAAACTTTAAGAAAATCTGCGGTTTTTTTTCTGCCAACTGAGAATTCGTTACAAAAGACAGGCTTTTATGCAGACATCATCACAAATGTTATCACACAAAACGCGGGTCGGGCTATACCCGCGGACCAGTTCGGGTCGGGCTGAATTTTTTAGACCCGATTTTACCTCTATCTTAAAGTCTTGATGAGCTTAAATTGACAGCAGTTACGAAGTCGGGAATGCTCCCTCCGGAAAAAAAAAAAAACACGATTTGACCAACATTATGTTTAACAAACTTTTCCCCCGTTATTTCATTGTGTAAATATTTATAATGATCATAAAAATATGTAGACTATTTAAACATTAAGAAAATATGCGTTTTTTTCTGCCGACTGAAAATTCGTTACAAAAGACAGTTAAGACATCGGGAACGCTCCCTCTGGAACAAAACGCAATATGACCAACATTGTGACAGCTGACGCCGACCAAAAATGACGTAATATCCGAAACAGATCACCAATGGACTCATTTGAAGGATATGAATAGTGGTCTGTTTTGGTGTTAAGAATCCACAATACTTCTGCCTGCAAAGTTTTCGTTCCACCGATAAACGGACGCATTCCCGATTCAGAGGTGGGTGGATTCTCCGTTTTGCCGGTTGTGGTGGTTTGGCACGCACGAGTTGCATTTCGATTTGTAGTGCAGTGCATCGTAAAAATTCTATGCGTCATCTTCGTTATGGATTTAAAAAAAAACCCCAACAACTTCGTCACAGATATAATTTAGGTTGCACTGAGATGTTCTTGACAATTAAGACCACGGTGAAAAAATTCCAGACTTACAACAGCTAATTTAATATTTTTAATACCTTTAATAATGGAAAACTAAATTCAATGCTTTTTTTAATATTTTTAATAACCCGCGGGTACCCTGATAAAGCCAAAAAAGCGGACCAGAATGGCCACAGCCTGGAATTATTTCATGGAAAATATGGAGGGTGCCACTGTGCGTACTCTTTGCCAAGCTGAGCTCGCATACCACGGTAGAATGTCAGCTATGAACGAACACTTGAAGTGCCGTCACCCATGTGTAATTTTGTAAGACGACAAGAAACAACAAGCTAGCAGATCTTAAGTCCATACAACTTTCAAAGATTTTTTTTTTTTTTTTAATTGAAGTTACCTTTATGTGCGTCATGTCAACGTGCATCATTAAGTTTTTTTGCCCCACGTACTTCACGTTTTTGATCTACTCTGCTGCTGCTACCGAAAGCTGTAGATCTGAACATCTCTGTGCATGGCATGCAGATTGTATTTATTAGGATCATGGAAGCTCCAACTTGGTGAAAAAAAAAAACACAAAAACCAACCAACCAACCAAAAAAAAAAAAAAAAAAAAAAAAATATATATATATATATATATATATATATACATAATTAAAATATATATGGAAACACAGCACTGGCCTGCTGACAATAATCCATGACTGCACTAGTGTTGGTTACTTTATATTATAAAGTATTATTGTGTATATATGTAGTATACTATAAAATAATATAATATATTTAATTTTTGTTACTATGACTATGTGTGCCTTTCATTCAAAGTAATTGTGGTAATATTTCAGTATGCATATTTCAGTATGCTTTCTGCTTCATCTATTTTCAGGTTAAAACAAACAAAAGTTGAACAGTTTTTCCTCTTCCCCAAAAATGTGGAATGCACACCAGAAAGAGCCTCTGAACTCACACAAAGTACTCTGAAAATCATTGTCCGGGACATTGCAATTCATTTTAACATATAGAACAGGTGAAGTCACAGTGTGTCCGTTTAAATGTTTTTGTACTAGTTAATGCCAGCAGCATTTGACTTCATTGTTTGTGATTTATTATTGATATTTATGTTTATTATTTATACGGTAATAAAGAATTAAGTGTTCCATAATGTTTGGTGAATCAATAAGCTTCAACAAAATTTTCAATACTAAACCAGTAAAAAAAAAAAGAAAAATGAAAAAAAAAAAAAAAAAAAAAAAAATGGATTAGTCGACTAATCGTAAAAATAGTAAGCTGACTAATCGGGAGAACGTGAGTCGTTTGGGACAGCCCAACTTCTATCATCACCATAAATAATTTTAAATCAATGATGTGAACGGCCACAGGATGTCCCTACACCAGCAAACTAATGATGTGATAAATCATCACACAACACAACTATATGGTGCATAAATAAAACTAAGTTATTGAAAATTTAAAGATGACGAAGTGGTAAGCACAAATAGCCATTTCTACTACATTGGGAAATAATAAGGCATTTACAAAGCTAAAAAACATGGAAGTATTAATACATTTTTTACACTGGAAATAAAAGCCATTGCAAAACACGCTGGGAAGTCCAAAGTAACTTCCATCGCCGAAAAGCGATACATACACTTTTTCTAACTACCCCTTCCAACGTGTGCGGTGAGTAATGCATTTAAAACAATTGGATGTAGGAGTGTTCAACAAAACAGATCAAGACTTGAGTTATAAATTAAGGTAGTTTAAAATATTTCTCTCATGTGTGGAATCAGATTTACAATGTCGGTGCCCACGAGGTGATACTTATGTCAGTATCTTAACACTCAATACAATTAGTATACAGTGTATCACAAAAGTGAGTACACCCCTCGCATTTCTGCAGATATTTATCTTTTCATGGGACAACACTGACAAAATGACACTTTGACACAATTAAAAGTAGTCTGTGTGCAGCTTATATAACAGAGTTAATTTACTTTCCCCTCAGAATAACTCAAAATATAGCCATTAATATCTAAACCCCGGCAACAAAAGTGAGTACACCCCACAGAAACTACGTACATCCCTAAATGTCCAAATTGAGTACTGTTTGTCATTTTCCCTACAAAACTGAAAAAAGACTTGTTACAGGAGTGCTGTCAGCATTGCTGCAGAGACTGAAGAGGTGGACGGTCAGCCTGTTAGTGCTCAGACCATACGCTGCACTCTACATCAAATTGGTGTGCATGGCTGTTTACCTTTGTGACAGATATGTTTGATTTCAATTCAAGATAAAGTGGGGTTAGGAAAAAATGTAATCATTGTTTGTTTTTCATTAAATAATTAATGATATACTTTATCATGACATATACCTTAATTTTCGACTATAAGGCGCACCTGACTAGGGGTGGGCGATATGGCCTTAAACACGTATCACGATAAATTGAGCAGATTTACCTCGATAACGATAAATGACGATAAAGTCGCCCAAGCGGACTGTTATATAATTTGAAAATCTGAATCAATGCATGAAATACAGATTAACAGTTTCTTGTTGATTTAGTTACCAGCATTCAATTTGATATATTTAACAATTGTACATGCAGTCTAAACATTAAGTTTATAAAAATGTATTGTAAACAATAAGAATTCAAGTATGAGCATTTATAACAGCGAGTATGGCTTGAACAATGTACATTGTCAAAATCAATATGCCTGTGCAAACATGTCATTGTAACACAAATGACTTACAGCTTGAATAGTACACTTCATAAAGACAATTTATTGTTAATGGCTGCTGTGACATAATTATTCAATACAAGTGTTTACTTTGTGGTTTCAGGGTTTCCCCCCCCCCACACAGAATTAAGCACATACAGAAAAATAGCTGGGGCCATTTCTCGTTCATATTATAAGTTTCACCGTTGGATTGTGCTTTATGCTGAATATCAGAGAAATCACACACAGTCAGATACAAAATAACGCGACATAGTAATTGCTAGATGCAGTCCGTGCCCAATCCACTCATTAAGTTCAGCCATTTCGACAAGGTTAGAGCCGCTATCCAACTCCATCACGTTCATTTGTAGCGTTAGCCGCTAGCGTTAGCCTGTGGCCTGGCTACCAGTAGAAAGCACTGAAAGCACCATCTCCGGAAATCGTGAGAACAAGGGAGGACAGCGGGTGAAAGCCCGTCTGGATGCCACCAAGAGTCTACTAAATGTCGGGTGAAAGTTTGGCGAACCTCCCTTAAGCCACACTCCATCACGTTTTGCTTGTAGCGTTAGCTGCTAGCGTTAGCTTACCGGGCTTCTGTTTGATTGGCTTCCTGATGATCACGTGACTCCCTACGTAAGTACATTGACTGCTTTCTTAAAGGGGAATGAACATAGACGAACAACACAGAGTCAAAGCGGGATGAAAAGACTATTTTCTTGTTTTATTAATTTACCGAATTTACCGACATGGTCAAAATTACGTCGGTCATCGTGAAGAATTTCGGTGATGGTAAATTTTCGGTTTACCGCCCAGCTCTATACCTGACTATAAGCCGCCACACACCAAATTTTACACAAAAACGATATTTGTTCATACATAAGCCGCACTGGACTATAAGTCGCAGCTGTGCTTATTGTATTATGGGATATTTACACCAAAAGATATTAACCGGTAACAATTTATTTGATAGCGGCAACAAAAGACTGTCAGAAGACAAAAATGAACCACCTGTTGAACCAATTAGCTGCAAAGCTTCATTGCTTCAAGAAGCTTCATTTGGCCATCACTGCTCCCTTAGGGGGAGACAGTCAACCTCTGCTGCCACCTGCTGTCAACGCTATTGTCATCCAACATGCCTCCAAGCATGCCTTGCAGCGGTACAGATGTAAATAATCAAAATTCATATTTTGTGCTAATTATTTCTTCAGTTACTGTTCCAGTTGTTTCATTAATTGCTAGTTATGGTATTTGGTAACACTTTTTTTGACAGTAGCGCCATAAGACTGTCATAAGACAATCATAATTATGACATAACTGTCATGAGGATTAATGAATGTTTATAACTAGGGTTGTTCCGATCATGTTTTTTTGCTCCCGATCCGATCCTGATCGTTTTAGTTTGAGTATCTGCCGATCCCGATATTTCCCGATCCGATTGCTTTTTTTTTTTGCTCCCGATTCAATTCCAATCATTCCCGATAATTTTTCCCGATCATATACATTTTGGCAATGCATTAAGAAAAAAATGAATAAAACTTGGATGAATATATACATTCAACATACAGTACATAAGTACTGTATTTTTTTATTATGACAATAAATCCTCAAGATGGCATTTACATTATTAACATTCTTTCTGTAAGAGGGATCCACGGATAGAAAGACTTGTGACTTTGTATATTGTGACTAAATATTGTCATCTAGTGTATTTGTTGAGCTTTTAGTAAATGATACTGCAGCCATTCATCCCAAATGCATGATGGGAAGTGGAACCATGACTGTGCGTAGTGCTAGCAATTGATATATTTTCTCTGCGTTGGGAAATAACATAAGGTGTTAAGAAAAAGATGAATACCTTGCTTCCCCACACTGCCTCCCAAGATATTTCTAATCGTAGGGAGAGGGAGTGTAAGGCTTTAGCCTAATAAAAAAAGGCTCCAAAGGCTGCCAAGACTCTCTCTACTTATTTTACTCTGCCTTATATTTCTCATTATAGGTAAAACGGCGCCATTACAGAGTGAGCGCGACAATGCGTGAGTGGGTTGTGCAACGCATGCATTAATTGCGTTAAATATTTCAAGGTGATACATTTTTAAAAAACTTAATTACCGCAGTTATCAGGATAAATTTGATAACCCTACCTTAAGCCTAAACTAAAGACTCTGGATGAGTGTAACATATTATGTCTGCAACGTTAAATACAATTAGAAAATGATTTAATTAAAAAATATACAGTATATACAGTGGTACCTCTACATACGAATTTAATTCGTTCCAGGACCTTGTTTGTAAGTCGAAATGGTCGTATGTCGAGCAGGATTTTCCCATAGGAATACATTATAATTCCATTAATTCGTTCCAAAGCCTAAAAACATACACTAAATTCTTAATAAATACTGCTGGCACTGTTACAAATGGCAATTAAACATAGAAAAACAAATAAGTTATAAATAAATAATTCAGAATAATATAATAATAAGAAGAATAATTAATAATTATTCCTGTAAATAATGTAACGAATCGGATTCTAATATGGCGGACACTTTTTACTGTCCCTGAACGCACCGCGAAGGTGACGTCTCAGTGAGATAGGTCGGTGCGGTAGAGATAATACTTTCGTTTTCTTGAGAGCGGTCAACTGCTTAAGACAATGGGCGTTTTGTGTTGGATAAGTTCTTAAATAAATGATAAAAACGTGACGAAGCTGGCGATTTCCTTGGCAATGTTACCACAATAATAATTGTCACCTTAACTTATAAATAGTGGCGAACGGTGGTCGGAAGAGGACCATGGAGCTGTATTGTTGAGCCAGTTCAGGGACGCGCACCCCAAGCTCATATTTTTCTATAACTTGCATCTTCATTTCAAAGGTAAGCATCACTTTTTTCCTTGTTTCTCCAACTGTATCAACTTTTTTTGAAAACTGTGTTGATTTCTCACACAAGAAAATCCACCGTGCGTTCGTTTGCAGTGCTGTCATGTCGTCGTATTTCGAGCAACTCGTCGGATGTAGAAACAAATGGCGGCTCAAATTTTACGTCGGATGTCGAAAAGATCGTGTGTCGAAGTGATCGTATGTAGAGGTACCACTGTATATTAAAAAAAGGCATGGCCGATATTTTTTTTGCCGATTCCGATACTTTAAAAATGACGTGATCGGCATCCCGTCGATCGGGACAACTCTACTTATAACGGATGTCATTTAGTGTCATCCGACAAATTATCTCACTTTTGAGTGGATGTGAAAGATCTGAGCTGGACTTAATAGAGTTAGTGACATAATTTGCCAGATGACACTTAATGACATCTGTCATAAGTATTCAGTAATGACTATGACAGTGTCATGTCATAATTATGACGGTCTTTGACAGTTTTATGATGTCACTGTCACATAAAGCGTTCGTTACCTATTAACCCAAATAAATCAACATAATAAACCGCACTGGATTATAAGCCACAGAATTCAAAATGAGGGAAAAAAAGTAGCGGCTTATAGTCCGAAAATTACGGTAGTTGTCATGATATAAAATGACCGATACCGTGATAGATTTTTCCCCATCGCACAGTACTTTATTCCCGAACCTTAACTGTATATATATTTTCTTTGAGTTTCCACTGTATATTATCTAAATCTAATTTTGACACAGGAGCTGCTTTAAAAAAAATAGCTAAAGAGAGACAGGGTCAAGGGCAGGTGAGGATTGCGCACCTTCTTGATGCGAGCGTAGTCAATGAGCCGGGCATAGGCGCTGGTCCCGGCGATGATGAGACGGGGCCTGAACAGCTTGGCCGTCAGCTCCATCTGGTCGTAGTCGATGAGTCCTGTCGCAGGCTGAGGGGCGGAGAATCGTTGAAGGGGAGCAAAAAAAAAAAAGCGTAGGGATGAGGGAAGGAGATTTAGGGGAGAAGTTGGAAAGGAACCAGATTATAATATACAAAGAAAGAGAGAGGCGGAAAAAAGTTAGATATCTTGAGCTCCATTGCAAACAACATCAAAGAGAGATTATTTCCATTCGACGCGGCTACATTTTAAGTAATCCAGCTACCTTAAGAGAAGGATAAAATTTATTTTAAAAGATATATCTTGACACGTTAGATCAAAGGAGAGAAACCCAAAGGTAACCTTTGAGGAGTCCAATCAACCGGAGACAATGTGCTCCTTTACTGGAAGAGGTCAAATTAGAAGAAATGTGCAGCGTCCCCACTTAAATTTGAGTAAAGAAACAGGCGAGTGTGAGATGAAGGAAGTTAGAAAAAGTGAGACAAGTGGAAAGATGGAGAGAGGAACGCTGTATTTAGACAATCTGATCATCTCCCATCTGCAGAGCACATCTTTAGCTGCCCCCTCGCTCTATCAAGCTGACCATTCTGAGGACAGAGCCAGCGGTGATGGCCGGCCTGTCGATTTCCCATTATCTCTCCCGCAAAGAGGTCCTGACTGCCTATGCATCACAGAGCCTAGGCGAGGTGACTCTTACGCCATCCATCAGACAAATCTCGCTAGCATAGTTTGATGAACACAAGACTTCGCAATACCGATTCATTGAATTGGTCATTGCAACAGTCATTAATAATCATAATAATTAAGTTTGTTTTTGTTACTTTACTTTATTTGTTCCACGGCTGAGTTAATCTAAAAAGTTATCATTTTTAGCGACTGATGTTAAAAGGAATAAATAATTAAGGAATCATTTCGAAGCACTTTTTCTGCATTGCCGAGGTATCGAATCGGGACTTGGTATCAGTGGATAATCAAGATGAAGGGACTTAAATAAATTTAAAGAACACAGATTTTCAGTTTTAAAAAAAAATGTTTAATACTGAAGAAAACGTGAATAAATGGCAGTAATTCCATGAAGTGGCCACCTGACAAGGGGGCAGACATTATATCAATGCAGGTAATCATTAGCCAATCAAATGTGAGTATTCCACCTGAAGTATTTCACCTAAATTCAATTAGACTAAGTATTTATGTTTAAATGTTTCATTTTTGAGCCGCTATAGCAAGAGGAGACACAAAACGTGTAATATAAAAAGCAGGACTGTATATATGTTGTGTGTAGGACTTGGGTGTCAAACCCACTTTCACACAACCCAAAAAGTTGTGTGAGGAACTGGAGTAATTTTCTTTTTAATCTACTTTTACCTCTAAACAAAGATTGTAAATAATACATAATTTGAACAAACTTTACAGGCATTGCTCCTGACACCTTTGGAGGAGGGAGTCTAGTTTTCAAGAATGTAATAGCTCTGGTCCAAAACAAGCACTCCATTTGTTGCACAAACACAGTGATTGAGTGTATGGTTTCTAAACAGGAGGTCAGCCATTTTATATTCCTTGAGGGCAGACCATCCCACACTTTAAAAATATTATTACTAAACTACATGTCCACATATTTGTGTTTGTATCCATCTGTTCTGGGTTTCAAAGCTTTAGGAGTGTCAACAAGCGGTAAGTAGAGGGTAAAGGAGGCTCTACTTACATTGAGTTTGTAGGGCATGGACTCAAAATAGATGGAAGTAGCTGAGATCCTCTTCACATCTGACATGTAGCCATGGGTCAGACTGTTGAACAGTAAAACACATCACGCGGATTTTTTTTTTACTGATGGAACGAAAGGATATTGCATATCATGTTTTCAGGAGTAAGTGTCAAAGTACTGACTGTCCTCCATCCGGAAGGTCCAGACCCATGATGCGGTCATGGGGGTTGAGGACGGCGGTGTAGACGGCAAAGTTGGCGGGAGATCCCGAGTAAGGCTGGACATTGACGCCCCACTTGGCAGGATCCAAATCGAATGCTTCCAGGGCTCGCTTTTGGCACAGGAGCTCGATTTGATCCACCACTTCTGCGCCTCCGTAATATCTGTGAACACGGATACAATAAACAGCTTTGGACTGGCAGTAAATGATTTTAATACAGTGCGGCAATCATTCAACGCCAACCTCTCCCAGTAAAAATGGATTGGATGTATTTCGCCGTCAATAGCAGCAAATAGCAGTTAATTGTATTTGCATCCTAGTGTTTACAAATCTATTCACACCACTAACAGGATAGTATGCACACAGCTGACATGCTCACCTTCTTCCGGGGTAGCCTTCAGAGTATTTGTTGTTCAGACAGGAGCCCTGAGCCTCCAGAGCAGCTCGGCTGCAAAAATTCTGTGGTGAGAACACAAACAAATAAAACACACTGACACACACACTTGCATGAGTCAACACAGGCGAAAAGGACAGCAAATTAAGTGGGTTAGGCAATAAGAGGCAAGTCATTGTTTTTGATAATTTACTGAGTCCAGTAGACAGCAAATGGAGGTGTTTTCTCTAGGGATGTCCCCGATCCGATCATGTGATTGGAGATTGGGCCGATTGTGCTATTTTTCAGAGGATCGGAATCGGTTGAAAAGGATCGGGGTTTAAACTTTAAAAATATATATTAATATTGTGCCTGAAAATCGTTAACGCAATGTGCAGACGCGCATCGTGAGGAGGTGCATCTGCGATATTTTTATCGATATATATTTTTTTGAACACGCAAAATTATTTTTCTGCTTCATGCTTATACAGTGCCACAGCCTCTCATCCTCCCTCCTGCTAAGCAGTGCGACCAAACAGTTTTTATTGGTCACCAGTGCAGCTGGCATTTGGTACTTAAAGTTAACGATCATAGACAGTCTGCAGACTAATCGGGATAAAAATAATCGTTTGGGACAGCCCTAACTTTGATGTCCTAAATTTCTGTTTCAATTACAGCCTTTTAATGTCAATTTGCTATGTGTGTTGCAAAGACTGAAAACGTGCATGTGTGGTTGCGCTTGTGGGGAAAAATACCGCCGAGTGCCTGTCAGATTTGCACTCAGCTTTCCTCTTGCTCGCAGCACAAAGCGTGGAGTAGGCAGAATGAAGATATCAGCACTATCTCGCACCAGAGCGTCATGGTTTTGTATGGAGAGGCGGCCGACACATTTCGCTGAACAGCTACTGTGGCAAGGAAGAAGCAGGCGGCAGAAAAAAACCTTGTCCAGTAAGATATCACCTCGTCCGGCCTTTAAATAAAAACCGGATGCTGGTCAAACTTGCTCTGGTGCAAGTGAAAATACCTTTTCGCAATACAAGGAGAATAAATTGGAATGATTAGAGATAAACTGACCTAGACGCCATTATTTTTTTTTTTTAATCAACAGTGGTGGGGCTTCTAAACCACCAATCAAAATCCAGCTTAAGAACTTTGAACTTAATTGATTTTGTATTTATTTATTTATTCTTTACCTCTGATGCAATTAGCTCCAAGCCACGACACTGCCGATCTTTCTCCTTCAACAGCAGGTCCCACATCTCCGGGTCGTCCTGAGCCAGACTTTCCTGACCAGTCCATGGCCGCTCTTCGTCCACCACACGGCTGGCGGCATGAGACTGTTGTCCACGTGCGCAGATGCGAGCTGGGGCACGGTGGCACAGTGGCTGTGAGGAGCAAAAAAATATATATTCATGAATAATGTGGGTGTTTTTTCAGTTAAAAAAACCTGAGGAATGGTCCATATTGAGAGCTTTCAACTAAACCACTACTGTCGCTACATGAAATTAGTTGTATTATGATTATAGTAGTCCATCCATCCATCCATTTCCTCTGCTTTCAAATTTCTAATATGTCGCCTGATGGAATTGGACAGTGGCATGTTTTATGATTGGAATTATCAGCATGGTTGTTCATTACACTACCATCAGCACTTTTACAAAGAGAATTTTACAGCCTCAGTGTACCCAAAGAGAGAATGGATTCAGCATTTCTGTCTTATCTAATCTGAACGTGGCCAGTTCTACTGCTGTGATGTTCGGCCATGTATGTTTGTATAGAATATATATGGACGAGGTTTTGCAACGCAGCTGACTGATGTCAATACAAAAACTATTTTGATATTTGAATAGTTTGATTGTTGATTTATCATTTTGAGACATTTGACCTAAAATTGTCTCAATATCAGTTTTTATCTTATTGTTCTTTTTTTTTACATTTGTTTTAATAAAAAGAAAGAAAACAGCTGCCAATAACATTCGTTTTGGTTATTTATTTTATTTTAAAAATATTTCAAAGGGTAAATAAATGAAAAAAAAAAAACCCATTATCCTCTATCTATTGTATTGTTTTTAAGTTATTTTCACAAATAACCAAAAACCTACATAGTGTATATATATATATATATAAAATCTTAAAAAAAAAATAAAAAAAATTCTAATTTCTACAGTCCGCACTGAAAGGAAATGATTATCTTAGCAATGAATTAAAATCAAATATTGCAAAGCTCCACTTTTGCTTTGGAAAACAATGCAACAGTTACATGTACTGTAGTTATCCAATATTCAGTCCCAAGTTTCTCAGCACAGTTTTTGGTTTCAATGCATATTTACTGCCGAAACGTGAAGCCCAACCTGATATAGCAGTAAATTAACACTTAATTCATATGTGAGACGATTGGTAAAGAAAAAAAAAAGCGATTAATCGACTATCAAAGTAATAATTTCTGTCAACCCTAGTGACCACTTTGTAATACTTCTTATTGCCATGTAGCATGTATATTAAATCAGGTTTCTGTTATTTAATGTACAACTATTCCCCATGTCTGTTCTTTCTGTCACACTTGCCTGTTTTACTCCCCGACTTCACCTTACCAAACAAATTGTATATTCTTCCCTTTTCACTTACCCTATTGGTCTAACAGACAGGTTTGTAAAATCACAATTATATTTTTCTAAAACTGTTCAGTTCCACTTGACTTAGAATCAAGATGCTACAGTATAGGATAGCAGTATATACGTTGTCTGGGTCTGAAAATAAACATTTGACCCCTGTGACAAAAAATATCGATGATCTTTAAAAAAATCTTCAAACCGAAACATGTGCTTTCACTGCGTGTTCTTTCACGCATGCCAAATTGCAGCTTCAAGAGGCATAACAGTAGTTGTGTTAAACACTTGCCATTCATAAAGAACCGTGTGGGCAAGACTAAAATGCCCCCCAATGATTTGAGCCAGTTGCTTTCAAGGCAACCAAACAGGAGAAAAATGTGTGTAAAGTGTCTTAAAGCATTTGATGAATCCATTGTTGTGTAGTCTTAATTAAGACTGTTCCCCAAATACATCTCAATGGGCACGCACAAGGTGACTGCGTGTAAGCACAATGTAAATGTCAAAAGGTTGATTGAGCTCACAACAAATTGGCAGCCAGACTTCACTTAATCAGTGGTTAAAAATGACAACTCTTGTGTCAAAAGTACCCCTGCCACCGCTGTAGGATTGTAGTTATCGTTAGCCAGTGTGTGTTGGGGTGTGAGGGACGGCCCCCCTCGAACAGCGCCATTAAAAAGCAATTAAAAATCTCAAGAGTTGGCTGAAAGTGAACACAAAAGTACGTCAGCATGCATAGTTAATGCAGTTCATGGTGATTTGGATTTGACAAACGGAGGGAGAGCCAAGGGTTGCCATGTTTCGTGACAAGATCCATTGTCTGTAGTGTCTATTATCTTCAGAGCTTCAGTCTAATCCAACCCATATTAAGTAATGTACTGTCAGTGATTGCGATATACGTCCAATCCATTTACAAAGAGAGGTCGGGGCCCTTTAAGTCAAACTTAATTGGACCTCAATCGTCATCAATAGCAGCCAGTGAGTTAATACCAAAACAATTGGCGGTGAGTCCAAACTAGGGTGATGTTAAGTGTTCAAAAGTGCCATATTTGAAAATGATTTCATAATTACAATATATCAATTGTTCATCATTCTACACTAACAATAAAAAGTACACCAATCGATAGGCCAACCAGGGTTGATTTTGCAAATTTTGGGTGATTGGTCAATCACTAAAAATATGACCGGTCTTGTCCACTGGTCGCATCCCAAGTCAGTTCGCCACATGAGCCCACTACATTTGGCTGCATTCGTGGTAATATTCTGTATATGACAATATAAGTGGACTTGCTGGGTATTTTAATATTTTCACAATCCAAACATATTTTTATGATTGTATAGTCTGTTGTTTTTTGCTAAGTTAATGTAGGAAGGTGTTGACGTTCCATATAGTCACCGTGTGACAATTGTTTTGTGGGCACTAGATGGACTCATTACTCAGTCTTTCCTACATGAGTGAATTCTGTCAGATACCTGTTAATTGAATGCACACATTTGGCGCACATTCAAACTGTTCCTTCATTATAAGGCATTAAGATATGAAAAAAAAAGATCCTTTTGATTTTTGTTTTGTAAAGCAAAATACTGTTACATTTTAATTTTTGGTAGATTTTTGGAAGGAAGTAGTAGGAATATTTTTTTGTTCTTAACTAGATGAGAATCGGGGTGGGATTAAATAGGTTTTCTTCTTCCCATTCCTTTTCAGGCATGCAGTTGATGTTGCAATGTTACTTAGTTTTGCTGCTCTTTTTTGTTACATGATCATCTGAGCTGTATATATTTGCTGTCTTGACAAGGAATCATAGCCTGAAATAAACGAATGAAATGAAAAAAAAAAAAAATTGGAAAAAAAAAAAGTTTCAAGTCACATATATTCATACTGCCCTAAATCAGAGTACCCTAATTTCCCGAATACAAGGCGCACCTGTGTATAATGTGCACCCCAAATTTACTTGTAAAAATGATTGTACCCGTTTATAACGCGCACCCTAATTTTAGCACCAATAAATAGAAGAATACAAGGAAACAGAGCTCGTGTACAGATACAGAAATGTCATTTTACTGACTGGTGAAACACAGCACAAGCATAGCATATTGGTAGTTCAAAACATTACCATAAACTGACAATATTTACGGTAATAATATGATTTGACAACTTCTCCAACTTACCAGAATCTAGGAGAAAACAAAACAGATGTGACTTTTCTTTTAAAGGCTGCTGTATAACTTGCTCGTTTCATCATGATGAATAAATGTTTCCTCCATGGATTGATACGGTAAAATGAAAGTGAGAATGTAAGTCGGAAATCTGAGCTCATCGCTGTCGACACGACAGTAACAATAGGAACTATTGTTATTTGGGTTTAACAATAGTTAACAATAGAGGGACAGATATAGTTGACGGACACACACAGGAAGTCTGTGTTGTTACGTTTGTTATGGTCAGAGTTGCGGAGCTACAATAAACGTTGACTCAAATGAGTTCTAGAAACTAAATTCTGTGCTTTATGAAGAGTGAAAAAAGCAGAATTTAACACAGACGAAATCATTCGGCCGATCGGAGTGAAGTATTACCGAAACAAAATGGTGACGTCACGTACTGTAATGGTCGGCAACGGATCGCTGCATACGTTTCTTCAACACAATGTAGCCGTGTCAATTAAAAAAAAAAAAAAAAAGGTATATATTATAATATACATATATATATATATATATATATTTCTGTCTCCATCCATGTACCAGTTTATAATGTGCACCATGATTTTACAAGTTGATTTTGGGGGGAAAAAAGTGCGTGTTAAATTCGGGAAATTACGGTAAATGTCTCCAAGGACTTCACAGGCCCACAGCTGACAAACAATTACGACATCCACTGACCTGAAGCTATCATGTATCATTTTGGATTGAAAAATGTTTAACTTTTCAATTAATTACGCAGACAGTGGATGCCTTTAAAAAAGGAATAAAAACTTTTTAAAAAAAGCTTACCGTGGCTATTTTTATCTATCTTATTTTATCTGATTTCTATCTGGTTTTATCCATGTTTCTGTCTATTTCTGCTTTTACTCTTTTATTTTTATTCTTTTTTTTTTTTTTACATGGTAATGTGCACTTTGAGATTTGTTTTTCAAATGTAAAATGCGTTATAAATAAAATGTATTATTATTATTACTTTTTTTTTTTAGAGAACAACTATGAGTGCAGTTATAAAAGCAATCATGGTTCACAAGTAATGTACAGCTTTCTACATACTAAAACAAGAATGATTGGATTATTAACGAAGCATGCCGTTTATGAAAAAAATCGGGATCGTCAAAAATTGAGATGGGCAGGTCCAGCCTTAAAAATTTTTTTTTTTTAAAAAACGGTGATCAGACAGACAATTGTTATCAGTGCACTCCAACTTTTAAGGTTACCCCATTTTTACTTAATGGTATAATTCTGGCAACCACAACTGCTGGTATTTAACTATCAATGTATTTATTGAAAAAAAATCTATACTTTTGGGCGTACATCGTGACAAGCTGCAGACTGTCACGGGACAGTTTCGGGAACAACTCCCATGACAGTTGCTTGAAAGTCAGCTATGCGAACCACTACACTACCAGTTACATTTTCTGCGCGTTACAAAAAAAAGCACCTCATGATTCGATATCCATCCCGCCTCTCGCTGTGATCCTGCAGGTGGCGAAGAGGACAATGGTGACACGCCAAGGGAGGCGGCTAGCATGTTAATGGCCAAGGTGCTCTACTCTTTGCCCTGGCCTTCTGTCACCTGTGGCAGTGAAGGTAGAAAAGGGGAACTTACCCCAACCCCCTTTCTCTGCTGGGTTCTGGAGAAAGAGGAAAAGCAGGAGAGGGAGAAATAGACGGAGACCTGGCCGCTTCTCACTGAGAAATAACACGGGTCGTTAAACCTTGACGGAAACTGTCCTTTGCTGTCTAGGCTCCATAGCGATGGCACAGAAAGCCAGCAAACTCTTTACCTCCCTCTTTCTGTCACCTTGCACTGTTAAGCAACCAAGCCAAGCACCAGCATGGCCTTTTTATTAGCTTTTCATCAAATTTGCCTCTGAGTGGAACAGGGCTGCTTTTTAACAAACATGGGTCAGTTCCCTGTGGTCAATCTGCAAGCTTTCCCGTATAATTTCCCCTTGCTGACGGTGAGAGGGGATTAATTAATAATCGTGACATCAAGTGATCCGAGGAGGGCGGGAGCCAAGACACAAGCACCAAATGTGTCACACGTTGACTATTTTTAGGCAACAGATGACTGTCGGTCCAAGGTGAACTTGAAGAAAACTAAAAAGGAGAGGCTCCAGATTCAATGAATCTGACACGTAGAAATTACAGTCCTCAGTAACCAGGCCCCCCTATATGGTGTCCACGGGTAAAGCACTATGCTATGTTCTTGGACAGCGTAGGTGTTTAATTTAAATGTATTTTTTGTTGTTGTTGTTCTTTTCCTCGTATGTCTGCTACCTTTCTTTGCATTCCTCCAAAATCCCTTCCCGTCCACTGCTTTCTCCTAATATTAAAACATCATGAACAACCACAATGACAGTATATCAAACTTGCATCTGGCACATTAAAACTGTTCACACCCATAAGGACACTCATATTCCTATTCTCCATGTCTAAGCAGCTAAACGACAGGTTAGAGTGGGGAAAAAATGCAGTACGGCTCAGTTTTTAAAGTCCCACTCTTCATGTCAGAGGATATTTTAGTTAATTAGATGGATTGGATTTCATTGAGCAACAATCTGGAGTTTGTTTGACCGTGACATAAACCAAAGTGGCCCAATCTGCCGTTTTAATACCAATTTTATCAAACGGAATTGACAGAGTTTGAAAAGGTGTTGTTCATAATCCTGATTTGCTTCCAATGAATTTTGGGCAATACTTAAACATTCCTAAGGTTGTTGTAGTATAGATTCGAGTGGTATTTAAAGAGGCAATTACTACTGATGGGACCGAAAATTCGATGCTGAAAACTATTGGCCGAAAATAGCTAAAAATGCATTACCTGTTTTCCGTTTTAAAGACCGAAGGTTTTCTACCCGATAGTGTGAAGAATCTTAGTCCTCTTGTGATGACTAGGCATGTGCCGGTATAAATTTCTGAAGGTATGATAACCTTACGCAAAAATATCACGGTACTGCAATTACAGCTCTAAAAATATTTTATTTTGAGATTACTGGGTTACAAAACAAGAAACGTTTTTCCATTGAACAGGATTTTTATTTTTCAAAACAACATATTAGCAAATTGGTAAATAGGTATAATGCAAAATTAAATGCATAAAAAAAAATTTAAAAAAAATAAAATATTCTAAATAAAATTAAATTGGCATGCTAATTAGCCACATTATCTGCCTCGTTAATATTATGTTTTACCACTGCTAGACACACTTCACACGCTGGAGTTAACTAACTGGTGGGAAACGTTCATGACAGTGTTTACTAATCTTTAATTTTGTATAATTGCGAAATCATATTGGACATATTGCCTTCTCTGGTAGCCACCCCGGTTGGCCCACCTAAGCTGCGGCAATCTGTAACTTTCCGGTACCCAAAGTATGCCCATACCATCGACTTCGTTTTCTTTGATGGGGGAAAAAGTTCAGGTGTTTCATGTCCTCCAGCCAACCTGCACCACAACTGACTTACTGACACTAATACCCCTTTCCCACTGGCCAAAAAATCCATGTCAACCCACTAACAATCGGCTTTTGGTGGCAGTGGGAAAGGTGCAGCGACCCGCCTCGACCGGTGTCAATCAACCCGCCAAGCGACCCGCGTTTAAATCACCTCGGCTCTGATCGTCATGCAGTGTGAAAGCAAAACCCCGGGTTAACAGTCAACACCCTAATCTACGTGGTGACGTAGGCTCTTATGTGATGCGTCATAACAATGTGCCAGTCGCCTCCCATTTAACACGCCCCACAACCGTAGTTACGTCGATGCTCATAACAAAGCTAGTAGAAGAAGAATTCACGTCGCCTACGTTGCCTCAGCACAAGCAGAGTGTTGATCCTTTGCTGCATTTCAATCATTTTGAGGGCAGTAAAAAGCATGAAAACAGAGAACACAAACGGAAAGGAGGCTTCCATGTTGCTCTGCATTGTTTACTTCCTTGAACTGAATGAATTCAGTCTGACTTGTTGACGGTTAGGGTTAGGACGTTACGTAACCTTACGCACGGCTGAGGAGGGGTGGAGGGTTAGACGGGTGAAAAAAAAAAACAAAAAAGACACGGCCTTTTTTTGTCAATTGGAAAGGTGCCAAATGCCAATTGCTAGTGGGTTGCATCGGCTTGGAAAAAACGTGCGTTGACCCACTAGTTTCAGTGGGAAAAGGGCATAGGCAACAACTTGAGGGGGAGGGGTGAGCCACTGTATTTTTGGGACATAAAAAATAGCTAATACTGATGGGACAGTATGATGGAAGATTTGGTGGTTTTGAAACATTGACGTTTTCAAACCAAGGTATACCTTAAATACGTTAACCGTCACATGCCTAGTGATGACGTATTCAAAACACGGCGAGAAGCAACACACTGGCTGAAGTTGTCTAGCTAACACTGCTGGCTCACAGCAGTGTTGTTTTTGGCAGTTTTTGTATTGGTCTTTTGGATGGTAATACTTATTAGTCTTAGTCATATTTTAGTCATCTCAAAATGTGTCTTTGTTTAGTTTTTGTTGATGTGAACTCAAGACTAATTTCCTCTAGTTTCAGTCGAAGTTTACCAAAAATGTTTCCGTCTAGAAATATTAAAAACATTTTACCCCAAACATAAATACATAAATATGGGTTTCCAACTATTTTGAATAAACACTGACAGACGAGCACATATTGTAGCGTCTACAAGGAAAATGCCAACTTGGTGATAATACACACTCAACAGGAAAACTGTACATCTTTTTCAATTAGTTATACCCACCTGCATGCCACAAACTGTATATAAAAAACGTTTTCCAAGAATTTAAGCATTAGTCTATTTATATTTATCATATTTAATATCTATATCTAGATATTCCTTGTCGGTTTCCGTACTTCCTGTGACTTGATCTCTACCGAATGAAACCGCAAAAAAAAAAAAAAAAAATCTTTTTAATTAGGACTGGGCGATTTTAAGATCCAGAGTGAATACATTTTAGATCGATTGATGTGATTAACTTATAAAGACTATCAGTAAAAAATAACAGAAAAACAAGTTTTAAAAAATGAAATCGTGAAAAGGATCGAGATCAGACGATATTAAAAAAATGCAATCTGTTTTTGGGGGGCACATATCACCCAAATAGAATACACAATTTTAATAGTTCTCGATCTTTGAGTGTCTTTAAAAATCATTTTTTAACACCATTTAATAATATTAAATCATTTAATTAGTGTGAAAAAGTGATGACAGTGGATAGTATGAGTACCTCACTATTCTGAGATTCAGGGGATGAACCTTGTGAAAACTATGACAAATACGATTAAAATTTGTTAATGTTTTATATTTACAGATAACGCAGTATACTCAGGTAACACAAATATCGTCATTCCTCAAACACACCTTTCCTGTGGTCAAAACAGATCACGTTTTTCTCCAGTAACTGTACTGCTCAGTAGGTATGTGTCACAGAAAACGACTGCGGGAAAGAAAACTAAAACATTCCATTCATCCTTCCTCTGTATTATTGCTGCCCATTTTCTGAGGCGACTCTTGAGGCGAGTCAATTTTACAGATGACTGCCGTCCATCAATGGTCATACCAAACAATCAGTCGGGTAGGACAAGGAAAAAAATGGGGATTAGAGAGAAGGAAAGAACGATACGTGAGGTAGGAGCGAAAGCAGAAGCATCCGTCAGTCTGACACAGTTTCCTTTGCTCTGTCAGCGGCTAATAGGAAGGCTGTCCGTTACAAATTGCCCCGTGATTCAGTCGGGACGACTCAGGGAATCGGGATAGGGCTGAAAAGATGTGCAGTGATGGGAGGAAAAGCCCACAGCGACTTCACTTGATCCGGGTCGGAGAGTTTTCAGACTGACAATCAAGACTTTAAAGACGCCAGTGAAGCCAATCGTCAAGTCACTCAGCTGTCGGCTGCTGTGCCGCACGGCCACGCAACACTGGGCAGCATTTAAATCCACGTACTGCTTGTGCTGACTATCCCGCACCCTGAAACCAAAAGTTTGTATGACTAGCTAAGTGGAATTGTGTGTTCAAATTTGAATGTTAGTCAGACTTTATCAATACGGAAGCATCAAATGAGAGAAGACGAAGAAGTATATTTTTACTCGTTCAACAGTTGGTAAAAGATGTAATGCAAGATAAAGATGGTATTTTGTTAGTTTTAAATTTTGGCAAAACATCTCATTAAAATTTTTTCCCCCTCTATTGGGACAAATACTTAGCCAATGTTCTGTTGATTACAACACTGTAGATCAGATACTCTCAAATAGTCACGCACTTGTGACTTTGCAAATGCACTTTGTACATGTACTGTAGACCCTTGGTTAAACATTTTGAGATTCTTTCTCATTCAAATGAATGGCGAAAAGTCTTATGATTGAAACTAATGTGTTGAATCTTACGATCGCGGATGTAGTACATGTTTAAAATGAATGAGGATGTGCATTCTCTAAGGTTCCAAGAAGCAACTGACGTCATTTGGGGTATATTAAAAGAGCTGTGACTTAATGAACGTTAAAAAATTCAGATCCCAAGGAGGGAGTAGTTCAGAGCCCCAGCTCTATTATGCTAAAATTGATTTGGATATGTTGGAATATTGCCATAAAATGCATATACTCAAAGTTGTTCAATAAGATATGACTCCCCATTTTTTGTTAAAGAAAACATAACCAAAATGAAATAGTGTATATTTTTCACACTTAACAAATTCACATTGTTCTGTAGAGTGAATGTTTGTTATATAAAATTAATGGACAAATCCATTACTGACGTTTTTGTTCTAAATTGTCTACTTTGAAAGACTAATTTAATCTTACACATGCACTTTCATGAGGACACATGCCATAAGGGAAAAAAACGTTCTCGTGAGTCCTTTTAAAAGTTTGCCTGTGATGCACACTTAAGCAATTTGTAAGAAAACCAATTACAAGCAGACAGAAGCACGTGAATCACGACTTACAGGCACAACTTATTAGTTTTATCAGCACATGATGCCTTAGAGTAGACTATCATGGGTTTCTCGGATTTCAGAGAAAACGGCAACTTCTGGGTCTGTTCTTTAATTAAGAAACTACTGCAAGTCCTGCCAATAAAGTTCCATGTTTAACAATGAAATGAAAGTGTGGGTGAAGTTTTGCTAGTTTTTTTGTGCTTATGTTCATGTGTAAACAAAAATGCTTAAGTTTAGAGCGTTTCAGTACAACCTGCTTGGACTCACAACCACCCTTTGACAGATGGGGATTTGAAATGAAAATGTTCGCAGGTCCCAGTAGGGCTGTGCCCTCATGGAAAGAATCTAAATCAAGATTAATTGAACCTTCTAACTTGACTTTCCACATATTCTTTTCATGGGAATTTTTTACTTGCCAAACTGTCTTGCTTGTCAATTATTACAACAAGTACTACCACGTCTGAGGTGGAACAGTCTGTGTACTGCAGATTAACTGAACATAGAACAGGCTCCATATCTTTCACAATGTGTCAAATCCTTATGTGCGCAGTCAACATCAAGTTGGGGCGAGTCATGGACTTCGCCAATTAGAACGGTTGAGCTGTTGCTGGACAAAAAGAAAGAGCAATTGGTTGTCTTATGTCTTTAAACGTGGCTCACCAATCATTTACCTCAATAAAAATTACAAGAAGCCCTTGCATCTACAATATTGTTTCCAGATTAGCAAACTGCTACTCTTTTTTTCCTTACCATTTGTATGTGGTGTGCGAAATGTCCATCTGAAGCACAACATACGCAATAGGAGAATTAAGTAAACATACAATTTAACCTTTAAAAATCTGCGACATTGTTAAAGTAAAACTAAAATATTCTAAACGTACCCCTCTGAAGGTTTGTGTCCTCTTATCACCCCAAACAGACAAACAAGAACTGCCTTTTCACTTGCATTACAACCAAATTTGTTGGTTAATATTTACTAGGTTACCTTGGAATGTTTTTTTCACACTCATTTTGCACTTTGGAACCATAATTGAGGCCAAACACAAAACAGTAATAAACCTTGGTTACGTATATTTAGGTAAAACGTGTCTAAAATTAAATATTTATCTTTAAAAGGCTGATTTTAATAAATTAGAACTAAGAATATTTATCATCTGTTTAATTTCCATTCATTTACAGCAGCAGCAGTCAGTGGCGCTCATGATGAAACTGAGCGGTGGCTGTTGCATCATTGCAGCAGCCACACACATAATACACACTGACTGGCTAGCTTGGCACGCCAAAAGAACCCTTGTCAGAAGGACAAGCGATAAAAACACTGCGTAGTTCAATGAATTAGTGAAATTTAAAATTGTACAAAATTATGAATAACAATAATAAAGCAGGTGGTTAAGAATCACTCATTACAAGAGTCGAGGATAGCTTGTAATGTACTGCAAGCTAGCAAGCGACGTGCTGACCAAGTCTACAAACTCGTCCCAAAAAATGCAATTAAAACGCTTTTTCATTGACTAACTCACCCTGGTCAGTTGTCTGACTGCGAAGGACAGCATGTTACCAGTTTTCTTGACCGGTTAGGAGAAGAAGCAGCTCAGCCTGCAGCCACACCGCCGTCACACGCACTCAGAGAGGGGGCAGAGCAAGTTGTTGGCAACGGATGGTGACGTCACCTGATTCTCGTGAAACGCATGATGGGAAATGAAGTTCGCCAAGAACTTACCAAGCCATACCTAGAGCACTTTGAAAGGTATAATGGAAAACACAAAATATAAAAATAATTAAGTCATTTATTGTCATTGACAGTAATCGACATCAAATTAGTTTAAACCAGGATGGCTGGCATTGAGTGAGAATGTTTGACTGTTGGAATCATTCGATCGCGTCCAGCCCGCCCAACGTCAAAATGAATGGCGTGCCGCAAGCAACACGTCACTTTTGCTCATTAATATTCATTACGTTAGCAATTGCGGCTCGGCTAGTCAACCTTCCGTTTGTCCCCAATAGTAAATGAATGGAAATAGCGTACGAACGAGATGTTTACTGAGCCTAACCTACCAATTCTGTCCGAAAACGATGTCCCTTGTGCCAAATTCACTGGTAAAGATGTGGTAGAACATACAAATGTTCAGTTAAAGAGATTGCATGAGTGTCTAACCCCTGAAAAAGATGGCAAAAAGAGCCGACCTGATCCAGTGGTAGCTTTTTTATCGACACCTTTTTCTTACGCCACTGACAATGACATTCTCCTGTCTCAACAATCTATCCTTTACCACCATATGCCCTGTCTTTTTTAAATATTATATCCTCTGGTTGTCTTATCTCTCTGACCGTTCTTGGGGGCAATTTACATTGCTATTTTTGTGTAGCGATCGCAAATGCTACTCGGTGACAGCCAACGAACACTTTAAATTTTTTCATTAATAACATCTTAATTCTATACATTAATTTACACTTCCCCCTTACTAAAGTTTTGTTTTTTTGTTTTTTTGTTTTTTACAGCAGAAAAGATAACAGTGGCAGTCAGATACCATTTATGTTTTTTTCAGGTCATTTATTGTCAGACAGAAGCAGCACGGCAAAACGCCACGCTAAAAAGTAAGTAAGAATATCAAAATGGCTGACCTCTTCATCCTCTGAAGGACCATGGCCCTCAACAAAATGTTTACTGCATATGAAATGTGAATGGCTTCACCTTGCTGGCGTTAAACTGGTCTTTTGAACGTCAGCTCAAGTTGATCCATTCTTCACATTTTTTCCTTCGAGTTTTTGGTTTCGGGAAACGTATAAAGAAAAAATCCTTAATATGTCGTAATGTCCAGAGTCGTTTCTACAAGTTCCATATCAGCAGTGTTTGATCGGCATGTTTATTTTGAAAGATTACTGGAGAAAACAAGCTGAAATATTATGGATTGTATGCGGGGGCGTGCGTATAATGTTCCACTTCCGCGTTACGATGGTGATGTCACGGTCTAAAAATAGCACTTGTGCGGTACGCTATTGGATGTCTATCGCCATCACTTACAACAAATGAATTAAGGCTGGGAGCGGTATGGTTTATTATATATTTTTCAATTTGATTCATCAAAATAAATGATATGACAATTTAATATAATTGAATTAAAAGAACTGTGTTGCCAGGCATTGAGTAATGTTTCACTGACATTGAGTTAAAAGAAATTTACATTTGTACTGTATTTCAAATAACAGAAAATAAAATCCTTTAATTTCAACTCTCTTACTCCCTCTTCTTTTTTTAATCCCTACAAGATTTGTAGTGTTCAGGAGCATTGTTTACATAATGGACGATTAAGATCAGCCAACACAAAGTATTCTGCAAAGAGTGACACATAGTTAACCTTTGCCACTATATGCTAACTAGCCTAAGAGTCAGTGTCAACACTAACAAAATCAATTTAAAAAAAATGAAAATTGTATAAATATTTTACTTTGTTTGTCTGTTTTTTCTCAAGATCTCAAGATTGTAATAATAAAGCCTTGGTATAGCGGGGAAAGAAGTGGTAAATTTCAATTAAAAAAAAAAAAAAAAGTTATAATGTGAGGGGAAAAGTATCAAATTTAAATAGTAAATAGTTGTTTTCACAGCAGTGCTTAGGGGAAACGATAACATTGTACAACATGAATAAACACACATTTAACTGATGAAAAATGTTTACAGTGATCATCCGCTACTTCACGCCTCAAACTTTGCGCCCTCAGTCCTTTGCACATATTTTTTTTCAGTTAAAAAAAAATAAATAAAATAAAATAAATAAATACAGATGAGCCATCCTAATCAGATCACATAGTCCCACTCTCTCTCCTGCTGCTTTTCTTGGTCAGGCAGCGCACTGGAGTTGCTTGTTAAAGTTAACGATGATTGACAGACATTAAGGTTTGATCTTTCCAGAGATCCTTGGAAGTTGAAACTTCAAAGGCTGCATGCGTCAATCATCGTTTAACCTGTTGAACAGTTGCAGTGGCAACTCACTGTGTGTAAGTGAGCCGCTTAAGTGGATCTGAGTGGACTCAATCAATGAAGTATTTAATATAGGCAATCAATTTTCTACTTTATTCTTGTTTAAAAATAATTTGGTGGGACAGTAACATGTTTAAAACATTTGAAGTGCTTAAAACCATTTATTAAAACAGACACTGTATATAGCATAAAAGTTTTTTTAATTATACTTTGAGGAAAAAAGTGAAAAAGCATGTCATAGACAGTGGTATGAAAAAGTATGTGAACCTTTTGGAATTTCTCACATTTCTGCATAAAAACACCATCAAATGTGATCTGATCTTTGTCAAAATCACACAGATGAAAAAACAGTGCTTTAACTAAAACCACCTAAACATTTATAGGTTTTCATATTTTAATGAGGATAGTATGCAAACAATGACAGAAGGTGGAAAAATAGGGATCAACCACCGCATTTAATGTTTTGTGCCCCCCGCTCCCTTGGGCAGCAATAACTTCAACCAGACACTTCTTGTAGCTGCAGTGTGGCACATCGATCAGGACTAATCTTGGCCCATTCTTCTCTACAAGACTGCTGTATTTCAGTCAGATTCCTGGGATGTCTGTCATGAATCGCTGTATTTAGGCCATGGCACAGCAGCTCAATTGGATTCAACGCAGCATCTCAATGGGGTTCAAGTCTGGACTTTGACTTGGCCACTCCGGAACGTGTATTTTGTTCTTCTAAGAACCAATCTGAAGTTGATTTAATTCTGTGTTTTGGATCATTGTCTTGTTGCAGCTCTTTTCAGCTTCAACTGTCTGACAGATGGCCTCAGGTTTTCCTGCAAAACATCCTGATAAACTTTTGAATTCATTCTTCCCTTAATGATTGCAAGTCATCCAGGCTCTGTGGCAACAAAACAGCCCCAAATCATGATGCTCCCTCCACCATGCTTCACGGTGGGGATGAGGTGTTGATGTTTGTGAGCTGTTCCATTTTTCCTCCACACATGACGTTGTGTTACTCCCATACAATTCAGCTTTGGTTTCATCAGTTCACAAAATATTTTGGAGTGCCCAAGTGCCTTTTAGCAAACATTTAACGAGCAGCAATGATTTTTTTAGACAGCAGTGGCTAACTCTGTGGATTCCTCCCATGAACACCATTCTTGGCCATAGTTTTGCATATAGTTGATGTGTGCACATATAGAGATATTGGACTATGCCAGTGATTTCTGTGAGTCTTTAGCAGACATTCTAGGTTTTTTTTTTTTTTTTTTATCGTTCTGAGTATTCTGCGCTGAACTCTTGGCGTCATCTTTGGTGGACGGCCTCTCCTTGGAAGAGATGTAACAGTGCAAAATTCTCTCCATTTGTAGACAACTTCTCTGACTGTCGATTGATGAACATCCAGACTTTTAGAGAGGGTTTTCTTTCGCACCTTTATACAAACCAACAATCCTTGATTGCAGGTCTTCAGACAGCTCTTTTGATCTAGCCATGATGCACATCAGATAATGCTTCTCATCTAGACAATTCTTACCAGGTGTGTGTTTTATAGTGGGCAGGGCAGCTTTAAACCACTCATCAGTGATTGGACACACACCTGACTTAAATTGTTTGGTAAAAATTGGTTTCAAAAACTCTTTAAGTCTCCTTAGGCAGAGGATTCATTTACTTATTTTCCCCCTTCTGTCATTGCTTGCATGCTATCCTCATTGAAATATGAAACCTATACATGTTTAGATGGTTTTAGTTGAAGCAGACACTTTTTTTACAGCTGTGTGATTTCGACAAAGACCAGATCACATTTGATGGTGATTTTATGCAGAAATGTGAGAAATTCCAAAAGGTTCCGACACTTTTTTATACCACTGTATTTATCTCTTTCCAATGCTAAATCTGAATGAATACATTGAACACACACACACAAAATAAATAAATAAATTGGGGGGACGCGAATTTGCTGTTTTTCACATATCACTGCGGGTTCTGGTCCGCATTATTCGTGAAAAACGAGGGATCACTGTACACCAATTCCAATGATATGTATTTATTCTTATTGGGCTAAGAAACAAATATATTATTGAACATATAGGTAATTCAAAACACTTCCAGGTTGTTTTCTTTATGTCTGACAGAGCACACTGAAGTGATGTGCAAACCTATATTAGACCTTTACATAAAATGTCTTCTTTATTGTTCTATTCATTTTACAAGAGTGTAGAGTGCATACTAAAGGTTTATGTCACAAATAAAAAGCAGTGCAGCATTTGGACGTATAATAAATTGTTCCAAGCCCTGTAAAGCACGCGCATGAATAGCTTTAAGCAGAGACGATTGATTACTTCTGTGTGCTCAAACTGGTTGAGTGCATTCTTTTTTCAGTCAGCTCTTCTTTTATTTTCTTGTCCCTGAAGAAATGCATTAATCATAAAATAAATAATATATTAAAGGGGACATATTATGGAAAATTGACTTTTATTGTTTCTCATGTTAATAGTTGATTTTCTTAAGTGTCTGCCCAACCATAAAGTGTGAAATTAACCAACCTGTGGTAAATATTTGTATATATTTTTAAAAGTGTTTTAAAGCGGGTCATTCCCCTTTTATGCAAGATTTGTGTTGGGTGTTGTGTCCATGTGCCCCATATACATGCACAGGTTACACGCGCTCAAAAAAGACCTTCACTATGCCTGGTTTTTGGGCACTCAACTTGTCTGTCAGGTTTTCATTGGCAGAGAGTTTAACGAGACAGATGCGTATTCATTTTGTTGAAATTGAGATTGTGAAGAGCAAACAGTTGAATAGCCTGCACTGAGACAAAGATAAACGAAAAAGAGTCAGTGATTATGAAAGACAGACTATATAGCAGAAGGCAGCTTTTTTTAAGCAATGTTGTGCAAGTTTTAATTAAATCATTCATCCAATCTGGTTGCTTTTACTTTGAATTTAGCATATGAAGTGGTGATGGAAAACAACAACGTGTTCCATACTTAAATCATGTAATAAATGTAATAAATTGACTGGAAACCACCAGGATGTTTGTTTCACACGGCGAGGAAAACAAGTATATCACATTACTCGGTGTGGTGTAGCAATTTTCTTTCCATTTACCATCTACACTGTGTGTAATGGAAATGTATATCAAATAAAACCATCTTGCCTCTCCAAAGAAGTCAAAAGTTATCATTTTCGAAATGCTTAGGGCATTCTTGTTCAAATACCAAGCAAAACAAACTTTCCTTCAATATGGTTCAGAAAATTAAAGGACATATCTTCACAGCGTGCTCGGCGCGTGGATTCGTAATCGTAATGAAACGTTAACTTAATTCATAAGTCTGTCCTTGCCGAGATAACTCAAGTATAGTTCGCAGCTTGTAATTGTGCTTGTGGCCTTTGAAAAGAAAAAAGAAATTCAGTTGGAAGATGGTTTAAAATATTTTAATGTGCTTTTTTTTGTTCATACAGCATATTGTATGCATATCCAGCATAGCATTTCTCATACATATAACTCTCTTATAGGATAGAAATGTAGGGCACAGGGGATGATTAACAGTCTATCAAAAACACTACTGTTGCCATGAAGTATCTCACAAACGTAAATACACAGCTAACATTAGTGTAAATTGGTGTGACTAATTGTCACTTAGGAATGTACTCTTGTTGCGAGCAGTTTCGATATTGACGATTGTGTGTGGATTTATTGTATTTCATGGGTCAGTAGATAGACCCTGCTAAGCAAGATTTACATTGACTACTTTACATTGCAACAATGTGTCATTTTCGAGGAGATGCTACATGAATGTCTAATGCAATTAGAGCTGTCAAAGTTAAACATTTTGCTAATATCTAATGTTATTGTATCTATATAATCAGGGGTGCACATATTTTTTTTGCCCAGGTTCTCAGAGGAGGACCTGGAGATGTGACTTGGTCCTCATTGAGCTTGAGAGCCGACCCGCCTGATGTGATAAAATTATGACAAGCTTTACTTAGAGCCAATTAACTTTAATTATATTAACAATTAATGCTTGATTAACATCAACTGGCACTGTTTTTTTCCGTGCTTTTCAAAGTTTGGATGGCTGAAATTCTTTGACCCTACATAAAATGCGCTGCTCTTATCAGCGACATTGGGTTTCTCACGGCACATTTTGTACCGCATTTCCGTGCGAGCATCATTTGCTTCTAGCCATGGTACCTCCTGCAGCCACTTTTCAGCAAAAGTCCTTTTTTTCGGCAGCTCCGGTGATGTCTCTGTCGTCTGTCTGTCTTTTGACGGGGTTGGGGGAACACGGAAATAATTACTCAGTGGGGCCTGCCTCTTCGACATTTTCAGAAGTTATTTTCTCGTGTCCGACGCAAATACAGTGGTCAGCCATCGGTACGTATAAGCGTATGGAAGCCGTTGAGGGCCAGCGCGTTTGTCTACGTGCAGTACGCATGCGCGCATGCGGACCACTTATGTGCACCCCTGTATATAAAATATTAATATACCGAAATATTAATTCTGTCAAATATATGTATATTAGATGTATATATTACTGCCAAATTTAAAGCTTTAACTTTTTCTTTAGTTAAAGGGACAGACGTCTTTATAATGTGCATCCCTGCAGAAAGAATTTTGTTTATTTATATGGAAAAACACATAATTCCTTTTTAAAAAGTGGTGCCATTGTTTTGTGTTCAAACATTATTTATGTGCATGAAATCATTACAGCGAGCTCACGAGTTAGATCTGACACAATACAGGACACGAGAGTAAAAACATCGAGCTGCTTTTCTTTGTTCTTTTGGCTAAAGCTACACGATGAACAGGGAAGAAATGATCAAATTTCCTTTCAGGCTGGGAATAAGCTATGGAGGATAGAAATATTGTGTTGTTTACATTTTGTATACACCCACCGGTAACCGTGACCCCTTCCACAGATTTGTTGTTGATAAACAATTAAACCTATGCCGGCGTTCAAGTCTACTGATAAAGCAACCTGGCTCTCAGTATTCTGTCTAAATGTATTTCGCAAAAAATATCTCATCGCAATGCCAAGCTTTTCTATATGCATTTATAGCTCATTCCCAGCCTACAATGAAATTCGACGTGTCCCGTACGGTGTCAGATCTACTTCGTGAGCTCGCTATTTGATTTCGTGCACATGAATAAAATACTTTCTGTGCACAAACTATCAAATCGTGCGCACGAATTAGAAATCAGTTCACACAAAGTAGTAGCTCGTGTGCACGAACTATTTGGCTAGGTTCATACTGCAGGTCCTAATGCACGAAAAATGTGAATTCATGCAACAATTATGTCAGCAAAGAGCGAGAGCTGCTTTTACTACGCAGGAGGCGGGCTTAACCACAGTCATAAAAGATAAATAAATAAAATGATGAAAGGATATGCCTGATAATGTTCGGTTTCTTACTGTGCGCTAAAAGAACAATATTTCAGTATTGCTAATGCTTACATGACCGAGTTGGGGGAAACTGACACACACACATAATGCTAGTGTGTGCGTCATGCATGCGCAGTATTTAATTATTGGTTTGAATGCTTCTGCGCATACGGATCAGTTTGCCAAGCGTGTGTCATACTGGGAATTAGTGTGCATGCGTAATGCTTGAAAGTGCTCAACGGACAAAGGCAGTCTGAACTAGCACGCCAAAAAAAACCAGATATGACAAAAAAAATCGGAATAGTGCATTCAGACCTGCAGTATAAACCTAGCCTTTGAATGTGTGCACGAGTTACAGTTTTTTTCAATGTCATGGCTGGGACCCAGTAATTTCTCCATTATCAGATATCTAAATAATTACCGATTTGCAAACTTAAATACTTTGAGCAACTGCTTTTCACATAAAGGTAATTTATACAAAGTGTTGTCTGTCGCTTATAAAGCATTAACTATGACAGCTTCAACTTTGACAGCTCAAAATGCAATAATTACAAAAATGTGAGGTGTGTGTACTCACTTTTTTGAGATACCGTATACATGGTGACTGCTGCCACGGTTCGTTTATACTCAGGAGGGGGTACTGATGTTTAAAATGTAATACCATGGATAAACAATAATTTAAAAACAATAAGTGCGCCGAAGGTAAGATTAGTATTTACAAAATCTCTGCAAAAACATAGGTTACTGATGTTTCAGGGAGGGACTGGGGAAATGAGGAAATGACTCAGCCTTGGCATTTATATATAACTTAGATTGTACATTAGTACCTTGACTTAAGAGTTTTATTCATTCCTTGACCTAGCTTGTATCTCCATGTATTTTACCAATTGAACCACAATTTGCCATTGTCAACAAAGAAAACTAGCACTGTACTGTAAATTACAACAATAAAAAAATCATAGTAAAAGAACAAATAAAATATTCAAGCGGAAAGTCTCTCGCACACACTTCTGTCGTATTCATGCGATGTGGGCCTTCAGGTAGTGTCGTCAGTGTTTTCACTTGTTATTCCTGTTGAATAGACAAAGGAAGGTTCCTTGACGCACGCAAATGAAAAAGGTGTAAGTAGCGGCACTCGTAAGTCAAGGTACAACTGTACTTGATTTCAATCCACAATTCACAGCAGTGGAGAGGCAAGAAACTGTCCCCTGCTCCATCCTTGTAATCAATATGACTATCATTCCCTTCATTGTCGTCATTACGGCCGTCTCTGTTCGGCTTATCCGAAGTAAGGGTGCTCACTTTGAAAGTTGTAGTCCGGACACACCTTCTGAACCAGCTTGTAGTCGATGCTGAAGAAGGAGATGAAGATGCAGATGACTTTGAAGGGCTTAGCGCACAGCCAGGCAGCGTGGGACTGGGTATGCTCAGTGAAGCACGTCTGAGACGGGTCGTACAGGCAGGGCTTGGGCTTCTTGGATCTGTTGGTTTTCTCGTACTCCACTCGGCAGTTGAATGTCTTAATTTCTTTGGGGTCGATGGTGGATTGATGGGATTCCTGGATCTGTACTTCCTGCTGGGAGTGAGGGTGCAGGAACTGCTGCTGCTGGAGGACCTCAAACTCCACCACTTTGGTCGGCGGTACGATGCTAACCGACACGTTCCCGAGACTGGAGGAATTGTGGCGAAAGTAAACGGTGAACGTCCCATTGATGTGGTCCACGATCTTCCCCGTCACCAACAAGCTGAACTTGAGCGTCTTGACGTTAAAGTAGAAATCGCCCCAGCCAAAGATCTTCTTAGTTTTCATTGCCGTCTTCAGCGAAGGTTTACGCTTGGAGCGGTAGCCTGTCTGGTCCAGCAGCAGCGACTGGTTCCTGGCCGCATCATACGGGTTGAAGAAACTGTATGTTGGCGGCTTGGCTTTCATGGGCGTCTGATCGAAGGAGGTTGAGAAGACTCGGGTTTGATACGGCGGCTTAACAGCTCCTCCAGGTTGAACGCCGTAAGGGAGAGTCTTCATTGCTGAGCCCACCGGGGCCAGATCTGAGAAGCCCACTCTCTTCTCCAGCCCTTGGACCTGGAGGTGTAACAAAAAACTCATTAGTTCCAACTCTCAAACCTTGAACTATTTATTTTATACCTATTCACGGTCATCGTAGAAGCTCAAGTATATTTTATCACACCATTGTTTGGTTAACTCATTGGCTGCCATTGAAGGCACAATACGTACAATCCATTTTGACTAGGAGAGGCCACCCCTCCCAGTCACAATGAATTGCACTGAAAAAAGATGAGTACGCATAACTAGTTCTCCCAGTTTACATGAATTACATCTCATGTTGCATTACTGCAATTAGTGGTTTGATAGCCTACTAGGGGATTTATCTATCTTTCCCTTTCAGACAGAACAGAAAAAGGGCAGTTGTACTAGTACATTGAGTATACCATACTCAAGTATATCAACCATAGATAGAGTTTTTCCTTCTAACGTCGGTAACAAAACAATGTTTTGTATCGAATTATCACTACTTGCTAGACACCAGCAGAATTGGAAATTAATTCAGACAAAGAATGGCCAGTACAACCAATTAATTGACCATCCTTTCGCACAAAACCTTTGTATGTGAATGTTTTTAGGTATTTGGTCTTAAACATTTTGGCAGCAAAACCAATGGCCAAGGTCAAGCAATTTGGTGATTACTGAATATATTTGCCAAACCCCGCACATTGTAACCGCAGCGCGAAGTGCACGCCAACCATATCAAATATGGCAGGTCAAAGAATGGCATTCAATGATCATACAGTACTGGAATAACAAACAGACCAATTCTTTGACTTCCATCTAAGGAGGTTTTGTTCAGCACCATCCTCTCCTTTTCAATTGAATATAATAACACAATGAGATGAGACATTAGGCTACAAGTAGGGGTGAAAGTGGGCCGGAACGAACGAAGTTACGGTATAAAATTTGGGGGTGGAACAGTGCTTTGATAACATGCTTCTCCAAGAAGAAACCAATTTACTAACGTCAGATTTACATACACAACAGTTAACAACAAGCCTAATAAAGTGCTTGTGTAGTGTCACACGTTTCCACCGATATTTATTATTTATTTATTCCACGGAAAACACGGAGAACGCAACGAGTGTCTGACGGGTCACGTCGATGACTTGATGTGTGCATACGCTCAGCCCACCAACCTCCCTGGCCTGGACTTCAGTTGTCTGTTGATTGGGTAACATACTGACGTGTGATCAGCATAGATAGTTAGCTCTGATTGGTTCAAATGCGCATGTTTTTCTGGGATAACAAAAAAGATGCAACGGAAAATTGATAAGATCTTTAAGAGAAAGGAAAGAGTTGAAGAGACTTAGGGGCAGTGTATGTGGCGACTCTGCGACATAAAGACGCACTGACTGAGTAGCGGACTCGCCTCGCGTGCATATGGTGTCAGCGAAGACGGAAAGCGAAGGCGAAAAATTCTGAATCCTGCCTCCAAAGTGGAAGAATCCGATTGTGGGGGATTGAGGGTAGCTTCCTCAGCATGCATATCAAAGGCTCCTGCGGCGCGAGACCGCACCGATAACGTCAGCACTCGTATACGTCACATTGGGTGTGCGCAGCGGTGCTACTAAACATTAAAAACAGCAAATATGGCGGAATATTGGCTTTAATTTACAGTTTTAATAATATTTTTAAATTAAATATGTTGAATGTTTCCATTTTTGTGCCTTTTTGAACAAAAGAAAAATGCCATTGCTTCGAGTGGGCGGGCATATTTTTTTCCGGGCTGAGGGAGCTTGGTGGTGTCAAAGTGCATTATTCTCTATCGCCCTGTAAATCTGCACAGCCTCCTCGGGCCTGGCATTAATACTACATCGTTTTCATGCAGAATTGCGACATTGTTCAAATGGTGATGAAAATGCAAATGCAAATTTGAAATTTTTCGTATTCTCAGAGAGTCACCATGTAAACAGCCCCTTATTTTCTCTAACATGGAGGTTCAAAACATAATGCCTGACCCCAGAAATAATCAACAGAAAATTCAGATATTTTCAATTTGAAAGCTATTTGTGGTCATTAAACATAATAAAACATTTTAAATAGTTTTTAAAATTAATTTGTAATTTCTCTAATTTGCATCATAAATGATACATTAAGCATTATATGCAGTTCTCGTGGTGAAACAAAACAGTGAGATTAAACATAATAAGGTTTTAAAGTTTTTTTTTTTTTACTGCAATGAGGTCATGAAATGCTTGTTTTAAATGTGGTACATTTGGCAATATAGTTAATGTGCACTTTAGACTTTCCTGACTGTCTCAGGAAATTAGAATATTGTGTATTCTAATTTCCTGAGACAGTCCTGTATATATACACAGGACTGTCTCAAAAAATTAGAATATTGTGTTTTCTAATTTTCTGAGACAGTCCAGTACTTTAGACTCTCCAGAGCCCACTTGATGACTAGCCCCTCCTTTTCCACAACGGAGTATATGGCTTCACGTGGTAGCAGTTTCCAGCTCAGATAGAGGATGGGTTGCTCAGCTCTGGGGTCCGAGGCCTACGTCGGAGGCATCTACCTGGACCGAGAAGCGGTGGTTGAAATCCGGACTGTGCAATTCTGGAGATGAACAGAGAAGTGTTTTTAGGGTCTCAAAGGCAGCTTCACAGTCCTTCGTCCACGTCACTGGATTGTTTTTGTCCTTTGTAGTCAGTAGTCAGCGGTGAGTGGGGCAGCGATTGTGGCAAACTGCGGAACAAATCTGCGATACCATCCCACAAGGCCAAGGAACGATTGCACCTTCTTTTTTGTGCGAGGACAAGGACACCTCTGAATCGTTTCCACCTTGTCCAATTGGGGTTGTATCTCTCCTCCGCCCAGTTGAATACCTAGGTATTGGGTGTCCTGGCGTGCCCACTCACATTTTGATACATTTAGGGTCAACCCCACCTCCTTGATCTTCCCCAATATCACTTTCAAGTGTTTGGGATGTTCTTCCAATGTGCCACTGAAAATCACCTCATCATCTAGGTAAGCTGCACTAAATGCTTCACAGCCCTGAAGAACCCTGTCCATGAGGTGTTGGAAGGTTGCTGGGGAACCATGCAGGCCAAACGGCATTACTGTAAATTGATACAGGCCGGCAGATGTTCGAAAGGCTGGCTGGAGGCTTCCAGCGGCACCTGCCAATAGCCCTTACACAAGTCCAATGTTGTAATGAAGGTTCAGTTTTCGGAAATAATGCAGATACGCAAGGACCCGTCCTTCTTAAAAACAATGATGACTGGGCTGCACCACTCTGATGTTGATGCCTCAATGACTCCCAGCGCCAGCATTGACTCCACCTCCTGCATCAGCTGCTCTGTCAATTTAAATAAGGAGATGGCTTGCATTTTGTGGGTGACAGTGCTCCCTGTCCACCGAGAAGGCGGGAGTGGCCGCCTCCCCTGCCGACGACAGGCAGCTTGTCGCACACCATGGTTGCCGGCTGAAGAAGGCGGGAGCGCCCGTGCTCGGGCAGCCATGCGCTCCCATCTCCGGTTCTCGATTGTGTCAAGACTTCCACCCCCCTCGGCCCTCTTTGCATGCCCGTCTATAAGTGCTATCCTTGACATGGGCCCGGGGAGCCCCCCACTCTCGTCTCCGGTTCTCGATTGTGTCAAGACTTCCACCCCTCTCGGCCCTTTTTGCATGCCCGCCTAGAAAGCGCTATCCTCGACTTGGGCTTGGGCAGCCACGCGCTCCGATGTCGGCCGGTTTGTCCACGCCAATGCGCCATTTTCAGTGTTCATTTTCCTGCTGTGTCCCCAGCGCCAAGCACTCCTGCCGGGGCCGCAGCAGGGGAACGACGAGCCAAAACTTGCTCGCCGCTGGGGGCTGGCCGATCGGTGAAAGCAATCACCCCCACTGCCATGTGTAACATGATTCGAGGTAGTTTTGTGTGATTTTTCGTGTGCGAAAGGCGAGGAAGAGACTTGGAAGAGCCGCTCGGTTTGGGTTAGCATGTAACCTAGCTCTCACACTCCTCTTTTGTTGACTGTCTTTTCTCCGTCTCCGAGTCCCTACAGGGAAATGGCATGAGCGGGACAACTCCAGTGGCATAGAATACCGTTCGGAAGGTTTAAAAAGTCGGCAGTTTTTACCATTATGCACTAATTTAAACCTGTAGTACTGAATAAATGTCCATTTAGCACAAGATTGTTATCTGTCATGACCATACAATTTATTTAGCAATCGGGGAAAAATACTTTGATACAAAAAATATCCTGTAAAAATGTTGTAGTAGAGAGATAAAAAAATTCTCTAAAAGACGCTTCCTCCTCCATTGGGCTCAATGCTAAATCCGCTGAAATCGCTCATTCTCTGACATCATCACCAAGATGGAGGCGCCAGAGCGCTATAATGACAGGAGGAGCTAAACAGCAGATTTAAAGACGCATTTCTTGTCATCTACGCTTTGCCTAATTATTGTATATAGTTGAATCGTCTCAAAATATGATTTTAATTCCAATAATAATGCTATTTAAGATTTTTTTTGTCATGTCACAGGCACTTTAAAGTGCCTTGTGCTGCATGACCGTATACTCTAAAGTTGGTGCTCAGAGTAGTTTATCAATCAAAACTTGAAATGTCATACAGTGAGTTGGTACCATTGTAAAACGAGGAGAACCGAACACTTAGATTGTTAGATTTAAAAAAATTTTTCTAGCAGTGCACTAATTGGATTTAAAAACACTTCTAAAATTGTAATGAAGATTAAATGGGCTGTGGAAAAAAAGAGTCAAACGGGGTGAGCACTGTGCAGTCCTTACACACTGGTTCCAAACACTTTCCTCTGATGGGACCGGCAACCTAAATCCAGTTCTTAATTGGTCCCTTGACCCCACAGTGTCCATAATTAAAATCCAGTTCAACTAAATAGCCCACATATTTATTCACAAGATGATTCTGTGATGCTAAATGCTGCAACACTTCCAGGCATGCATTTTCTTAGATGTGTTTTTTCTATCATCTCGCCCAAATCAAGAAAACATCTATTTTTATGAACGCACTTTTGAATGTTGCTCCTCCAAAAGCCAAACAAGATGCGAGTAAGACAATGCATGCACGTCTGTTTGTTTGCTTGTTTAGACAGCTATCTGCCTTTGATCCAGCGCCTTTGCTGCTTATTCTCAAGTTTGAGTGACGACACATTTCCTTCAATATTCTTTCATGTCTAATCAGTCACATCACACCTTGCTGCCATCCGCACGCGAGCATGTGAAAAACACACAAATACACTCTAAAACAAGAGACAAACGTCCCTTTATTTCACATCTTAGCTCATTTGAAAATTTGGATGAAGCTGCACATGACAAGGAAACATTTGATGTTTTTTGCAACAAGAAGGGTTCATAATTCTTCTGGGAAATTCAATTCCTATGACCACGGGCACCACTTTTGCTATCACCATCCAGGTTCTCTCCAGCTCTTCCTTGAGCCCTTTTGTGTTCCTTTTTCCTAAAATTACCATCATTGGGGATGGCTATATTGATCACAATCGTTGTCCTCTGCTGCTTATTCATGATCACGATGTCCGGTTGGTTGGCCACAACCATCTTATCAGTCTGTATCTGGAAGTCCTACAGGACCTTAGCCCTCTCATTTTCCACCACCATTGAAGGTGTTCCCCATTGCGAACTAGGGGTCTCAAGTCCATGCCCCCCCCACCCCCCCCCAAAGTGTCATTGCATGTAATTGACTTTCTGATATATGATTTTAAAATTAAGAGTTTTCCGGTAATAAAAAAAAGAAAAACAACAAAAATGAATGAAATGAACAAATTGTTTTTTTTTGTTTTTTTTAAATAATGGATTAAAATTTTTATTTTAAATTGAATTTATTTTTCGAACAGACCATGTGACTAGCACCTTAGACTAGGGATGGGAATTGATAAGATTTTTATGATTCCGATTCCATTATCAATATTGCTTAATGCAGGGGTCCCCAACCTATTCCACTAAGGCACACTGTGGGTGCAGGATTTCATTCTTACCAAACAAGATGACAACACTTTTTCCCCAATCTGGTGTTTTACAAGTGCAATCAGTTGATTGCAGTCAGGTGTGGCTTGTTTTAGCAGAAGCCTCATTGGTTCAACTGTCTCTGCTGGATCGGCTGGAACAAAAACCAGGACCCACAGTGTGCCTTGAGGACTGGGTTGAAAACCCCTGGCTTAATGATTCGATTCTTTATCGATTCCCTTATCGTTTCTAATTTGGACTAATGAACTGTATGAGGTTCTGGGTTCAATATGTTTTATGGTTCATTCGCCTCGGGGTGTCGGTTAGAACACAACGAGCGGAGAGTGCAGTTGGTCTTTTGCACTTTTAATCCAACTAGGCAACAGACCAGAGGTTGCGCTAGACTTTTTCGTAGTCTGTCATTTTGACTGACAGGGTAATCAAAATCCGGTCATAATCTATTTTTACCCGTCACTTAAAATTTTTAAAATGATAATAATGACATTTTCAATAGTATTTAGTTTTCATTCATTTTTAATTAATACTCTGTTCGAACAAGCTTAACAGAGAATCCACACTGTGCCATCACGCATCAAGCAGATCAATATGTAACTTTTTCTCCGCAGTGACAAAAACAGCTGACTGTGGCCCCAGTAGGTAGGCTACATATGGAACAATGAAATTAACAGTTCACCTGCTGTGGCCTGAACAAAGTCTCACACCTTCCTCCTGGTGCGCATGGACTTGAATTGCGTGCCCGCTTGTGCAGTCCCTCTTTTTTCTCCTCTTTTATCAACACCATCGTCGTTTTGGGGCTTTTTGAAGAAACTTCGGACACTCAGTTGCCTTGACATTTTTACGAGTAAGGCCAACGACGTCATGCATCAAGAGAAAATAGCTAATTAATATGCTCACTCGCCACCCTGTGGTCTGGGGTGTGAATTGCAACCTGTCAAAGTTTTTTCCGTCACTGTTTTAAAAAAACGGTCAAAGATGGAAAATATTCGGTTAACGCGACCCCTGCAACAGACACGACTATATACAGGCAATGGCACTTGATATGACAACCAGAGGCATAGCAAGGGTCCCCGGGGACCCCTGGCAACAAGCAACATAGGGCCCTTTGAGCGTATGCAAGTAAGGGGGACAGTTGGACTTGGAGCAATAGCATATTTGATAAACGTATAATAACGTCTCAGTCTCATAGAGCGCTTTTTAGGACACTCAAAGTGCCCGGCTTCTACTACATTAGGACATAAAACTACAGTAACATAGTACACTCACCGCTATCTTGCTTCCTTTTCTCCTGTTCTGCTTTTTTTTCTTTCTTTCGTCGCTTCCAGAAGGATAACATCTCTTCATTTTGGATGTACGCCAATTATAAAAAAAGCCAAATCACCGCTCACTCTCACTCTTAGTCACATGGGGGGGGGGGGGGGGGGGGGGTTGGGAGCGAGTGAAGGGGGCCCCTATGGGAACTCAGACACAAGGCTTTCACTGGCACTGTCGCATTTGTCGCTGCGACAGTGCAGTAAAGCTGTGTTTGCTAAATCTGTTGGCCCTCTGGGGGCCCCTGCTGGCTGGGGGCCCTAGGCAATTGCCTGGTTGGGACGCGACGCCTCTGATGACAACCACTTAATGAGCAGATGAGAGCATGTGTGGAAAGAAAAAAAACCCCCGCTCATTTTCAACTTATTATTATAAATATTCTTGTAAGTTAATTTTATTGCTGACACTATGTTTCGGGGTCATCAACATGTTGTGCCCCCCCTCTCCAAAAGCTAAGCTTCGGCTATGCTTTTTCTGCCAGTATCTTACACCCTGCTGTTATGTGTTGGACTTTCCTATGGTGACTATGAGAATATGCAATGATGTTTTTTGCCTTTACAGGTCTGTGCTGAGTGATCATCAGATGCTAAATGTAATTCCTAGCATTAGCATAGCATTTGCGTTCACATTAGCATTATCTCCAGAATGGCGCTCGTCCCCTTAAAACACTGGCCAGTCTAAAGTTAAGCCACTTGGCTTTTCTCGTCAGTAAGTCTAGAGGATGTTAAACGCTCGGACAGTTTTTTTTTTTTTTACATACAGTTTGTGGCTTCTAGGTAGATTTAATTGAAAATGACACACTGGTTTTCCTGCTGAGTGTATTGTCATCATAAAGTTGGCCTTGTAGATTTTACAATATGTGCTCATCTGTCTATGGTCATTTGAAATTTTTGGAAACCTTTATTTACTTCAGGCACTGAAAACGTTTGAATTTTACAGATTAAAACATTTTGAGTAACTGTCCACTAAAACTAGACGGAATTTGTATGAGATTTCATCAACTAGAACTAGACAAAGATGAATACATTTTGAAATGACTAAAATATGATTAAGACTAATAATAATAATACGTATTTTTGTCCAGAAGACTAAGACTAAGACAAAAATTAAAAGGGCTGCCAAAAACAATACTAACTCGAAGAATAGCAAAAAAAAAAGAATAAAAAAAAAAATCCCAGACTTCCCAGTGTTAAAATGCTGGCACAACATTTTTTTTTTTTTTTTTTTTTTTACATACGTACAGCTTTTCCTGCTGAGTGTGTGTTATCATCATCAAGTTGACGTTGTTCTTATAGATGGTACAATTTGTGCTCATCTGTCTATGTTCATTTGAAATTGTTGGAAACCATTATTTATTTTTGGACTAAAACTTTTCAATTTTACAAATGAAAACATTTTGAGTAACTGTCCATTAAAACTGGACGAAATTTGTATGAGGTTTCGTCGACTAAAACTAGACGAAGATGAACACATTTGAAATGACTAAAATATAACAAAGACTAATATGTATTTTCTTCCAAAAGACAAAAACAAAAATTAAAACGGCTGCCAAAACAACACTGCTGTACATACAAGTATGAAAAAGTCAAAGAGAAAATTATATTCAGCCTAAAAAACTTCTCAAAACGGGTTTAGAGTTAGGGTGAATAAAACTGTTAGGTTTATATATAAAAGTAGTGCTTAGAAAATCACAAATTTGTACAAATATATATCCACCTTAAAAATTCCTCACCACTAAGGTTAGGTTAAAAAAAAAAAAAAAAAAAAGTGCTGGGGTTAGAGTTGATCAAGTGGACCAAACAAAAGTGCAAAAAAATACGTTATTTCAAAATCAGCCCATTATCACTTCCTTCTTCACTCAAAGCTGAAGTGACAGGTCGGCTGCCTGGCTCATCCATCAGTGAATCTAATAACAATTCCACATCACTATTAGCAGAGGCAACAGTGCATCACTCCGACCAACTAATGCATTCAGTCATTCAATTAATGTATCTATTTCTACTGGCCATTCATTAACACTAGGCGATTTCTGCGTGGATTGATTGATGGTAGAATAAGTGAATGCTTATTGACCACTGGAAGAGTGAATTACCACAAAATAAATGCCAGGTGTTGATGAATGACTCATGACAGGAATAATGACTCGCTGAAGATTTTCGACATGCTCCACAACAACCTTTTGTGGCATTACAAGAGGCCGTTGCGTCATTTCCATTAAGGTAAAATAAGCTACCTAAATCAGCGTGTGCATGATGGAGGCTTTCTACCAGCATGCTGTCAGCAGTGTGAATTAACACCACACTTTGCCAGATGTCAGGCGAATACGCTGTTGGTGTAGGCTTAATCAGTCCTCACAGCCTGAGGTGGCAAAAATTCTCACACACTGGATGTAGAAGTGCTAGCAAGTACTAACATTTATTTAGGATGTCTACTAACTACAAAACTTTGGTCTGTCATCAATGGGAACACCAGAGGCTTAAAACCTTTAACCAGCCTGCTCCTGTAGTTGGAGTGAAAAGATATTCTGAAGGAAAATAACAAGCAGTCAGCAACTTTATAGACAAAATTATAATGACAAGACCCCTTCCATGATTTAAAATGCCAACAGGAGGCAATAAACAGATGGAGTTTACAGTGTGAGTACAAAAAAAAAGCCTGTTCTTGACAGTAAATCAATTTAAATGGTGAGGATTTCCAAGAAAAATATCAGCCGTTTCCTCTTGATGCAAAATCCATACACTATGGAGTTTGTTTTATCTTTTTGCGGCCAAAAGTTGATGCTTACAATACAAGGTATCATCAGCCTGAATGACCATCTGCTAAGTAAGCAACATCAAGTAAGAAGAAACCTTCACAACTGGTGAAAAGTCGTTGCATGTAAGCAATGAGATATCGTAATTTGTGAATGATAAGTAAAACATAAAAATATGAATAGTTTAGCTTGATCTTATACACCAACTTATACACAAGTGCGACTTGTATATGGCGGAAAACACTCATGTGACTTGAAGTTCTGGTCTGCGATCCCCAATTTGGCCAAATTTGAAATTGGCATATACAAATGTGCGATACATCATTGGAAAGCTTAAAATCTCAATTTTCTGGGGGAAGAAAAATGTTGAAATGGAGAGAATTAAAATTAAAAAAAAAAAAATGAATACAATTTTTAAACCCCTAAATCCTAACTGGAAGTGAGAGCATGAGAGAGCATAATTAAAGAGACTATGATTTTAACGAGATATTATTGCGTACTTACCTTGTTTCGATCCAAAAACTCCGTGTAGCATGTATCACTGTTTTTTATTTAAACTAAATATTAGACATTAATTAATGATTATCAACCAACCATTGAAACGTTCAAAGTTAGTGTTTTTGTGCGTATATCATATCAATAAGTGTTTATAAAATACTAAAAATGCATATGTTATCATTAAAATATTAAATAATAGTTTGAAACATAAATAAAACATTAATAATCTAAATAACATACATAAAATAATGTATAAATTATACATACTGTGCATTCATTCTCTCATACGATACGTGTGTGGGGGTGCAAGTGTACATAAATATGTAGATGGATATCAAGTGCACATAAATATGTTTTTAGAGCTCTTTTATTCATATAACAAGATACATACTTACAAGATTAAAAAGTCTGCGATGCACCGACTGTGCGAGAGTTGAGTCACGAAGTAGCGAGGGATTACTATAATGAAAATTATTCCCCAAATTGTGTTATCATAAAATGACAGGTTGTGCAATGTTTTCTTCTGAAATTGGCATGAGCATAATCAGGCCGAGGACAGTAATAGTGTAACTTGAACAATGATGTACAGCATGTCAGCATTGGGGAGTTTTTTCCACGCAGGGGAAAGTCCTCTGTTTTGCTGGCTCCATCCTATCAACTACAGTACCACTCTTTAAACGTTCACTCTCCAAATCATCCCCAAACTATCCAGATCCTCACCTAATCACAACTCTCCTTCAAACACCCACATTTTGAATGCATCCAGAGGTGTTTATATCCTGTAGCGAGTTGTCAAACCGCGCAGCAAAATCTAAAGCACTCCTTGAAGCAATCTCGTGGTATAGCTGGGCAGCAAGGCTTCAGACTTCACCGTTTTCGGAACCTCCTCTAAATGAAGCGAGCCTCGGTACGCGCTTCGCAGAAAACGTCCCTACACTCCATACCAGTATTCATTCATTCTACAATAAAACACTTTTCGATTTTCATGATAATGGGGGACAAAGCGTGCCCCTTATAAGCTTAATACGGGACATGTACTTTTGTTTCTGAACACGGGACGATTCCGTGTTTCAAGGGACGGTTGGCAACCCTAATAACTTCATAGCTTCCTAAGCTAATGAAAGCTTGCGTTAGCACTCACTAGCACGTGATTTGAGACAGTGTACAACACAGCTGGCCGTTAAGCCGGTTTCGACTCAGAGTTTCATAAATGCTCAATTATAATAAGTACTCTTTTGTTGCTGAAATAATACTAGTGATTGTGTTTCTGTCACAGTGGGGGGCACACATCTATATGTGCATCATATGTGCATTTATATGGTTCCGTCTCCAAGTCCTCGTGAAAACGATGTAGTATTCATGCCAGGCCCTAGGGAGCAGTGCAGGTTTAGAAGGCGGCAGCCAATGATGCACTTCCTTGACACCAACAACCTCCTCAGCCCGGAAGACAACATACGCGCCCACTTCTTTTGCTCCAAAAGTCACAAAAATGAAAACATTAAACATATTGAAAATATTATAAAAACAGTAAATTAAAGTGCATGTAACACGAAAAAGCATTATGCTCCTGAATGATATGGACCGCTTGGATGTGTGTGGAAGCGATCGCTATATTTATTTAGTTTTTTGAATCCCGCGCCATGAAAATGAGTGACTTCCGGCTTCGGTCTTGCATTGAGGAGGAGGGCGCTGTGACGTGTACGGTAGAAGGCGTCCTCTTCACTATACAGCGTACTGTTGTGTATGAGGACGAAGGATTCAGCTGATTTTGCGGATTAATACGTTTATTTTTCGCATCACGCCAGCCAAACGGCTGCAGAAAAATCATTCTGTATGAGGGAGAGGCGTATGCACCTTTTTGGAGTTCCAAAAGGTTCTCATTCACCATGGATATTGGCTAAACAAGCCCGACTATTGTGGGACCACTGGACTTACGAGGAAGTGAGTAAACATCTTGTTTAGTATTATGTCAAATATTAATACAGCTATTACAATGTAAACAGTACAAACTTTCTTTAAATAAAGGACTCCTTACGTTTGATCATTGATAGGCATGTAAAAAGCTCTCCTCATGCACATTAGCAGCACGTTAGCTGCACAACAACTGCAGCCACCCTCCTCCGGGGAACGAACTGTAAATTGCTCTCCGCCGGGCGGTTTGCCGATCCGCGAAGACAATCGACAACCCAGTCGTCATGTTCAATAATCCAGGCTAGTTATGTGTGATTTTCCGCTTCGAAGACTTTGAAACATCACTCGGTTCGGCTAACTGTCACGCCTTTTGGTTTGTTTACATTCTCCGAAGCCGGGGAAGGGAAATGACATATGTCTGATTTAGGTGTCATAAAATATCGTTCGGGAGGTGCGACATAAAGGTGAAGGCGACAGTTTCGACCATTATGGAGTAATTTTGTCATGTCGTCCTGAATAAATGCATTTTTATTATTTCATATTCCATTTAGCACAAGACTGTTATTTGTCATGACCATGCCATTTATTTAGCAATTGGGGAAAATACTTGGATAAAAAGAATATCATGTAAAAATATTGAAGTAAAGAGACAGAAACAATGACATTTTGCAGCTCTCTTCGTCGCGTTTTCCTCGTTGTGAGTAGTTCTCCCTCGACGGGCTGACTGGTCCTTCTCAAGCCATTTATATAGCTATAGACCCTACTCACCAACGTGTCGCTGTATCCGGCCGCCATATTGTCCGTCTTTGTTTATCCGTATTCTCAATGGTTTCAATTTGTCGTGCAATTTATAGCGCAATTCATGGAAGCCCCGGTGCTTTCAGACCCTGTAAACTCATTGGATGCGTTGCATAAAAGGCGTTATGTGGAAATGCGTCAGTCTATCCATTCGCCAGATCCATATTTGATGCCTAAATCGATATTTTTCGACCCGCTGTCTTCGCCCTTTCTGCCTGACATCTACAACTATCTTGTCCATACAAAATCAGCCTATTCTCACGAAAGTCTGAAAAACTTTAAGAGCAGCACTCTAAGCAACATTACCCCATGTGACCCTTTACTTCCAATTTTCTAAAATGGCGACAATCAATTAAAAAAAAAAAAAGTTGACTGCGATGGCCGACGCTTCAAGGATAGGTGGATATTGGACTATTTCTTCAATAAAACACGCAACAACTGTGTCTGCCTCATTTGCAAAGAGACAGTCGCTGTTTTCAAAGAGTTCGATGTGATGCGATAATGATATTACCGAGCAAGACACGCTACATGTACGACATTACAGGGAAGATACGCAGCGAGAAATTATAGCAACTTGAAGCTAGTTTAATTTCATAGCAGCAGTATTTCGCAAGAGCCGGAGTGTCGAAAGAGAATGCCACAAAGACGAGACTGTTGAAATTAATAATAAAAAAAAAAATAATAAAGCAAATGTGACACACAGAAGGGCTTGCTAAAATTTGTTTAAATATATTGTTCTATGTAAATCAGCCAAGGTAGCACCCCGCATTTTTACCACACCAAATCTGGCCCCCTTTGCAAAAGGTTTGGACACACCTGTTTAACTGATGATCCGTAGACGAGGCCAGCCTTTTTTGACTTGGTACTAGCTAAATATGATTGAAAATGTAATGATGATGGAAGAAATAAGCATCTTGAATTTGAAACTGTATGTTGTCGGCGATTAGCCTCGCAATGATCTTAATTGTGGTTGTCAGCCCAAAACCCTCTAAATATATATTAAATGCATCTTACCAGATATAAAATGACTACTACATAATCTGTGGTAATCGTTTGGAGCCCAGTTTTCTCGTCGAATTGCAGCAGTCCATCTCGCTCTCCTCTCCGGGTCTCTCGGAATACGGTAGAACTTCAAGTCTCTCCGTCTATCTTCTCTGTTATTGCAACCAACCGCCACACACGCCTTCACCATTTTGATTATTAATGTTAACGAGCAGAAAAACACGCCATAATAGGAGGAATTTACGTAGCGGTAATGTGTCAACATGACGAGTTGACGGACAATATGGCGCGGAGGCGTGGTTGTGACGTCATGTGAGTAGGGTCTATAGGGGAAAAATACTTGGATAAAAAGAATATCCTGTAAAAATATTGGAGTAGAGAGACTGAAAAAATGACATTTTGCGGCTCTCTTCGTTGCGTTTTCCTCGTTCTGAATAATTCCCCCTCAATGGGCTGAATAGTAAAACCGATGAGCCCAGTCTACCGCTGACGTCATCCACCTGTTGGGGACGATAAAGCCCTATAACGGTAGGCGTGGCTAACCGGCAGATTAAAAGACTAATTTCTCGTCATCTGCGCTTTGCTAAATTGTTGTATATGGTCGAATTGTCTCAAAATATGATTCTAATTCATATAATAATGCGATTTAAGACTTTTTGTCTCCTGTCGTATGCTCTTGAAAGCCGACATACCACCATGTTTGCTGTTTTTAATGATTAGTAGCAGAGCTGCACACGCACACAGTGACGTGTGCAAGTGCTGACGTCATCGGCGCGAGAGCTTTCCATTTATATAGTTGCAGAGCAAACCCCGTGTAGGAGCCACGCAGCACTAAAAGGCCCTTCAACCGGACGCTATCCCCTTTCTTCTTCTTCACTCACCGCGAGACAGCGGTCCAGGAAACACTCTCACGCCGCTCCTTACGTTCTTTTTTTAATTTAACAAAAAGTAATCAGCGGCTTGAAATCAAAATGCAAACAAAAAAGAGCAACTGAGATCGATAGAAAAAGAGGTAGATATAAAGTGTTAGGTTTTGTGTTGGTTCCCTCCTAGTGTGTCCCTGTGATTGCCCATTGATTTCACCTGTTGTGCCTGGTCCTAGTGTATCCTCCAATCTGCGTCCTCCTGTGTCACCCATCTGTTCCTCGTTGTCTCGTTACCCCTTGTCTGTGTATGTATATAAGCTCCGAGTTTCTTTTCACTCCTTGTTGCATCATTTTCAATCTCCATATGGACGCCCGAATCCGTTCTCGTCAGTTTTCTTCAAGCCCTCGTGTTCCCCTCAGTAAGTTTTTGATACCCAGCCTTTGTTAGTAAGCTGTGTTTTGTTTGCTGCGGTGTTTTTGGGCTCTCCACATTATTTGTTGGTACTTTGTTTTTTGCTTGCCTTAATTAAATCATTTCTCCACCGTTCCCTGCATTTGGGTCCATACACCACCTGCCTAACCGCAAACCTGACAAAAAGAGAATGGTCAAAAAAATGTTTGGGCTCTCATGCTTCCTATGCTTCCTTATTCATGCTCCACTCCAACTGACTCGCACAAAACAGCTCTCGCTGTTATATAGTACGACATGACTTCACAAGCCCGTCCCACTAAACCAAACAACAAATAACAACTTGTTTTATAGAACCAAATAAATTATTTACAATTAACATACCGTAATTCTCAGAGTATAAGGCGCACCTGACTATAAGTCGCCACGCATCAAATTTGACACGAAAATGACATTTGTTCATGGATAAGCTGCACTGGACTACAGGCCGCAGCTGTCCTCTCTGTATTATGGGATATTTACACCAAAAGATATTAACCGGTAAAACTTTATTTGACAGCGGCATCATAAGACAAAATGAACCACCATTACGCTTTGAACCAATTGGCTGCAAAGCTTCATTGCTTCAAGAAGCTTCATTTGGCCATCACTGCTCCTTTGGCAGAGACAGTCAACCTCTGTTGCCAAGTACTGTCGACACTGTTGTCAGCCAACATGCCTCCTGGCATGCATTGCAGCGCTACAGATGTAAATAACAATCAAAATTCATGTTCTGTGGTAATTAGCTCTTCCGTTACAATTCCAGTTGTTTCATTAATTGCTAGTATTTGGTAACACTTTATTTGACAATGGCACCATGACCATGACATAATGACATCTGTCATTAGCATTTAGTAATGCCCATGATAGTGTCATGTCATAATTATTACGGTCTTTTGACAGTCTTATGACACCATTATCAAATAAAGTGTTACCTATTATAACCCAAATAAATCAACAAATAAACTGCACTGGACTAAAAGCCGCAGGATTAAAAATGAAGGAAAAAAGTAGCGGTTTATAGCCCGAAAATTACGGTAAATAATTATCCAAACGTTATTTTAGGTACCGACACCCCACGATCGAATCCTTCCACTTTGGATCCCGGAATCAAAGGTTTGCGTCTTCGCCTTCCGTTTTCGCTGTCACCATATAAAGGCGAGGCCATTCCGCAACACAATTGCTGCGTCTTGGTGTCGCAGCGTAACTATGTAAACAGCCCCTAAAGACTAGGGCTAACGATATACAGGTGTGGGCACTCAGGGGATTGAGGTGGAATGCAATTCAATTCAATTCCTTTATTGTCATTGCAAGCAGAGCAAACAACGAGCAGGATGGGCAGGATGGGAAGAGTCTTTAATAATGTTCCTAGCTCTTTTAAGGTGTCGCGCAGCAGCAATGTCCTCCAGAGGTGGCAGAGAGGAGCCAATAATTTTCTCCTCTGCTTTTACCACCCTCTGCAGTGATTTTTTGTCCGCTACCGAGCAGGTTCCATACCACGTTGGGATGCAGTAGGTGAGGATGGACTCAATAGCTGCTCGGTAGAAGGCAGTCATTAGTTCCTTGCCCGTGTTGTTCCTTCTGATGCCCCTCAGAAAGTGGAGTCTCTGGCGAGCTTTCCTCACTATGGCCGAGGAGTTAGCTGACCAGCAGAGGTCATCAGATAGGTGTACGCCGAGAAATTTAAAGGTCTTTACACGCTCCACACGTACTCCGTTTACCCAGAGAGGTGCCGGTTCCGAGGCAGGCACCTTCCTGTAGTCCACTATTAATTCCTTGGTCTTGGTGGAATTCAGAACCAAGTTGTTCTCCGAGCACCATGCTGACAGTCGCTGTACCTCATCTCTGTAGGCGGTTTCGTCTCCTCCGGAGATGAGACCAACAACAGTTGTGTCGTCAGCAAATTTTATGATGGTGTTTGATGAGTGGACAGGTGTACAGTCATGAGTATACAAGGAATAGAGAAGCGGGCTCAGCACGCAGCCTTGAGGGGCTCCAGTGCTAAGTTTGATGGTATGGGATGTGTAGTGGCCGAGTTTAACATACTGTGAGCGGTTAATCAGAAAATCCTTGACCCAGGAACAAATGCAGGGGAGGAGGCCCAAGTTAAGCAGTTTGGTCACCAGGATGTCGGGGATGATGGTATTGAATGCAGAGCTGAAGTCAATGAAAAGCATCCTGACGTAGCACTGCTGTTGTTCCAAGTGGCTCAGTGCTGTGTGGGTTGCTATGGCGATAGCATCTTCAGTTGACCGGTTGGCTCTGTAGGCAAACTGACAAGGATCAAAGGAGGGAGGAAGGCTGGCTCTGATGTGACACAGGACCAACTCTTCAAAACACTTCATCACAGCAGGAGTGAGTGCAACTGGCCTGAAGTTGTTATGGTCTGTGGAGCCTGACTGTTTCGGCACAGGAATGATGGTGGCTGTCTTTAAGCAGGGTGGAATGCAGGCTTGTGACAGGGAGATGTTGAAAATCCTGGTAAATACGCTGGCAAGCTGGTCAGCACAGGACTGGAGTACTCTGTTTGGAACCCCATCCGGTCCAGCAGCTTTCCTCGGGTTCAAAGACCTCATGACACGCCTCACATCGTGTTCCTGCAGTGAGAGTGTGCGCGTGTCGGAGGCTGGTGGGGGCGGGGATACTGGAGTGGGCCTGTTAGCCTCAAAACGGGCAAAAAACAGTTCAGCTCCTCAGCCAGTGAGGCGTCAGCATGTGTGGTGCTGTTGCCGCTGCCTTTATAGTTTGTTATGTGTTGTATCCCCTGCCACACAAGACAAGACTGATGAGGAAGTACACTAAGGCTAGGTTCATACTACAGGTCTTAATACACGAATCCGATTTTTTAGTGTTTTCCGACTCGAGTCAGGCCTTAACTTGACGGTCTGAACGTGACAAGTCGCATAGAACTGGACCATTTCAAATCTGATCTGAGTCACTTTCTTATGTGGTTCAAATCCGATCTGGGCCACATTTTCAGTCTGAACTGTCAACACTCCCAAATCGGAATTCATGTGGCAATTACGTTAGCAAAGAGCAAGGGGCACGGAGGACGGCAGCCATGTAGGCATTAGCGCCTAGCTTGAACTCTGCTTTTAAGCACGAAGCGGGCTTGACCATAGTCGTGAAAAAATTAAATGAAAAAAAAGGATAAGCCTTACAGTTTTCGATTTTCATTCTGTGCGCCGAATGAGCACTTTCGTATGTGGTTGAAATCCGATCTGGGCTACATTTTTCCAGAATGTCGCGGCGGTCTGTACTGTCAGGTTTCCCAAATCGGAATTCATGCAGCACTTACGTTATCAAAGAGCAACAGAGACGCTACGGTAGCGGTGCAGCTGTGCGTTATTAGCGCCTAGCTTGCATTCATTAGTGCCTAGCTTGCATTGAACAAGGCTTTTAGGGAGGGGCCGGGCTTGACAACAGTCATAAATAAATAAAAATGGGTTGAGGATAAGCCAGAGAATGATCGGTTTTCTCTCTGCTCTATATGAGCTATATTTCAACATTGCTTACACTAGGGTGACCATATTTTGATTTTTGATGAGATGCCTATATCACTTTAATATATTCAAAGTGTGCCCCTCACTCTGGATGGAAAAATGCAGTTTGGAAAAAAAAAAAAAATATGTATATATATTATATATATATATATATAATGCAGACCCATAGAAATGTAGTCCAGTCAATCCACATACACACAGTAGGCTATGTGCCAACTAAACATTTTTATAAATTATTATCACGACAATTGTCCTTGACAAATTGTTATTCCCATTCAATTGATATTCTCATTCAATGTTCTAGATTGCACACAAACAAAAACCGAAATAAACTGACAAACTATCCAACCAGCATGTTTCCAAATGTAGCAGTTCAAAACTTTGTTTCCCATAATGCCTAGCGCGGTTTAGCTTAGCTGAGGCAAAAATCAAACTTTGCTATAAAAGTTTACAATCATTGGCAGCGCAACAATGCGACACCAAACGGGATTTTACAGTCAAAGCTCCGACAGAAGTCAACAGTTGCCATTTTATACGTATTTATCGCAAAAAACTTAACAACTGGGCAGGCGTTGTGGCCAAATCGTCAACCCAGTAGATGGTGGTAATGCCTCATGATAGGGGTAAACTGCCAACAAAAACAAGAAGAAGTACTCCTTCCCTCCCTACTACTAGGAGCCATGTCATCGCAGGCAGGCGCTGCCACCCAGCGGCCGGAGGGATTCTCTTCAAATTGGTCCCATGAAAAATCATAAAAACCGGATTTTTTTATGAATTTAAAAAACCTTGTCCGGGCAAAAGAGGACGTTTGGTCAGCCTAGCTTTCACGGCCGAGAGTCGGGGCAAACTGCCCGTATGTGTGTGTGACATGCACGGAAAGTGCGTGCATGCTATCGATCCGTATAAACTTTGAATATAAGCCTAAACCGGGATTATTTATGTCTTTTATTTGTTTCCTCTTTTTGAAAAGCAAAATATGATATCCCTGGAATGACGGATGACAGCCAGCATGTGTGGCCATTTGTTTTGATGCTTCTGCGCACGCGGGTCTATTTGCTAAGCGCATCTTGGACTGCGAATTAGTGCGGATGCGTGATACTTGAAAGGTCTCAATGGACAAAGGCAGTCTGAACGGGCACGCCCCAAAAAACAGATATGGCAAAAATTTGTGCATTAAGACCTGTATGCAAAAAACAGGCAAAAAAAAGTGTTACCAAATACCATAACAAGCAATTAATTAACCGATTTTTTCGTGTTTTTCCAACTCGAGTCAGGCATTAACTTGACAGTCTGAACGGGACAAGTCGCATAGAAGTGGACCATTTCAAATCTGATCTGAGTCACTTTCTTATGTGGTTCAAATCCGATCTGGGCCACATTTTCAGTCTGAACTGTCAACACTCCCAAATCGGAATTCATGTGGCAATTACGTTAGCAAAGAGCAAGGGGCACGGAGGACGGCAGCCATGTAGGCATTAGCGCCTAGCTTGAACTCTGCTTTTAAGCACGAAGCGGGCTTGACCATAGTCGTGAAAAAATTAAATGAAAAAAAAGGATAAGCCTTACAGTTTTCGATTTTCATTCTGTGCGCCGAATGAGCAAAATTTCATTATTGCACACATGACTGAGTCGGGGCAAACTGACGCACCCATGTCATTTCACGCACACACACCTCAAAGCTCATGTGTGTGCGTGTATGCGTTCTATCAGTCCATATAAGCTTTGAATATAAGACTAAAGGGGGATTATTAATGTCTGTTATTTGTGTCCTCTTTTTGGAAATCAAAATATGATCACTCTGGAATGACATACAGCTAGCATGTGTAATTTGTTTTGATGCTTCTGCGCATGCGGGTCTCTTTGCTGAGCGCATCTCGGACTGCGAATTAGTGCGCATGCGTGATATTTGAACAGTCTCCATGGACAAAGTCAGTCTGAACGGGCAGGCCCAAAAAAAAACAGATATAGAAAAAAAATGGATTTGTGCATTAAGACCTGTAGTATGAACCTTGCCATAGTGACAAAAAGAACCTACTAAAATAAAACTGGATGTGAACCAAGATAAATCAACGCTGTTGATGGCGGGCATAACAGTTTTGCTACTTTGAAAATACAAACGACATGAATTTATCAGGAAAATTGGACTTTTGTTTTTTTTCGTCATCATGACTCATCTTTTTTGACGAATGTAACCTAAATTCAGTAGCGATGCAGAGTAAAAAAAAAACGCTGTGCTATTTGGAAACCTTTTTTAATTTTTTTATGTTAAGTAATCAAGCAAATGCTAATTGTACTGCCAGTTTTTTTGTGTTAGTCTACGCCCCCCCCCAAAAAAGATGGAAAATTAATCTAATGACTTGATTTTCATTTCAGGGACCCGCTGCCGATACATCTTGGCACATGTCAACGCATCATTGTACTCGAATCCCGGGAGTTACTGTATGAATGAGCTTCATGTTTTTCAGAATGCTTCAGGATATTGTAGCTGAAGATGGAATAGGTGTTGTAGAGGACCTATACATATGCATGATTCCGGCAACTCAATAACAGAACAATCATAGAGCACACAATCAAATTACAGAGCTTGTGAGACAGAGGAAGATGGTGAGGAAAATGTTATTAGTGCACAAGTGCGATAAGCGGAGGAGCTCGTGCACATTTCCTTGGAATAGAGGAGCATTAATCATCTTTAACTTCATTTGGGGGTTCATCTGAGCAAAAAGCATCGGCAGAGAAACCTAGAAGCTACCTGGGCGAGGAGAACGGAGAATTTAATTTAAGGATGGTGATGTGGATCAAAATCAGACAGACGCAAACTAGTGAAGGGTCAGTTTGAAGCTATACGAAAAAACGAAACCTGTGCGCTAGCTAATTTTATTTAGAGTCGAAAAAAATATAAGACTTTTCAGCACAGTCTTAAAAAACGTGTAAGTGAAGGTCAGTCGGAAGCCCAAATTTTGCCCTGTATGTCTAAAAATGTAAACGAAAAAGTTTTTCCATCCTTCCCAAAAAGAATCCCTCATTTCTTCATCTGCGAGGAAGGTTACAACTCAGAAATAGCAAGCAGACATGACAAGAAATGGAATGAGATGTGCACGCATGCATGCAAGTGGGCGGAGGGCACCGAGCTTCACACTATTATTAAATGGAAAAGGTCAGACGAGCTGCGGAATTGACTGCTGAAAGCTGATATATGACCACAATTAAGATCTCTTTTCATCATTAAGGAAGTGCGGGATCAATGTCTGTGCCGTGCAGGTGTCTGATGCGCTTTCACGCCCACGCTCATCAGTAACTTCCAAACCTCTGCCAACCCCCGTAGGACGGTAGACGAGATGAGAGCTGCCTGTCTGCGAGCGCTTTGCCACGCTTGTTCTTTTGTTTAATTGGACTTTTATCGGCGACAATCAATTCATTTCCATCGGTGCTCCGGGCTGCATCGATCCGCTGTCACAGGGAAGAGTCGAAATAAAGAGTTCCACTCTGACTATGAGTTCTCGTTTATCCCCCGCTCAAGTGAGGTGCCCGCCTTGGTGACCCCCTGTAGGGATGGCATGACTTTTGATGAATTAGTTAAGATGTATTTTTAAAAGAGAGAGTTTGTTTTGTAACTTGTGCAATTCAAAGTTGAGTGGCGTCTTCCCTTGTAGAACATCCTGTTTGAATCTTTGCAATAGACCCTACTCACCTACGTCACAAAATGACGTGTCGCTGTATCCGGCCGCCATATTGTCCGTATTTTTTAGACTTATTCTCACTGTTTTCAATTAGTCGTGCAAGTTACAGAGCAATTCATGGAAGCCCCGGTGTTATCTGACACTGTAAACTCATTGGATGCGTTGCATAAAAGGCGTTATGTGGAAAAGCTTCAGTTTATCCATTCGCCAGATCCATTTTTGATGCCTAAATCGATGTTTTTCGACCTGCTGTCTTCGCTGTCTTTGCCTGACATCTGCTAGCTACCCTGATATTTACAACTATCTTGTCCACACAAAATCAGCCTATTCTCACGAAAGTTTGAAAAACTTTAAGAGCTTGGAGGCTTATAAATACTTCGTTGCTGGTTGGGTGAAACAGGTCCTCGTCCACGAAAATTCGGCGGGAATCTATCGTGTGCTCGGGAAGGTGAGTTACGAAATTTTCAATTCAAAATCTTTTGTTCTTGCTAACATCCACTGTCAAGTCTAATGTATTTCATGTCATTTGTCAATGGAGCTAGGGCTTTTAATGTTTATATGGTTTATCGATAGCACTCTCACTACATATATATATAATATGTAATAAATATGAAGTGCGATAGCACTACTCCAGATTGTCCCTAGTTGAATTTATTTTTTGGCTTTTGACCTCAATAGTGAAATTGTAAATTATTGTATGACAACTGTCTTATTATCCCCTTATATATTTTCAGGTAGTTCATTCACAACGTCTGAGTGTATGTTGTCAGCAATTAGCCTAGCAATGATCTTAATTGTGGTTGTCAGCCCAAAACCCTCTAAATATATATTAAATGCATCTTACCAGATATAAAATGACTACTATATAATCTGTGGTAGTCGTTTGGAGCCCAGTTTTCTCGTCGAATTGCAGCAGTCAATCTCTGTCTCCTCTCCGGGTCTCTCGGAATACGGTAAAACTTCAAGTCTCTCCGTCTATCTTCTCTGTTTTTGCAACCGACCGCCACACACGACTTCACCATTTTGATTATTAATGTTAACGAGCAGAAAAACGCCATAATAGGAGGAATTTACGAAGCGCTAGTGCATTAACATGACGAGTATACGGACAACATGGCGCGGGGGCGTGGCTGTGACGTCACGTGAGTAGGGTCTATTGTTGTCATGATCAAGTTTTGAACAACTTAATGATGAGTAGTGATGAGTAGGACTTTTTAAATATTAAATCAACCTGAACCTGAATATGTACAGGTCAAACTTGGGAACAATTTGAAAAAAATAATCTGCAGCGTTAGATTGTTATGATACTTACCGCTAAAATTGGTATGCTTGATTTCAAAATTGCAGTCACAACCCCTCAACAAGCACGTCAAATTTTCTCCTACTTAACATGTTTAAGGGGCCTCTCAGTCAAAAGCATTGGACTCATCATGCTCATCCTCGTCGTCGTTGTTGCCATTTGATCAGTTATTTATTTATTTATTTATTTTTTACATTTTGGGGAAAGCTGATTAAACTATTTGCACTGTAATTACAGTAGCCATATCGGTGGTAAAAACAGTTAAGTACCTTATTTTCAAATTTACAGTAAGAATCTTATTTTTTAATTTTTAATAATAAATAATTATGAATAATAATATGATTTAAATAATAAAATAAATATTAATTTATTTTGTATTTATTAAAAATGAATAATAATAGTTAAAATATATAAAATAATATATATTAATATTTGATTTTTTTTTTAAAATCAAAAGTACATGTGTTAGTACAGTATTATTCAAGACAATGGAAATCAAAGTTAAAAAAATGTTTTTGAATTCTGCATCAGAGTTAGCATAGCATTAATCGCTAAAGCCCCTTTCACATACACAAAAACACTGTTTAAATCCCAGGATTTAAAGGGGCTTGTATGTGAAAGCAATTTCCCGGGTCGACTGACATGGATATTACGCGGACATTTCACAGGTCTCGTTTTAGTATAATGTCGGGGACTCTCCCGGGACGAGGCATATGTGAAAGCAAGTGTTAAATTCCCAGGTCACAGCACGATGGCTGATAACGTAAATATCATGGCGGGCCGATCGTCACATCCTCTTTCTTCATAGTAAAACAAAAAGCGTTAAACATTGCAATTATCAACATAGCAAGCTGGAAATAGCTAAATTAAACTGAAAACATAACGAAAAAATATTGTGGTTTATTTTGTTGCCGATGTTAGGGTCCGCAACTGCGGAAACAAGATTGTACTTCAAAGCAGAACAAAACCGAGGGATGCGTTCAAGGGTTTATTAAATACAAACAAAAATACACGTGATCCCTGAAAAGGGGGAATAACACAATGGGTCCGTGAGATTAGGTTGATGGGGATCAATAATACTAACCTAAGCGGTAGGCAGAAAGACGATAAGACAAAAAAAAAAAAAACAAATACACTCAAATACCAGCACAACGTAGGGTAACTCAAAACAAGGGTGGGAGATGAACAAGCTAGCAAATGCACGAAATTCGAGAGTAAAAGGTGTCGAATGGCGCCCAGCAAGTTAATATCTCGGCACCCTTCTCTTGGATTGCCTGGGCTTGAATGTGAACCTTGTTTGTCTTTGTTGTAAAGCACTTTGAGGACCCTTTCTGGTTTTTGTAAAGGACTATATAAATAAATCTGATTGAATTGGCTGCAGTTACGACGTCGGGAACGCTCCCACAACCGGCTCTGTAACAAAACACGATTTCACCAACATTGTGACAGCCAATGGCGACCAAAAATGACGTAATGTACAGTCTTCCCCGCACAGAGAGTGCCAGTGGGCAACACAGGACAAGTCTGTGAAAGTGTCCAACCTGCGTAATTCCCGGGTCTTAAGTTGCAAAACTACTGCAGTCAGACCAGCCTCCACAAGGAACAATGAACTCAAGCTAGCCGCCTCTCATTTGGATCATTGTTTGGATTATGTGTATTACTGTAATGCAACGCGGTGGCTTCAGAGTGCAAGTCCCAAGAATGGGTCGAATTCAGAGGGACACTGACATGAACATGAACCAACATGAAAAAAAAAATCTGTGAAGTGAAATCACACATCAGAATTTCATGAGCGTACTTTGGTCCGAGTCTTGGGGTAGTCTAGGATGCCTCAGATGTAAATCGGTCTTTGGATATCTCAGATTTCTCAATCATGATTTTTTTCCCCAAATCAGTTTTATATTACAATACTTTAGTTTGAGTCTAGGGGTTCTCCGGTGTCCCGCAGAAGTGGACCCAGTCTTGGCCCCATTTTTGTTGGGGCATGCACTTCAGAATGTTTCTTTAGCAGTTTTTGAAAACAAAAGTTTGAATCGAATGTTGTATCACGTGAACCAATTCACATAAAAGCTAGTATAAGTCAATACATATATATATTGCCTTGATCATTTTGCCTATCAATTAATTAGGTTTGTATTCGTTAGAGAAGTAGCCGTGACCCCCGTTCACCCAATCTGTTTGGTCTTATTGCTGGTCCCCAGCAAAAAAAGTGTACATGCAGGTTAAGCTGTTATATCGTCCCCGCCAATGTTGAGACCAAACCTACGCCCTTGTGTCAAACTTCACGTGAGAGTACATGTTGGCCAGAAATTACCTCGATAATGATAGAAAATTAGACACGAAAAATTGTCTCAATCACCAGGCGTTGCCGTCACCACGGAAACCAACCAATTCTAATTGGTCAAAAGAATGACTTTATATTTTGGATAATCGATCGATTCAAAAATATATTGCTTCAAATTAATCTAAATTGGTAAAAATATGAACAGGAACTATGCAGTTTGCATTTTGCAGGTCTTAAGTGCCTGTCCCGGCCCAAATCGTGTCAGTGCTTTTCTGACACATGCACCAATCATGTTAACTAAACATAATTTGTTTGTGGCCATAATACCGTGGCTGAGTGTGTGGAACTGCATGGGTTTAGGTGCACTAGTCTTTTAAATTTAGCAGGATTGTTAACACACGACAGAAGACATGTTTATTTTCACTTTGGAAGGCTTTGTTAAGTCAGAGATCAATTGTAACAATTACAGTCATGCCTCACACTGCCTTATTAAAAAGTTGTTCACTAAACTTTCTTTAATGGATTACATTCCCATGACCAGGCTGTCTCAATACTTTTGTCTTTTTGACGTAATTTAACCGTAGCAACAATATGAGACGCAAAAATATGGAAGTGGAAAGGTAAATTGGACATGGACTGCTAGTGTGGTCCAGTAGCTCAGACATGTTCAATTTTACACCTTATGCCTCCACTCTGTTTTGACATTTGTCACTTTTGTGAAAAAACTTTTTACCAACTCCCGTAAGAGTGTAACTCAATGAAATTATTTATTTTGGGCGCAATCCCATTATACATGATGGTATCTTTGACCCATTTGCTGCTATTGACTGTGATAGACGTCCAATCAATTGCCAGCCACTCTCAGTTAAAATGGATTGGAAGTCTGTCACCGTCAATGGCACTAAAACAACCTCATTCACGGCCATCATGCAAGACGTCTCATTCCATTTGTCAGTTTAACACATTTCTTAACCCATCCTCTCCCCCTCGAAAACCAAACTAAAATTATCATTTAATTAAATAAAGGACCATGAAAAGCAAGGGGTTAAAAAAAGGCGAGATAAAGCAATAAGAGTGGGATGGATGGATTGAGGGAGAAACAGAAAAGGCAGTCAAAGCGATTTCGCAGTCCGCCGGTGTCACTGGATTATCATGAAAATGAAAACTAGCGAGCCAGGGAGTATCAGGGAGCACAGAAATGGAGCCCAGACAGATAACAGCAATCCAAAGAGACGAAAAAGAAGAAAAAAAACATGAATAAGAAGAACAGAGCAGAGAAAGCAAAGAGGTCCACCAGACAATATGAGAAGGAAAATGTAAAAAGACAATATATATACACCATGCGCACTGAGATTATGAGCGCAATAAGGCTCGCACTGCAATCACTTCACCCAAAAAGGAATAATCAGAGCTTTCTGGAGAAGTAATATCTGTAACGTTGTTTCGAGAAGACTCGCTCGGGCTGTGAAATAATTTCTCTGTTAAAGAAGTGATGGGGAAGAAAGAAGAAGTGGAAAAAACGCCAAAGTGTCGTCTGCCGCCAAAGAGGATTTATGAAGGCTTTGTGCGCTGGCTTAAGTGTAATATGCCGACAATATTGCAAAATATTGCGGCTACAGCTGAAAGGAACGTGTCGGAATCTTCTCCCACGCACCGTTGCATATTTCAGTGCATGGAGTAAATAACAGAGGTCATTTTTTAAGGGGCGTTGGGGGCGCAATGATTGATGTCATTTGAGACCTTTACTCAGCGATTATTCAAGCATTACCTTTGGACATGGGTAAAAGTGTTGTACTGTTTGACACATTTCTCTTGAGAATACCTTGATAGTCTTAAGATTTCATTATTCATACACTGTTGCAGATGTAGCCCCAGATATACAGTAACGCAGCCTCCTCCAAGTTTTACAGCAGGGACAGTAAGTGTACATTTCTGTGACCACAATGGGATTAATAGAGTGGTGGTTACTAGTTTTGATTATGACGACAGTGTTACCTCCCAAAGTTTCTTGCAGTGGTGACCATATGCGGACACTTAAGAGGAACAAAAAATACTACATGGCATGATCTCAGAGTATCGTTACACTGTTGTAGTAAAACAGCTAGTAGAAAAACTATCACTAAGATTTAAGAGAATGCCGACATGTACTTTGCTTTATTGTGTCATACTTAATGTTACTAATGATCTAATGTGCACAAATTTAATAACAGTACAGCACAGTTATGGTGTTTTATTTGTTCCACAATTCTGAGCAAGCAATATATTTTGAGTTTAAATTGACATTTACACATTTTTTGTTTAACAAAACAACTACTAGGGTAAAGCGGCTACTGGCATACACAAATAAAGGTAAATGTAGGGACAACTACAGGAGAAATCAGGGAGCAGACTTCCACCTAAGCAGCCAAATTCATAGCATCACCATATTTCTGACCTCTGTGACCTTTGACTATTTCTCTTCTCATTATATCACCTACCTAGCAAAATTGACTAAAATTAGCTAATCAGTTAAATTTATTGCCAAATTCCTTTTCTAGCCTTTGTCACCTTTGACTTCATTAACCCCAAAATTAATCACCTCTTCCCTTTCATATTACAACCATATGCTGCAGGTTTAATGATAATCCCTTTATACGTTCTTGAGTAATCTTGAACACAACTATACAAATAAACAGACTTCATTCATACATTCAGAACCAGAAGAATTTCCTATACTAGCTGAGCTAATCATATATTTGTTTTATGTATATAAAGTACAGTATGTTCTCATTTTTACTTAATGTAATATAAAAATATGTATCTTATGTGTATTATGTAATATGTATTTTATCTATTCATTTCTTTTGCATAACATGCGTTTTTTTTTTTTGTGTGTGTGTTAATTCAAACTAATTGGGAACATTCAAGCAAATATTCCTCGCAGATGCATTGTTGTTTTTTTCAGTAAAATGCTAAAAAGAATTGATAAGCCTGAGTGCATTCCAGAAGGCTATGAAAATGCGGAAACTTTGGCCATCTCGGGTGAATATTGACTCACCATCTTAGCAGAATTTAATGATTCAGTGACGGACCACCAAAATTTATGTGTATATCTGAAATAGGTAAAAGTAAAGATGTAACCATCTATCTTAAGTCATAAGTCATATTGCTTCCAAATGTAAACATTGCCTCCAGGTACTTTGCTGATCCGCCATAAAGGCAGTGGGAGTGGCGGGTCAGTTTTGTCGATAAGAAAATAGTCATTTTAGGGACAGACATTTACAGATTCCTCCTAAATTGATTGACGATCATTTCATTTTCCTGATCAAAAAATACATTAGGCGAGTTTGTTAGTGAAAAATGCTGGATGGTCCCTTTAATGATTGCTTCAGATATTTTTTGAAACTCTAGACAACAAAAACAACAAGTTAGACCCTGCAAAAAATGCATTCCACTTGAGAGATTTCACAAAACTTGCTGCAACAGAGGTCAGTGAAAGAATGTTTGAGCAAAATTGATTCAAGCAAAGCCTTCAATTTTGCATGGATGGCCGGAAACACAAACACGCTAATTAAATCAACTTTCTTCTTGAGCCTTCACAGGCCTTTCACTTGGTTACACTTATTAATATTTACACATGAAGAAGTTTCCACCTTCAGGTGTGAATCGCCAGCATGACAATTAATCACAAACCGGAAAAGCGGTCATAAATCAGAACAAGAAGTAAAGATGAGATATGCTCATATGTAACATTTTTTCACAGAGCAAAGCAGCATAACGTTATGCAGTTTCACACCAGGAAACCTTTGCAAATCTTATTTCAGAAGTTACACAGCCAAATAGAATAAAATGAAGCATGTTATTTGATCCATTGATTCAATTTTGTATACTCCTCTTGAATAATCCACATTTTCCAACAAAATCATGTTTTTTTCGCAACTCCTACTCACCGAATACAAAGCAAATAAACACAACTGACTCAGTTTTTCTTCAACATTTTGAAGTCTGGGGGATTTTTCCTTTAGAGGGTATAGAATGAAACCCAAGAAACTTTAAATAACTAAGAATACGCAAGGACACATAAGTTAATCAGGAAAAAAAAAGATATTTTTGGGTAAATTTTCATAATTCACCCATAGACTTCATAATGATATTGACGGGACACCATCCCTGACACTGCGCCACGCTTTCAAGTAGGGGGCCGCCCCACACTCCGCTTCAGTTGGTCGAAGTCAATCGCAGTTATTCTCAAACACTTGCAGCAGTCCAACGCCGGATTTAGGTTGAAAAGCTACGGAAGCTGTACCGCATACAAACAGGAAGGATTGTCTTAGGAGTGATTCGTTCGACGATTCAAGGTAATTATTATATTTTTCGTACCATGCATGCATTTTGAAACACTGTGAAAAAAAAAATCAATGGGAGAAATTTATTGCTACGGCACTGGCGTCATAATTCGCAATATTGACGTAAAATAAATGTTAACTGCCCGGTTTTTTGCTTTTAACCACGAATCGAGACTGTTTTACAGAAATGCAAGGGGTGTACTCACCTTTGTGATACACTGTAAAAGTGTAGACAAAATGAACCTAAAGTGCATATGACACCAAAATGCATGTTTATTTCATATTTCACGCGATGTTTAATGCTCCTGAATGAAATGGACCGCTTGGATGTGTGTGGAAGCGATCGTTTTATATATTCAATTTTTGAATCCCGCGCCATGAAAATGAGTGACTTCTGGCTTCAGTCTCGGGTTTAGGACGAATGCGAACATCACCCAGGTCAGCATCTCACAATACAGCATTGCTTTATAGGATGCAGATTGACTGCGGATTCAGCTGAATTTTGTGGATTAATTTGTTAATTTTTTTGCATCACGCCACCCAAACGGCTGCAGAAAATTGTTGCTGCACCAGGGAGAAGCGCGTGAGCCTTTTGGGGTTTCAAAAGGTTCCCGTTCACCGTCGATATTGGCCAAAACAAGCCCTACTACTGTGGGACCATTTTGTGGCTGATTGTCAACCAAGAATCCCACTCGGCCAACGACCGGTGACTTGTTTGCACACCCCCCTCTATACCTGGCTTATTGCCCTCTTCGTGTGCCCGGTGTTCTGTCAAATTTTCAACCCCATCAGAAATAGCAACTTAGTGTTAAAAATGGCCGTGAATACAGCAAAGTAAACACGACGAACTTTCTTTAAATAAAGGACTATTTACTCACACTTGATCGTTGACAGACATGTAGAAAACTTTTCCTTAGACACATCCTGCCATGTTAGCTACACAAGAAATGTTCTGCTCTGTTTGCGTCTTTGCCGTGTAGTAAAGAATTATTTTACGCCATATTCGTGTTGACTATGTGCCAGCTACACGCTCCTCCGACGTTGGTTGTTTTGTTCGGCGGTACTCTCCAGCTGCTTTCCCGGCGAGCGCTCCAGTCCGTAGCAGGGGAAGCAGCTGTAACTTGCTCGCCGCCAGGTGGGTTGCCGATTGTCTTCGCCGATCGGCAACCCCGCCGCCGTGTGACATGTTCCGGCCTAGTTTTGTTTGATTTTTTGCATCGAAAAGCGAAAATAAGACATTGAGACGTCACTCGGTTTGGGTTAGCATGTCGGCTAGCTGTCACTCCTCTTGGTTTGTTTATATTCTCTGAAGCCGGGGCAGGGAAATGACAAAAGCCTGACTAACTAAGGTGGCATAAAATATCTTTCGGGAGGTGCGACAGTAAATGTGAAGTGGACAGTTTTCACCATTATGGAGTAATTTTTCCATGTCGTACTGAATAAATGCATTTTTATTAGTTCATGTTCCATTTAGCACAAGACTGTTATGTGTCAGGACTTGGGGAAAAATACTCCAATAAAAAGAATATCCTGTAAAAATATTGGAGTAGAGAGACTGAAACAATGACATTTTGTGGCTCTCTTCGTCACATTTTCCTCGTTCTGAATAGTTCCCCCTCAATGGGCTGAATTCTAAATTAGATAAAACCATGACCCTGCCGACGTCATCCTCCTGTTGGGAACGCTTGAGCCTGATAATGGTATGCGTGGCTAAACAGCGGATTAAAAGACTAATTTCTCGTCATCTGCCCTTTGCCAAATTGTTGTATATAGTCAAATCGTCTCAAAATATGATTCAAATTCACATGATGATGCTATTTAAGACTTTTTTGTATCCTTTCGTTTACATAATGGTGGGGTCAATTGTATCCTTACAACATATGGGAAGACAATCTAAATGACCTATATAACTGAAGTCTCTATATCAGGGGTGCCCAAGTCCAGTCCTCGAGAGCCCCTATCCAGCTTGTTTTCCATGTCTCCGTCTGCCAACACACCTGAATTAAAAAAATCAGGATCATTATCAGGCTCCTGCAGCGCTTGCTGATGAGCTGATCATTTAATTCAGGTGTGTTAAAGGAGGGAGACATGGAAAACAAGCTGGATAGGGGCTCTCGAGGACGGGACTTGGGCACCCCTGCTCTATATAATGCTAATAAGGTTGTTTAAAAGTTGGTTTGGACAGTTTGAGCATCCTAAAAAGTAGTGAAAAGTTACTACCGTCCCTGTGCAAACCTACGCCCTTGGATTCAACGTCTTGAATCTCTATTTTAAGGGGTTACTGAACCCCCCCCAAAAATATAAGAACCCCTGTTTCAGTCCATACAATTTACAGTTTCTCCTGGATGACATCACACTTTCCCCATCTTGGAGTGAACTTCTCTCCTGACCTTGATCGATCACTCCCGGAAACTCATTTTTTTGATTTTGGGGTGGGGTGGCCGATCGGGGAGCTGGGTGGCATTTGTCGAATGAGGGCACCTCGTTTGCATTCGGCCTGGCAGGCAATGCATCAAAAGATGACAGCTCTCCCATTCCTCTTTAAACAAGAGTGGTGGGAGTCCCGCTGGCCATGCCTTAACTTTAATCATTCATCTAAATAACTGTTGCAGGAGTCGGCCGCCGTGAGCGCGCGTGTGTTCGTGTGTGTGTGAGGCTGACGTCTCGCTCCTGAATTTCTCATTTGTAAACATATATTTGACTCAGATTGCAAACAAAAAAACCCCCACTTGCCCTCATCGCCTCCCTCCTTCGTAGATGTTTGTCTGCCAACGCATTGAAGTTAGACTAAACCAGGAAGGTGTGGCGGTGTGAGTGACACGCTGAGCGACAGTGATTGATGCCCCGACGCATCCAGCAAACAAAGATAAACATTTGAGACGAATGAGGAATGAAAAGGAGCACAAGGGAGTGTGACGGTGGAGAGGGCGGATCAAATCTGCATAATGACAAGTTGAGCTGAAGGAGAAGGAAGAGAACAAGGGAGAAGGGTAGACAAGACATGCCACTTATTTAGGGTGGAAGTAGTAGTCACCCAGACGAACAAATCCTACTGCACGGGATTTTCTTGATTGGTTGCAGGCTTTTAACATATTCAAAATATAGTCAACATGACGTTACAAATCTAACAGCCAATCAAAAATGTCAACTACATGAGCTTTCACAAAAAACTGCAAAATGCAAATGCAGGGGGAAATTGCGTGGGGCATGTTTTTAGGGGTGACTTCCTGCTGATTTGGGGGCATTTTTGATTACATGATTTTTCAAAACAAAAACAATCTATGTTTTCTGGTATGATGTGAGATCCAGCAAGCCTAATAATACTGTATAATACAGTATACACTACACAGCTGTTCTTTCAAATACAATATGATTATAATTCGACCAACTGATATTTCATTAGGTCAGTAAATATTTATCAATTGGTTCAGAAACTTTCAAATTGAATTGATTAAAAAGATAACTTAGAGAATAAGTTATGTTAAGAATAGTTTTCATTCAAATATCTGAAACGTTTAAACGTTGTCAAAAACATCAAAAACAGCTTTGTATTTTTTATTTCCCTAAGATAAATATTGAGATAAATAAAAATGGCAGAACAAATCTGTGGAAACTGCTTAGTGGGCCATTATCAGTGCTTATTACAGAAGTTGGGGGATTACAAAAAATAAGAAACTATTACCTTAGGCGGAGTTTGACTTTTGTGTGTGTGTGTGTGGGGGGCACAATATGATGATGACCCCGAAACGCAGTGTCGGCAATAAAATTAACTTACAAGAATATGTATAATATGTTAAAAATGAGACTTTTTTTTTGTTTCCCATCATTCTTGAGGGGAGTTCTAAAATCAGGCTGCTTAGGCTATACTTTTCGCCAAGATCGTCATCCATCGGTGTTGTGCCAATGTAGTTACCCCAGTCTGGGTGGTGCCACTGCACTGCACTGATTTGCTTGAGTTCCGTGTTTTGGTGATGTAGTTATCTACGAGGTTTTAAAACATGGCACATCCATCAAAAAACCCCTTTTTTTTTCTGTCGTATACCGTAATATACATACTGAACGTTAAAAAAGGCAATGTTTTACTGTTTTACTCGTAGGATGACCTATAACTGTTGTGTGTTGTGTAATTAAAGTCCTGTATGGAGTTTCTCCAGTTCAGTAAACGTCGATGTCCAAAATATATAACTGTGGTTCCTTTCTGGCTTCAATTAATTGTTTAAGTTGACAACCCTCATACCAATGCGTATGTGCGCGCTCCCGCGGCCAGGGGACACAATTTTCGACGGGGGTAACTAAAATGGCAAGACACCGGTGGTGGCTCTGTTGTACAATTAGCGTCTTTAGTGGGACAAATTGAAACTCTGCTCACCATTTTGACGGTGATCTCTAGCGTTTCATGGTCCACATTTTCAATCCGTGGTTCTTGCGCAGTAGTTGTTGTCGCTTTTGAAAGCTTAGGTTTAAAAAAAAGTTACGTATAGCCTATCCATTTTGCCTTTTCGGTCCTCGGGTGGTTTTGGCTAAGCATACAAATGACCGTCTAACGTGCTAGTGACATAATCTGTTCGAAAAATAATTATGACCCATTATAAAAATATCTTTTTTTGTTCATTTAATTCTTTTTTGTTTTATTGCTTTGAAACCTTTATAGACAATATTTTACCAGAAAATTCTTAATTTTAAAATCATATATTGTATAGGAAAGTCAATTACATGCAATGACACGTTTTGGAGACCGGGGGGGTGGCCCCCCCAAAATCCGCTTATGACCATTATAGAACATTTTCAATATGCTTCAAGTCATTTATACATGACACCACAACAGTCTTTGTTAGCCTGCCTCAAGGAAAATGTCATTCTGTGAATTTTAGAAGCAGCTGCCCTTGCTATACTAATGCTGTTTTAAATCATGATGGAAAATATATACCAAAATAAATATAATAATACTGTATTTCCATCCAACAAGTAACCAGCAAAGGGCTTTTTTGATTCTGTCACAACTCACGAAATGGCTATCAGGTTATCCATCTTGGGTCAGCCCGTCCTCCCTGGGAGTTCATTGTTTGCCATTAATTGAGAGTAGCACACGGAGGGTCTACAACTCCATTAAAAGATAATGGCAAAGGGGAGCACAGCGACATTTTGCTCTTCATTCTCAAAATAAGCCCACAATCTGCAAAGAATAACCTGTGTCTTTGGGGACGAAGCAACCATGCTCCTCTTTTATTATTACCTCCACCAAGGAGCTTTTCACTGCTACTCGATTATTTGCTGAAGTAAAAAAAAAAAAAGGGATTTCCACAAAACGTAGTGGGCTACAATTTGAGGAGCAATTACATTTTGCTACTGATCAAAATTAGACGAAATGTATTTCGTATGGCCGCTGTCATTTTCAGTATGTGACAAAAAATCTTTCTGACAAATCAAATACAGCTACAAATCCCAGAGGAAGCTCTTGCCAAGTAAAAACTCTACCACGAAAGGCCAGGACAAAGACAGGTAATAAATGGAGACCCCCACATTGCGCATCAGCCACTGCTAAGTTGTATGTCCTCGCGCCGCCTTTCACACGCCTTTGCCGGTTTATAAATCACCCGGCTTCAAGGGCACCGCGCCGGGACCCCTAACTGGGACCCTTCAAATGCACCATCTGGAAAAGCAGAGTGCTGACCAGAGGCTTTGCTCTCATTCTGTAGCTCGGGACAAGCTGCCAGATGAGTGCAGATTCATGCTGTATTTATATACTTGCTACTTCCTGAGGGTCACACTTTAGGGAACCTTTTTCCTATCAGTGGGCATTTTGGTGTATACAACCTCCTAAAAGGGTCGATTGCAATGTATGGAAAGATATAGCACTAATCAGAGGTGGGTAGACTAGCCAAAAGTTTTACTCAAGTAAGAGTAGCCTTACTTCAAAATAATATTGCTCAAATAAAAGTAAAAGTAGTCATCCAAAAATGTACTTAAGTACAAGTAAAAAAAAAAATTGGTTGAAAAGAATACTCAAGTAAACGTTGTGAGTAACTGCTTACATTTGTGTCAGTTTTTTTTTTTTTAAACCATGGCATTTTTTCTCAGCACAGAGTTATCTACAAGTATATGAACTGTTGTTATAATGATACTGGACAATAACCTTTTACATAACCACATTAAACCGAAGAAATACAAAAAATGTTTAAAAATCTTTGAATTCCGGTGAGAGAAAAAAAAAATGACAGAAATGAAGCATTATTCGTCCAAAGAGCATACGTGCCTTCTAGTAGAGAGATTAGTTCCGAGTTTGAATAGTGATTAGTTTCTTCATAGTTACTATTATGAAATTCAAAGGATCATATCTCCGGTTTTCCCTGGTCAATCGGTGCCAAATAAAAACGGGGAGAGAGGTTAAAATCGGTGCTTTTGAGTCATGTTGAGGGCAGCGCTCTATGTCAAATACTTCATTTTTTACGGTGCCTTAAAGACGCAACTTGATTGAACAGGCTGGCGTGATCATAAAACGGCAAGCCTGCGTCTGATTGGTATCATGGAGTGATGATTATTGTTATGACGTCTCATTGGTGAAATTGCTAGAGCTACACTTGGCATCACTGGAAAAAAATAAATCTAATACAGAGGAAAAATTTAACGACTCGTGTGTAGCCCAAAGTAGCGGAGTAAGAGTTGGATTTTTTTTTCTACACAAATCTACTCAAGTAAGAGTTAAAAGTGGCTTGGTAAAACTACTCTTAGGAGTACATTTTTCTCAAAAAGTTAGTTAAGTAAATGTAACAGAGTAAATGTAACGGGATACTACCCACCTCTGGTACGATCATAATTGTGGGAATTCTTTGCCCATTTTATTGTTCTTATTTTGTCACCAAAACAGCACACCTGGATTCGGAATGTTTCAAAAATTATTCGGGATGCAGGGTTGTATTTTTATTAGCTCATAAAGTTCGATTTCTTCAACAATAAAAAAGAAGACACATCAACATTGCACAACTGTCACAGATTAACAGCTACAAAAACGTTTCCATTCACTGCCATTGGTTTTCAACTCACACCCCAACAAAAAAGAAATCACCAGGAAGTGACAAAAAATCAATAAGAAGAGACCCAAAAAGAAATGACCCGAAAACAAAAGGAAGTAACGCAGAAATACCACAAATTTAATTGGAAGTGACCCGGAATTAATGAAAAGTGCTCTGGAAATGCCTTAAATTAACAAGAAATTACAACACAAAAATTAGGAAGTGACCACAAATCAACAGTAAATAACCTAAAATCAACTAAAAGTGACCCAAATTCAACAGGAAGGAATGGCCAAGATTGACAGGATGTGACCTTAGATGCCCCAAAATCAATAGGAAGTGACCTGAAATCAACGAAAAAAATGACCCAGAAATGCTACAAAGTCAACGGGAGATGACCCAAAATTAAGTGGAGGTGACCCGGGAATGCCTTATAATCAACAGGAAGAGAACTGAAATGTATGGGAAGTGACACAAAATCAACAGCAGGTGACGCCGAAATACTCCACAATTTCCCCAAAATCACTTAATTCACGATTATTCCACATCATTCAAAATGCTTGCAGTATACTGTCCAGCATGAAAGCATTCCCACTCATTTTTTAAAATTACAAAAATAGCATTTGCGATTTTTTTTTTTTTTTTTTACAAACAATCAATGAAATATGATAGTTAATGTCTGTAACCACTTTAAAAGAGTGCTTTTTGGAAGGAGTTTTGTGGGGAAAAAAATAGTTCTGAGATTTTTTTTTGTTTCAACATTTACACGCTCTCTTGGGTTCGCCCACCGCCGTACTGAAGGGTATCGATAGTGAAGGAAGTGTCGCTCGTAACCGAGTGAGAGACTTGATTTCGACTTCATACGTACACTCTGGAGAGCCTCTATCAAAGCGAAAATAAACAGCAGCCAATGAGACGAGACACAATAGAATCCACTGTGCTTATCCGTGAAAGGTTATCCACTGGCTGGCCTGTGCGTCTCACATGTCTGCACACTCTTCCATCAGCTTGAGAACATGACAAAGGATGAAAATGTTCCTATTTTTTTTTTTTCTTCTCACTAGACAAGACTGTCATTTTTCTCTCAAAGTGCACAACAACAATATCATCCACACCGAACAATCAATATGGACGACAAATTTTCAGTCTTTTAAGACAGTGCAAAAACTCTTTGCAAGATGATTTGGCAAAAGTCCAGGCAGAAGATAGATTGGTTCGATAGTCAGACATTTGTTGACTGAATGATGCGAAACCTGACAGATTGATTCTCTTGTTAGGTATATATTGCAAAGAAACTGTAGTTGTTAATCTCATTTGGGAGATTTTTTTTTCCTCAGCAAAAGATGATAATCTAGCTAGCGCATAGCCAGTAGCTATGTCGAGCAGAAAGATTTTTACTCAAAGTAATTCACTTAAAATATACAAAACTTTTTATTTTTTTCTAATATTTTTTTTCAAAAGTAAGAGCATGCAATGTTAGACTGTAACTAGTAGGAAGCCAAACATTTTTCTTTTTTTAGCAAACTTTGAAAAAGTATTTAAATACTCTGTACAAAATATAATTAACCTGTTAAAATAAGCATAAAATGTGACATACAATTTGAAAATATATAAAATACATTCTAAAAAATATATAAAATACAGTCTAATGAAACTAATATGTTGAAAGTCCATTACTACATTGAAAAGACTTAAAAAATAGGCACAAGGATAAACGGTACTTAAAATATATTGCTACTATATAAATAATCCAGTTTTTTCCCTTTGGTTTGCCTTTTGAGTTTTATTAATTGTCATCTATTAGCAATATGTTTTCTGTATGAATACATTCCATTTTTACAATATGCATAAAATGGAAATACTGTACAACAAAAATGATTTCTAAAAGCGCCATACGCGGAGAATAAGGGGGGCATACCCATGTAAGAATTTAAAATTAAGACTTTGCTGGTAAAATTTTGTCTAAAAAGCTGTGAAAGAATGAAACTAACAAAAATGAATGAAATTAAAAAAATAAAAAATTATATTGGGTCAAAATTAATTTTCGAACAGATCAAGTCACTAGGACCTTATAGACGGTCATTTGCTTTGCTTAGCCAAAACCACCTGAGCATAGAAGAAACAGGATGGATTTACATAACTTTTTTCAAACCTAAGTTTTCAAAAGCGAAAAGTGATGTTTTGGGGCTGTCGTTGGGCAACACGGACTTTCAACTCCCTCCACAGATTTTCTATGGGGTTGAGATCTGGAGACTGGCCAGGCCACTCCAGGACCTTGAAATGCTTCTTACGAAGCCACTCTTTTGTTGCCCTGGCTGTCTGTTTGGGATCATTGTCACGCTGAAAGACCCAGCCACGTCTCATTTTCAATGCCCTTGCTGATGGAAGGAGATTTCCACCCAAAATCTCTCGATACATGGCCCCATTCATTCTTTCCTTTACACAGATAAGTCGTCCTGGTCCCTTTGCAGAAAAACAGCCCAAAGCCTGATGTTTCCACCCCCATGCTTTACAGTGGGTATGGTGTTCTTCGGATGCAATTCAGTATTCTTTCTCCTCCAAACACGAGAACCTGTGTTTCTACCAAAAAGTTCTATTTTGGTTTCATCTGACTATAACACATTCTCCAAGTCTTCTTCTGGATCATCCAAATGCTCTCTAGCGAACCGCAGACGGGCCTGGACGTGTACTTGCTTCAGCAGGGGGGCACGTCTGACAGTGCAGGATTTGAGTCCCTGGCGGCGCATTGTGTTACTGATAGTAGCCTTTGTTACTGTAGTCCCAGCTCTCTGTAGGTCATTCACTAGGTCCCCAGTGTGGTTCTGGGATTTTTGCTCAATGTTCTAGTTACCATTTTGACGCCACAGGGTGAGATCTTGCATGGAGCCCCAGATCGAGGGAGATTATCAGTGGTCTTGTATTTCTTCCATTTTCTAATAATTGCTCCCACAGTTCATTTCTTTACACCAAGCGTTTTACTTATATCAGATTCAGTCTTCCCAGCCAAGTGCAGGTCTACAATTTTGTCTCTGGTGTCCTTCGACAGCTCTTTGGTCTTGACCAAAGTGGAGTTTGGAGTGTGACTGACTGAGATTTTGGACAGGTGTCTTTTATACCGATAATGAGTTAAAACAGGTGCCATTAATACAGGTAACGAGTGGAGCCTCGTTAGACTTCGTTAGACCTCGTTAGAAGAAGTTAGACTTTGACAGCCAGAAATCTTGCTTGTTTGTAGGTGACCAAATAATTATTTTCCACTCTAATTTGGGAATAAATTATTTAAAAATAAAACAATGTGATTTTCTGTTTTTTTTCCCCACATTCTGTCTCTCATGGTTGAGGTTTACCCATGTTGACAATTACAGGCCTCTCTCATCTTTTCAAGTAGGAGAACTTGCGCAATTGGTGGTTGACTAAATACTTATTTGCCCCATTGTATCATCAGTCAAAAAAGATGCCGTCTCCTGTTTTGCCTGCCGCCATTTTTCAAACTCGGTGAGGATTCGTTTCGCAAGAGTGTGAGTGACTGGAAAAACTTTGCATTAAATTGATATCTCCGCGGAATGCAAAAAACAGCGTTTACTTCTCCGCAGAAAAACGCACGCGCTCATACACGCACGCACACCTACACACATATAGCTGGGATGCCTCTATTTACGAGCATGGGCTAAGTTACTAACCGAGCATATATCTTCTAATTTAATTTTATTGCTGACACAGCGTTTTGGGGTCATCAATATGTTCTGCCCTTCCTACCACAAAATTCCCAACTCCGCCTATGAAAAACGCAAACCATTTTCAAGTACTTGCATAGAAATTTGAAAAAAAATTGTATCCGCTGTTAATTCTAGGAGTGCAGTTTATCGATCGTAATGAATATATCAATATGTCAAGCACAATTGTATCCAAATCAATCAAAATGAAATCATTGATTTTTTGTTATTTTCTACCTATGCCATTTTGTTAAAAAGAATAGGTTTCATTCAAATTTCTGAAATGTTTCAGCAACAGAATTGTTAAAAACATTAACATGTTTTATTGCTTTGGCGAAATGGAACTGATTGTGTTTGATGTGCACGTGATCGATCAAAGGCCCTTAAATCGAATCAAATCGAATTGTGGTAGACTTTGCAATATCGCCATCATATCATTGCCCAATGAATTGCACCTAGTAAATGCTAAGGAACTGAACAAATTGGCATGTTACGGTATTGTTAAAAAATAAAATAAAATGAAATCTACAAATACGATGCCTCAAGCCCGTAACCACTTACAAATAGATAGATAAACTTTGTTTGTCATTCTGGTATGCACAAGTTAATACAGAACGAAATGTTGTTGCAAACTATTTCATTGTCACAGTGGGATGTTTATTTAACTCGGAGGAAAAATATTTACTGACCAAATTCCAATGGGAAGATAGAGAAGTACTTCACTTCATTTGTTGACTTATCAGCAATAAGCGACTCAGTAGAAGACCGAGGCTGGTGACTAATAGTCCAGCAAGAATTGAGGTTCAATTACTGCGCGGGATAGCTCTCGTCTGTCCCTGGGCGAGAGACGGCGGATGCTGGAATAGCTTCAGTAAATACACTCCAAGTAAACACACACTTTCTCAACGTGATGTCACCAGTCAAAGGAGTGTGATGCTGATATACTTCTCTCACCCCTTCAAGAAATGTCCAGAAGAAACACAAGATTGGATATTGGCACCGTCTAAACGATTGTTTTCAACCCTGCGGAGGCAAAAAGTTCACTGAGGTGTCTGGATCCTTATGAGATAAAAAACAAAACAAGAGAGCGCTGATAAAAAGCTCAAGCAAGTTGGTACGCAATGAACACGGAATACACAGGAAATGAATTGTGACCCATGAAGTCAAGTCTAGCTCCTGTTTTGATCATCAAAAAACAATGCTATTATACAGCGGCTGACATAGCATCAACCAAATGTAGGCATTGGCTGAGGCCCTGAAATTTTCAGGGGACCCAAAAATGTCTCTTCGAATAGGTTCGTAAATTTTTCTTGAATTCGGAGCATTTCATCACAAAGATACTGTTTACTGTTAAAACTGCTAAAATGCACGGAGGCAACCAATGAGTATCAGTCTGTCATGGATGTCTTTACAACTCTCAAAGTGTGATATAGAGGTTGACTGATAAGGGATTTTTAAATGCCGATACCAATATCTAAAAAAAAAAAAATTGGGCGATTGCCGATAGTACTAAAAAAACGATTTCGTGAGCCGATATTTGCTGATATTATACTTTTTTTTTTTTTTTTAAAGCATGTAGATTATGAAAGGCAATTTAAAAAAATGCTTCATTGGCTTCAAATTTCCAATAATGACCTGAGACTTAAATGATTAATTCAGTCTAGTGCTACCAATACCAAAAAACACAGCACTTCTTTTTATGATTACACACACTCAGTGAGAACAGTACATTATTTTCAAATAATTAAACCCACCAGGACGCCCTGACAAGATGTCAACAAGTGAAAGTGAGAGTTTAAGAGCTAATGCGATTGCGAATGCTATGCTAATGCTATGTGTTAAATTTAGAGTGTAAGAATCACTCATTAAACACCTTAAAAGGCTAAAGCAACATTGCATATTCTCTCATGTAAGATAAAAAAAATATATAATTACAATATTAACAAAACAGGCAAGCCTGGAGCTTCCGTTTGGAGTCTGCCTTTAAGCTGCTGCAGGGGTCCTTCCGGGGTCCTACAGTCAGTCAGCGGACACAGATAACTGATCAGATCCTTTTTTATCGGTTTATTCTTTTTGTTAATCGGCTGATGGCCGATGCTGGAAAAAAAGTCCATATATCTGCCAACCGATATATCGGTCGGCCTCTGTTGTGATAAATGTTAGCGATGGACACAGTCATACTTTAGCTGCTACTGACAGCGATAAGTGTCCAATGAAATAATACTAAAGCTGTTAAAACAGTAGGGCGGTTGTTGATGTTTCTTTAGTTTACGTTTTGTCAATGGTAATATAAAAAAGTTACCATGTGATCAACGGATAAACAGCTCACTTGTTGAGCAATTCTGGTTTGTCTATCACCTTAATTCGTCACCTGAAAATGTTGGTAATGTTTATCGATTACTGTTAAACAAAATAAAAATAATCACTTGTTCGATAATGCCCAAGAAGGATTTTAAAGATTCCAATTCAGTCCTAGTTGATGACAAAGATAAGTGTTGGATATCAGAGCAGAATCGCTGTGGGCTATGTGAGTCTACCCAAAAATCTCTAAATACTGCCTTGATATTACATCCTTGATGCCATCCCATTGATTCTACAGAAAATGTCACAAATTAATCCCACTGTCAATTCAAATTGGTTCTCACAAGGGTAGTTCCATGTCAATTCACACAAATCCCCAGAACCTCCCTAGTGACAGCTTTAATTTGTCTGTTTTTACTATATTAGTGCATTATGATGTCAAATGAAAGACTCTGAAGTTAAAGCCTCCTAGCGCGAATGTTTTTTGAGTTGTGGCCCTTCAAAGTTTGGGTGCCATACCCATATTTGGGGTCCAGGAATAGCAGACAAATTTTTGTACCATATTTGAAGGTCCTCGTCTTACAGACCTGCAAATATATGTATTCTGTGTCTGTCAGATTCTGTGCTTAAAATACATAGGTGTCATATTTTAGGAGATAATAACTTTTTAAAAGTATATTCATTAAATTGCGTATGACACCAAAAAACATGTTTTTTTTTATATTTCACGCAGTGTTTTATGCTCCTGAATGAAATGGACCGCTTGGATGTGTGTGGAAGCGATCGTTTTACAATATATATTCAATTTTTGAATCACGCGCCATGAAAATGAGTGACCTCAGGCTTCAGTCTCGGGTTCAGGATGAATGTGAATGTGACGTCACCCTGGTCAGCATCTCACAATACAGCATTGCTTTATAGCATGCAGATGGACTGCAGATTCAGCTGATTTTGCGGATTAATTCGTTTATTTTTCGCATCACGGCTCCCAAATGGCTGCAGAAAATTGTTGCTGCACCAAGGAGAGGCATTTGTGCCTTTTGGGGTTTCAAAAGGTTCCCGTTCACTGCGGATATTGGGCAAAACAAGCCCTACTCCTGTGGGACCATTGGACTTAAACATCGTATTTTGTATTATGTCAAACACTGGGATCATGGCACACGTTTTAATACGTGACGTCTTCTTACCGAGCAAAGTGACTCTTGTGCGTCGGAAGTCGTCTCCGCAACAACAGATGGCGAACTGGAGAGCCGAGAATAGGTTCCAATCCGCGGTAAAATCAGTTTAAATTACCAAAAACACATCGACACAAGTCATTGACAACAGTCTGTCTTGCGCCAGCCATGTTGAATAAACCTCTCCATTCTTCACACGCTCTACTTTCTTGTCGCTTTACCAACGTCACGTCCGCCCGTCGCTGATTGCTCCACTCCGCAATTTTTTTTTTTCTGTGGCTTGCTCCACTCTGGAAATTTGATCTGCTCAACGGTCGCCAGACTCAATAGCTGGAACAGCGGTGAGTCTGGTGTACCAGGCTATAAAATTGTTGCTGCACCAGGGAGAGGCATGTGAGTCTTTTTGGGTTTCAAAAGGTTCCCATTCACTGTGGATATTGGCCAAAACAAGCCCTACTGAGGGATCATTGGACTTACGAGGAAGTGAGTGAACTTCGAATATTGTATTACAAGTATGTCAAATACTGGGATCATGGCACACATTTTAATACAGAGGAGGCTTGCATTTTGTGGCTGATTGTCCACCGAGAAAGCCACTCGGCCGACAACCGGCGGATTGTTTGCACACCCCCCTCTATACTCGGCTTAGTGCCCTCTTTGTGTGCCCAGTGTTCTGTCAAATTTTCAACCCCATCAGAAATTGCAAATTTGTGATAAAAATGGCGGCGAATACAGCGATTAAAAAGTGAACAATTCAAACTTTCTTTGAATAAAGAACTATTTACTTACATCTGATCATGAACGGACATGTAGAAAAGTTCTCCTCAGACACGTCCTGCCATGTTAGCTGCACAACAACTGCACGTCGCTCTCTGTTTACGTCTTCACCGTGCAGTAAAGCATCATTTTTAGAGATGCCGATCGATCGGGTCCGGTCACGTCATTTTCAAAGTTTCGGAATCGGCAAAAAAATATCAGCCATGCCTTTTTTTAATATATATACTGTATATTTTTTAATTAAATCGTTTTCTAATTGTATTTAACGTTACAGACACAATATGTTACACTCATCCAGGGTCCTTAGTTCAGGCTTAAGGTAGGGTTATCAAATTTATCCCGCTAATGGCTGTAATTAATTTTTTAAAAAATGTATCACGTTAAAATATTTAACGCAATTGATGCATGCGCTGCACGACCCACTCACGCGTTGTCGCGCTCAATCTGTAATGGCGCCGTTTCACCTATATAGAGAGATAAAAGGCAGCGTAAATTGAGTAGAGTGAATTTTGGCAGCCTTTGGAGCCTTTTTTTTAATTGTCTAAAGCCTTACAATCCCTCTCCCTACGATTAGAAGCAAGGTAGCAAATGATCTTTTTGTTAACACCTTATTACCCAACGCAGAGAAGATATGTCAATTGGTAGCACTACGCACAGTCATGGTTCCACTTCCCATCATGCATTTGGGCATGGCTAGATGGCAATATTTAGTCACAATATACAAAGTCACAAGTCTTTCTATCCGTGGAACCCTCTCACAGAAAGAATGCTAATAATGTAAATGCCATCTTGAGGATTTATTGTCATAATAAACAAATACAGTACTTATATACTGTATGTTGAATGTATATATTCGTCCGAGTTTTATTCATTTTTTTCTTAATGCATTGCCAAAATGTATATGATCGGGAAAAATTATCGGGAATGATTGGAATTGAATAGGGAGCAAAAAAAAGCAATCGGATCTGGAAATATCGGGGTCGGCAGATACTCAAACTAAACAATCGGGATCGGATCGGGAGCAAAAAAACATGATCGGAACAACCCTAAATATTTTACTCCATATTTGTGTTGACCATGTGACAGCTACGCGCTCCTCCGACGTCGGCGGGATTGTCCGGCGGTACTCTCCAGCTGCTTCCCCGGCGAGCTCTCCTGTCCGGCAGGGGAACCAGCTATAACTTCCTCGCCTCCGGGCGGGTTGCCGATCAATCGACAACCCCGCTGCAAATGTGATATGTTACGGAATAGTTTTGTGTGAATTTTTGCTTCGAAAAGCGAAAATAAGACTTTGAGACGTCACTCGGTTCGGGTTAGCATGTCAGCCAGCTGTCACGCCTCTTGGTTTGTTTACAGTCTCCGAAGCCGGTGTAGGGAAATGACAAAAGCCTGACTCACTACGGTGGCATAAAATATCGTTTCGGGAGGTGCGACAGTAAAGATGAAGTCGACAGTTTTGACCATTATGGAGTAATTTTGCCATGTCATACTGAATAAATGCATTTTTTATTTCATATTCCATTTAGCACAAGACTGTTATTTGTCATGACCATACCATTTATTTAGCGATTGGGGAAAAATACTCGGATACAAAGAATATCCTGTAAAAATATTGGAGTAGAGAGACTGAAACAATGAGATTTTGCAGCTCTCTTTGTCGCATTTTCCTCGTTCTGAATAATCCCCCCTCAGTGGGCTGAATTCTAAATCAGATGAAACCATGACCCAGCCGACGTCATCGTCCTGTTGGGGACGCTAGAGCCCTATAATGATAGGCGTGGCTAAACGGCGGATTAAGACGTCATCGTCCTGTTGGGGACGCTAGAGCCCTATAATGGTAGACGTGGCTAAACGGCGGATTAAAAGACTAATTTCTCAACATCTGCGCTTTGCCAAATTGTTGTATATAGTCGAATCGTCTCAAAATATGAGTCTAATTCACATAATAATGCTATTTAAGACTTTTTTATGGTGTCGTACTCACTTTAATAAAGCAATATATATATATATATATATATATGTATATATATGTATATATATATTTTTTATACATTTTTGAAGATTCCGGCAAATCGAAGAAATGTCACTGAGGTGGGTGTAGAGCCGGGCGGTTTACCGAAAATATACCGTTACCGAGCTGGTTCATAATGACCGACGTAATTTTGACCATGTCGGTAAATTCGTTTCGTTAATGATACGGAAAAATTAAAGTACTGTGAGCCCGCTTTGACTATGCGTTGTCTTGCTATGCTCATTTCCCTTTAAGAAAGTTAAGTTGTGTCTTTACGTATGAAGTCACTAATAGGAAAAACAAACACCTACAAGTGAATGTGATGGTGTCGGATAATAGTGAAAAGGGTAAGGTAGCCAGGCCACAGGCATTTTGAGTATAGCATCAGTCGACGTTGGATGGTGTCGGATAATAGTGAAAAGGGTAAGGTAGCCAGGCCACAGGCATTTTGAGTATAGCATCAGTCGACGATGATGCGGGAACAGTGCTTTGTATCCGTTCTGCATGGAGCCGTGTCGCCCCCTAGTCCAGGTCAGGAGTGGGGGTTTCTATACACCGCACACAACAGACCCAGGTGAGGAGGGCGGTTTCTATGCACGCCACACAACAGACCCAAGTGGAACCGTTGCACACGGACTGCACCGAGCAATCAGTATGTCGCATTATTTTGTATCTGAGTGTGTGTGTGACTACTTAACGTTCACACTGAATGCGCGATTGTTAAATATGTCAAATTAAAAGCTGGTAAATAAATCAATGAAAAATGGTTAATTTGTATTTCATGCATTCATTCAGATTTTCAAATGATATACTGTAAATCCACTTGGGTAAATTTATCGTTATCAAGGTAAATCTGCTCAATTTACTGTGATAAGTACATAATGCCATATCATCCAGCCCTAGGTTGGTGTGTGACTTGAAATGGAATGACCCATTTATAACCCAATGAGCGGGTTTTGCACTCACATTGTCAGCAAAATTTGTTCTTGTGTGTTTTCATACACTAGCTACAATAAAGTTAAATTTGATAGTTCATATTAAAAAAAATGTTAAACCATTTTCTATGATGTGAGCGAATTAGTGGCATTTCCATTTAATTCAGTGAGTAATGATGATTTGAGATTTGACTGCTTTGAAATATGGTCAGAGAAGTCAAATCTCAAGGGACGACTGTACTACATATATGTAATACTAATAATAATGGAGTGGATTTATACAAGTATTACTTTTTAACTCACTCAAAGATGCTGTACATTGCATTTGTCATTCATTCCACAATGAGTGGTGATAAGCTACTAGTGTAGCTACACCTGCTGTGGAGCAGATTGACAGAAGTGAGGCCACCAATTTGCACCATCGGCCTTTCACAGGGGCGTGGAAGCCATTCACAGCACGGTGTGCTGACAATCTTTTTAGTTTATCCCATGCCAAAAAAAGATTTTTACGTGCACAATGGCAGTACACATGCATGCTGGATAGTTTACATTCTACTACTACGCTACTACCAAGACAGCGTTCTGTTACACCCACAGTGTTTTTCTGAGTTTTTGCATTGGAAATAAAAGTGCCCGTGTATGATAATGCAAATCCCCGCAGCTAGACGGCGCAATGACACTCTAACACATTTGAAAACTAAAAGGGCCAACAAGCCCCGGTTTAAAACCCCCTTTTCACAACACTAAAATAAATTGCACACGAACACATTTGAAACCTAAAAGGGCCAATAAGCCTTGGTTTAACACACACTTTTCCACAACAATTTTAGAAAATGTCGTTGTTTTGACAAAGAAAAAAATTCAATTCAGCTAATTCAGTTTTGTGCGATTGCCTCCTCTTTCAACAGTTTACTTTTCCGTTCCAATAGAGCCACTCAACGTGGCTCGGCAGCAAGCAAAGTGTACGGTGCTGTTATTAACAAAAAATAAAACCTTAATTAAATCTCCAAAGTTAAATACACTATTGTTTCAATGTTTTATTTATTTAACCCCCCCAAATCCATCAAAAGATTTTTTTCTCCACAACACCAGGGGGTGTTACGGCGCCCTCAGCACGCCACTTCCTGCACCATGGCCCTTCAGATCACCACCAATATCTCGCTTTCGCACTACTGTACCATGTAATTTGCCGGTGACAAATCCAGAGTGTGTCCAGGTTCTCTCCACAAAAACCTTGCTACAAAGAACCAGTTTTACTGGTCAAGAATTTACTGGTAAAGTCAATTCCTTGTGACTGTGAACCAGCAAATCCAGCTATTAGGCTCATCTGCATTTGTCTTGCAGTCATTTATACAAGGGGGCAAAATGGTGAGCTCGACAACAACATGCAGCACACATACATATACACACACAGACGCCCTAAAGATGCTGGCAGGAATCCAGAGCAGATGGGTGGGATGAGTATGAGATGACTGTGGGCGGGCGGGTTGGGTGGCAGGACGCTGGAGAGCGTCAATCTGTCATTCCTAACAAGCCGGGAGACAGCGAGCCAGGGCAGGTCAAAGAGACAGGACACATACTCACACAGGCACACATTCCAACTGTGACATTTCTGCTAATTAGAACACAAATTAATGAACCGAGCAGGGGAGGCATGCAGATTCCAGTCAACATTTAGCATATACATCTGCATTTCTCTACAGCGCTTTTTATCCTCCACTTCTTCATCTTGCCTTTGTTGTAATAAGACAAGCTACTGTCCATTTATGGACTAACAATAATAACATTTAAAACAACACCCAAAAAGCTACTCTCACTGTGCTGAAAACTCACAAGAACTTTCACCTCTAAATTCTTTGAATTTCAAACCAGAAAAATTATGTGGCTGATTGTTATCCCATCGTTGTTAACTATAAAGAGCGTAACAATATGTACTAGGGGTGTAACGGTACACAAAAATCTCGGTTCGGTACGTACCTCGGTTTTGAGGTCATGGTTCGGTTCATTTTCGGTACAGTAAGAAAACAAAATTAGTGATGCACGATAATACATTTTTCAACCGATACTGATAACCGATAATTTCCTCCTCACTACAACCGATAACCGATAATGTCAAGCTGTTAATTCTATTAAAAGATTTCTGTAAAATTTTAAAAGAATACACAAGAGAAAATATTACTGTGCAAAAACATAATTTATTGCTCTTTTTTTTCAACATCAAATATGAACAAGTAGTAAATTCCAACATCTAAATTATTACATTGTCTGACATTGTGTAATGGTAAACTTTTGGCAACAATTACTTACAGAGTAAATACCTAAGTTGCACAAAAATGCCTTTAAAAGTAAGCCATTCCTAACATATATAACATTACTACACTGCAAAAACACACCTCCTTAAAACTAGTCAGTTTTAAGTGTAAATCTATTGGAAATAAGTAAAATTTATCTGCCAGCGCTTCAAGTGTATTTCTCTCAGATTTCTTGGAAGAAAAATAGTTATCTGAAAATAAGCTTAACCCCTCAACAGCCTTATTTTAAGCAATAAATTACTATACTTAATCCTAAAAAAAAAAAAAAAAAAAAACCTTGAGATTCTGAATAATATTTGTGGTTACAGAATATTATTGTTATTTCATTACAACAGGAATGTGCATATTTAAATTGATAAGTGTTAATAAGTGCCAATAAGTTTTGATTATCTACTGTTACTGTAATTGAGCAGACAAATAAGTAGGGTAATTTGAAAAGCTTTGTTGCACACTGTAAAATCAATTAACTCAAAAGAGCGAGATGTCATGTATCCATTCTGCAGCGCTTTATTTACATTTACGGCACTCACGACACTTGCTTTACCGCAGCTAAACTGATACACGGCAGTACTATTTGGACGGAGTTGGAGCTCGCAACCCCGTGCGTGTTGTTTTGTGCCTGAGTTTTGTTAAGCCGAAAATAAAGGCAGCATTACAAAGTCATCTGACCGCTCGTCATTTTACATACTGAATGCATTACTGACTGGCTATCTTCGTTTTCTGCATGTTTAAATTATCATCTAACCCCTGTGCCGTCATGATAAGCTTGCCAACTGGACATCACTTGTCCAAATGTCCGTGTTGAAACTGATGTGATTGGCATGTTTTTCATGGAGAATGGTGGTCGTAAAAACTGCATTATTTTTCTATCAGGGGCTTTGGCTCTTGAGTCATTTCCGTTATAAAAAAAAAAAAAAAATTGTGTCTCGTCTCGGCGGCAGCAGCTACGTTCGTACCGGATAATCAGTCCGCCCCGGCTGGTTCGCCGCAGCGTATTCGGGGCCTGGCTCTGCTCCGGACGGAGGCGCATGCCTGGGGGAACTCTCGAAAAAACCGGGGTGTTCGCCGGAGGTCCCGCCGCCGGGGAACCGGGCCCGCTCTGTCGGAAGACGGCTTCTTGTCGACTATCAGCCTCGAAAAGTAAGGGTTACATTACGTCAGAAATTAGTTCGGTACGCCTCCGTTCTGAACCGAGCACCACGTACCGAAACGGTTCAATACAAATACATGTACCGTTACACCCTTAATATGTACATTGATCTGGATTGATATATTGATTAATTAAGCTACAGTCTAATCAAATCCATATAAGTGTGAAATAACAATCAACAGAATTATTTCTTTTAGATAAGCTGTTTGGTTAAAAGAATGGGTTTCATTCAAATGTCTGAAATTTCTTAATACTACAACATGTAAGCATTACTCTAAATAGCATAATTTATTTTTATTATGATGTTCTCAAATGTATGTTGTCTGATTGTTATGCTGCTTTCAGACCGGCCACGTTTTTTCTCATCACGTGATGGGACGGGCGACAGGCAACGTTGTGACTGGCGACATGCGATGTTGCCAGATAGGCCGCGCCCTGCGATGAAGTAAAATTAGCTGTGTTGATATTTCTGCAACAAATTTCAGCGACAACGAGAAAGCAGCAAATCAAATATGTTTTCTCATTCACGTCACTTCAGTTGCCGGAGCCGGAAACTTCCTCAACATCCAGTCAACTAAAGTTCACAGAAAGAAGAAAAAAATAGAACTAGAATAGAATAGTCATAAAGATTAAAGTCACAATGTTACGAGAATGAAGTCATACATTTTAAAACTCTTGAGAGTCGAAGGACGCGCCGGCGCGTCCTCAGCGCACGTCGTCTTTGAAGCGCCCTCACGTTTTAATTACGTCACCCACATGCCGTTGGTTGGTCTCGTTTTAAAGTGCGGAAGTTGCGGTTTACTCTCGTTATTATTTGAAGTCAATCGACCAACTAAAACGTGAGATATTGTCATTTAAGTTTTATAGTTTTATTGTCCTCTCAAAAAAACATTAAAACGCTACAAAGTTCATTTTGATGCAATATAAGTGTGTGTTTGTGTATATAATAATAAAATGTGCATATCAGATCAAAGTCTTACGTGCACTATGTGTATCCCAGGCAGGAATTTATAATTTGTGGTGTTCTTCTTTCTATATGAAGATTAGGGATGTAGCACACATTCAGCTATGGTATTCTTTCTATTGTCATACATATACAGTGCCTTGCAAAAGTATTCGGCCCCCTTGAACCTTGCAACCTTTCGCCACATTTCAGGCTTCAAACATAAAGATATAAAATTTAAATTTTTTGTCAAGAATCAACAACAAGTGGGACACAATCGTGAAGTGGAACAAAATTTATTGGATAATTTAAACTTTTTTAACAAATAAAAAACTGAAAAGTGGGGCGTGCAATATTATTCGGCCCCCTTGCGTTAATACTTTGTAGCGCCAGCTTTTGCTCCAATTAAAGCTGCAAGTCGCTTGGGGTATGTTTCTATCAGTTTTGCACATCGAGAGACTGACATTCTTGCCCATTCTTCCTTGCAAAACAGCTCGAGCTCAGTGAGGTTGGATGGAGAGTGTTTGTGAACAGCAGTCTTCAGCTCTTTCCACAGATTCTCGATTGGATTCAGGTCTGGACTTTGACTTGGCCATTCTAACACCTGGATACGTTTATTTTTGAACCATTCCATTGTAGATTTGGCTTTATGTTTTGGATCATTCTCCTGTTGGAAGATAAATCTCCGTCCCAGTCTCAGGTCTTGTGCAGATACCAACAGGTTTTCTTCCAGAATGTTCCTGTATTTGGCTGCATCCATCTTCCCGTCAATTTTAACCATCTTCCCTGTCCCTGCTGAAGAAAAGCAGGCCCAAACCATGATGCTGCCACCACCATGTTTGACAGTGGGGATGGTGTGTTCAGGGTGATGAGCTGTGTTGCTTTTACGCCAAACATATCGTTTTGCATTGTGGCCAAAAAGTTCAATTTTGGTTTCATCTGACCAGAGCACCTTCTTCCACATGTTTGGTGTGTCTCCCAGGTGGCTTGTGGCAAACTTTAAACGAGACTTTTTATGGATATCTTTGAGAAATGGCTTTCTTCTTGCCACTCTTCCATAATGGCCGGATTTGTGCATTGTACGACTGATTGTTGTCCTATGGACAGACTCTCCCACCTCAGCTGTAGATCTCTGCAGTTCATCCAGAGTGATCATGGGCCTCTTGGCTGCATCTCTGATCAGTTTTCTCCTTGTTTGAGAAGAAAGTTTGGAAGGACGGCCGGGTCTTGGTAGATTTGCAGTGGTCTGATGCTCCTTTCATTTCAATATGATGGCTTGCACAGTGCTCCTTGAGATGTTTAAAGCTTGGGAAATCTTTTTGTATCCAAATCCGGCTTTAAACTTCTCCACAACAGTATCTCGGACCTGCCTGGTGTGTTCCTTGGTTTTCATAATGCTCTCTGCACTTTAAACAGAACCCTGAGACTATCACAGAGCAGGTGCATTTATACGGAGACTTGATTACACACAGGTGGATTCTATTTATCATCATCGGTCATTTAGGACAACATTGGATCATTCAGAGATCCTCACTGAACTTCTGGAGTGAGTTTGCTGCACTGAAAGTAAAGGGGCCGAATAATATTGCACGCCCCACTTTTCAGTTTTTTATTTGTTAAAAAAGTTTAAATTATCCAATAAATGTTGTTCCACTTCACGATTGTGTCCCACTTGTTGTTGATTCTTGACAAAAAAATTAAATTTCATATCTTTATGTTTGAAGCCTGAAATGTGGCGAAAGGTTGCAAGATTCAAGGGGGCCGAATACTTTTGCAAGGCACTGTAGATTTCCATTATTATTTATTGCTGTATATATTTTATTTTATACTTTATTATTTTCATAAATACTGACTTTTTTTCATGTACATTTATAGTGACAATGAAAGTAAAGTGAAATGAAAATGGAAGGGTGGAAGGGTGGAAAGAGGACCGACACCCCATGGAAGTGTGGGCTGTGTGATGTAGCCCTGTGTCTAATTCCAGGACGAAACTGCTTTTCGGAGTGGCATGCCTGAAAAAAAATTGACTTGTTTATTGTAAATATTTTTTAAAATACTTTTTTTTCCAATGTTATATATATATTTTTTCCCCCACAATCAGTCTTCTCAATTTGTGTACATAAATGTGTGTTCAAGAAGCTTGGTTGTGTGTACACAGTTTTCATCAGGTGATGGGCCGCAATACCTAAACTCATAAAAAGATGGCCTCTAAACACTTTTTGTGTTAGATGGTATATTTTTTCACTGTTCTTCACTGTTTGGTCTGCTGTATATAACCTGTTTTGACTAGAGCATGTATAAAGGCAAAAAACGCCTATGGCTATACCTGTTGTTTATGTTGATTTGTCAAATATAAGACTATTTATTCTGAATTTTTTTGGTTGAATGTTCATCCTAACATGTTGAATAAATATTACAAAGTTTCAAAACGGTTCGTTACGCATGTTTGGTTGTCAATTGGACATCAATATTAAAAATGTTGACAAAACGATTTTGGAATTTTTGGTCTTTTTGGGCCCAAAATGATGATTTATAATTGGTCAGTGAAGGAAACAACAGTTTGGACATGAAATTCAAGGTGTCACAAAAAAAAGGACCAAACCAGGCCATCGTAAACAATTCTTTCTTTGAAATATAAAGGCAACTTCAAAGGCATGCAAAACTCAGACAAAATAGACCCAGACCTTAAAGGGTTAAAATCATTATATTACGAGACAAAAATCATAATATTACAAGACTAAAATCGTTTGGTTGCATATTTTTTTGTTACTTGAACCGGAAGTTGTTTGGTTTCATAAGGTCTGTGTGAAAACAATATTGCTTTATTAGGAGACTGAAGTAAATATTGGGAAGAAAAAAAAGTTTTAAAATCACAGGATGTGAAACACGAGAAGTAGTTATATTACTTATTTTTATGCTGGGTGAACTGGAAGTTGTTCGGTGTCTGCAGAAGACTTTAATTTTTGGCGAAATAATGTTGGTGTGAACTGAACTAGTGTGAACTGCTTTTAGCTATCTGAATAATGTGAGCAATGCGTTGTTGCGCCATAGTTTAACTTTTGTCTGAATGCAGAAGTCTGCTGTCATTCTCATACAATATTCTAGCATAAGTAAATCTACTCATGTCCGTACATAATGAAGAGTGAAGAAAGGAATTTGTGGAGCAATGTATGATGGCTTAGCAAAAAGTACTAACAGAATAAATTCTTACCCCAAATTGTACCACTTTCAAAGGCGATCAAGCAAATGTGCGTTGACTATTTTTTTTTTTTTTTTTTTAAACCTGTCCTGTTCAGCTGTTTGACACGGAGAATGGAAGTCTAAGTGCCCGGATAGTCTGAACAGTTTTAATGCTTCACATTGAGAGTCTGACATACTCCCATTGTGATCATTCAACATACCTCGTTTATTATGAGAAAGCAGCGAACAGGACGGGGTTATGGGGGAACAGAAGAAAAGAAACACAAGAGAAGAAAGAAAAGAAACACAAACAACAACATGAAATACATTGAACGCCTAACTACACTAACTACTAATATGTATGTGCTATCGTCAGCTAAATGTATTTCCGGTTGACACCATGTGGGGGGCCTGTTGACCAGGGAAAGAGGGGGAAGGAGGTGGGGGAGTCTATAAGCTAAGTGATAGAAAGGGGTAGCGTGCACACAAGTCATCTCTGTGATCTAGAACCCAGTAATCATGTGAATCCCTTGTGAGTGTAAGTCCGTTGGCAACCGACCCTACGCCCCCCCCCCCCCCCCCATCACACCGGAACCCCCTGCCCGAGCGCGCCCAATCACATCCAGCCGCACACCAGCCCCACCGGGCACGCAACAGCCACGCAGACGAGCGGAGACGCCACGCGGGCGCCGACACAGGGCCACGGCCCCCACCCAGCCAGCCCGGGGAGGGAGGGAGGGGCCGGGGTGGGGCAGCGCAGCCCATCCCTCCTCCCGCTACCCAGCAAAGGAGCCCTCGTCCCCCCCCCGGAATCCAGGGTGGTCCCCTGGGCCACCCGCGAGCCCATCTACCGGCCTTCAGGGATGGGAAGAGGGGACGCGCCACCAACCCCATGCCCGTCCCCAACACCGTCCGCCCACCCGGGCCACGTGCCGCTGCTGCAGCACGGCTGGGGGGGCTGCGCAAATGTGCAAATGGCTGCGCAAATGTGCGTTGACTGATTGTTATGCCATCAGAAGGAGAGTAGAAAGTCAAAACTAAGAAAATCATCGCTCCTCTTCTAACGTTTCAGGACAAGTTGACCCACAATGCATTGGTGTGGGGCTGCCCTTGAGGACTCAGGCGGCAAGGTCTAGAGGGCTCATTATCACAGTTCCCCCCGCTAGTATGCTAAGAATAGTACAGCTGAACAAAGCATTCACTCATCATCTGCGTGCATCTTTTCATCTACTAAAATCTCTCAAACACACATTTTTTTGTGGTGTAAACCATCAGCCCCCAATCAGCAGGGTGCGATCCAGTACAAGAATATATTTTTGGGACCTTCTATACAAAGGGAAATGGGACAAATAATGATGCAAAAAAACATATAACTTCGAATGAAACAATTGGCATTTTAAAGACAGTGCCCTGTTTTATAAGTTATGTGACCAAACTCTTAATTCAAAACACATTTTAAACCCCTTTTAAAACAGCAAATCTGTTCCAGTACGACTAAGACACCAAACATTTTGAAACCCTTTTTCAAATAAGCCAAAAAGCACTCCACAATGCATGCATTATCTACATGTGTTGCTCCACCTTATGTGTCCATCCATCCATTGCTTAAAGATTTGTAAAACTGGAGGCTACTAAGCGTACTAAGGCTATGGCTACACTAGGACACTTTGGACAATATTTTATAACTGTCCATACTAAGGATGCAACAATACTTGGTTTTATATTGAACCGTTCGATACGCCCTCTTCGATTCAATACGCAAAAACATTCGATCCAAATGAAAAGCTCCCAAAATGTATTTTCTGAATTTTTTCGGTCCGGCACGCAGGCCAAGCTGTCCACCTTGCCTTGAAAAAAAGAAAGCGCTCCTCCCTGCTAGCAGCCCCCCTCCCCTCCTCCCCCAAACTGGGCGGGGGCTGCATTTGTTTATGGCACACATGGAGCTTTGCTAGCGAGGAAAGACTAAAGTTTAACCCCCGAAACACACAGAGTCCGCCGCGCTACACTCAGCTCCGTTCCGAATGATGCAGCAAATACGATGCAGATCGCCTGCGATGCCCGATGCCAACAGCATACGACTCTCATGCGGTCCGTACACCCGCGGACGGACCCGACGAAGGAGACTACGTGATCAGATCAACACAGAGTTTATTATTGTGACCGTATTTTCAGGGGGAAAAACACACCAAAAATGCACAAAAGCCAATAGTACAGTTTAGCTACAGTTAAATCCAGTTCAACACATACAAAAGCACACGACACAAGTTAACCCGTGGATGCAACCTCCCGCCCCTACAAATCTACGCACGCACGCGCGCTAGAGGTAAGATCGGGGCTAAAAAATCCAGCCCAACCCGAGGCCGCGGGTATTAAAGCCCGACCCAGACAGATAGATTAACTTGATTTGCAGGCCAGAGCCTGAAAAAACACGAAATGTTATGTTTTAATTGTAGGCCGGAGTACGAAGACCCCCCCGCCGAAAAATTATGTTTTATTTGATGTGATGTGATGCATCCGTCAGACCTAGACAGAGCACTGCTTGGAAAAACAAATTAAAGCCTGTCTTTTGTAAAGAATTTTCCCAGTTAAATAAGACGGTATATGCATATTCAATAAACATTTATATCTTTTATATTTGTGTGTCTGTTCTATGAGCTAAATAGTTCATTTTTCATTTCCTTGGCAATTAAATTCAGCAGCCCATTTGACATTTATTTTAATTTCCTCGAGTTACCAGAAAAAAAATGCTTTTTAAATGTTAGTTATTTAACTGTTTAAATAGTCTACATATTTCTAAAATCATTATAAATGCATTTACACAATAAAATAACGCTGGAAAAGTTTGTTAAATGTATTTCTGTGAGGGATATTATGCTCACATGGACAGAGCCACGCAGAGCCTCTCTGACAAGGAGAGGCTCTGCGTGGCTTCTGTTTGCAACCCCCACCCCGCCTTCTCTGTTTCATCCAATTTATGTATTTTATAACAAGTAGTATTCCTTAGTTCAACATCCATACATCGTTTTAGTTTAAATATATAAATATATGGCGGAAAACATTTAGGTGACTTGAAGTTCCGCTCAGAGATCCCCAATTTGTCCAAATTTCAAAATTATCTGATTTGCACATGTGATACATCATTGGAAAGCTTAAAATCTCAATTTTCTGGGGGAAGAAAAATTTTGAACGGGAGGGCATTTAAAAAAATATGTATTTTTTTAAACAGCAAAACCCTAAATGGAGGCGAGAGCACGCGAGAGCAGAATTAAAGACGCCACGATTTTAACGAGATATTATCGCGTACTTACCTTGTTTCGATCCAAAAACTCCATGTAGCATGTATCACCGAGTGTCAAGACACAGCTGTGAATGGCCACAGCCGGATTTTTGGGGGGTTTTATGGGTGAAACATGGTTATATAACGAGAGTCGCGATGCAGAAATCGCAGACAACAAGGAATGGTTGAGATTTTCTTTTTCATATAGTTACCCTTTTAAACGTTATTTTTCAATTTTTCTTTGTTTGGATCAATTTATCTTATTATTATTATTATTATTATTTATTTATCATCTAACATATCGGGGAAACTGCGACAGTAACAAAAAAAATACAATTATGTGATAGTTGTGAGATAGACAGATGAGGGCTGGCGTGGCTCAGTGGTAGCTACAGTAGTTGTCGCCCCAACCCAGAGGTTGTGGGTTCAAGTCTCTGCCCTGCTGAACTTGTCTAAGTGTCCTTGAGCAAGACACTGAACCCCACATTGCTCCTGGTGCTGCATCACCAGTAGGTGGGTGTAAAGCTCCTTGAAAGGCGGAAAAATGCTATAAAAGTATAACACCAGATGTCTGCGACTTTTTTTACAGACGCCAAATTTTTCATTGTGACGTAATTTCTTCAAAAGTTTAAAATATGCGAGTGAATAATTTTTTAAAGTCGTTTTTTTTCTTTTTTTAAACTAAATATTAGACATCAATTAATGATTCTAAGCTAAAAATGACATTTTGAATAATAAATATATATACTTCTTTTTATGGCTACGTTGAAACAAAAGCGGTTGCGCGACATCTGTAAACGGGAGTTTTCAGGGTAAAACGGACAAATTAAAAATAGTTTGGGGACTTAATGCGCCATGAATCTGCTATGGCTTCATATAGACGTTGTTGTTGTTGTAAGAGAAGTGCAAGAGCAGAAACTGCTTTTTCAGTCTTGTCTGTGTTTTCCGCCATATATTTATTACAAAAAAGTTAGTGAGAGAGAAGCCCGGCCCGATCCAAAACATAATAATTGACATTTTAGGCCCAAACCTGCCAGAAATTTGGGTTGGGTCAGAACACGTAGTCCATACACTACATTGATGAATTAAAAACCGCCGTGAATAAATGAAAGTTAAGCAGGCCAAATCAATCCATACCAGTGACTATAGGTAATGCAGCAAATAATGTTAATTCAGTACATGACACAGATGGACTTGGACCACAAATTGGATATTTTGCTCATGTGGTAAACAAGAGAGCTGTAGCAATCAATAGAACCTCTTGGTACCTGAAGATATGCGATACAAAGCTCACGATAACGATAATCTGACGATATGGTGATACAACGATTATCGAAACATTGGTCAGGAAATCATTCTAGAATATTCTACAAACAACTAATAAACAGAAAAACAAGCTTCTGCTATGAATTGGAATGTCTTTATCACTAGTAGACGTCCAATCCATTTGAAGTGGGAGGGATGGCTGCGAATGTACGAATGTTCATTCGCTGCCACCCTCCGACTTCAAATGGATTGGACGTCTAAGGCCGTCAATGGCAGCCAATGCCAGGCAATGAGGTAATTTTGGGCTATTTAAGGTCATTTACCTGTTGATTTTCAGTTACTTCCTGTTGATTTTGGTGTATTTTACGGGTCACTTCCTGTTTATTTTGAGGTACAGACCAGGAAATGACCTGGGAATCACCCAAATGAATAGGCAGTGACTGAAACTCAACAGGAAATGTCCTGTAAAGGATTTGGCGTCGTCCACCGTCAATGCAGCCTTGGAGTTAACTGAGACACTATTATGGTGGAAGATTTTTGTAGCAACTTGTTGGTTCCTTTTTATTTTTTATCATTTAGACACTGACACCTTTTTAAAACGATATCTCGATTCGTGGTAGGAGCATATCTATAACCTTTTGTAATACAAAATATCACGATATATCAACATTTCGATATTTTGTAACACCCCTATTACACGGCCCCCACCCCGTGTAGTAAAATCTCCAGACAAGCGGTAAATTAGTATAGCCAACATGCCATATGGTCTAACTAATTACATGTTTATGGCCATTCCGTAGCCTACAGTAAGTAGAGGTGGGTAATAACGTGTTATATTTCCTCCATTACATTTACATGAGTAACTTTTTGAGTTTAATGTACTTCTTAGAGTAGTTTTACTGTACCATACTTTTGAAATGCTCATAAGTCCAGTGATCATGCCAGCTTGTTCAATCATTTGGTGTCTTTAAAGTACTATAAAAAAGAAACTATTTGACTTGGAGTGCAGCCATCAACATTATTCAAGAGTGAGGATTTCAACCTCTCTCCCCGTTTTTGGCACCAATAGACCACGGAAAACCACAGATATGATTGCTTTAATTTCAAGGTAGAAACTATGTTTTATCAACTAGAGGGTACACTTGCTCTGTGTATTTTTCCAGTCATAATTTGTCAATTTTTGTGCATTTTCTTACCTACTATAGTCAAGTAACTGGTTATCGTATAATAATACAAATTCATATAGAGGACGTTATAAAAAAACAAACACAAAAAAACCCCATTGTTTAAAAAAAAAAAAAAAAATCTGACATTTTAAGCAGTTACTCATTAATTGAGTATTCTATTCAGGTATTTTTTTTATTGTACTTGTGTACATATTTTGGGAACTACTTTTACTTGAGATATTTTGAAGTAACATTACTATTAATTGAAAAAAATCTTTGGCTACTCTACCTACTTCTGGGACTAAATATGTAACAATTAATTGATCTAGAGCAGTACTTCTCAAATAGTGGGGCGCGCCCCCCTGGGGGGGGGCGCAGAGCAATGCCAGGGGGGGCGCATGTGACCTCGGGGAACATGTTTTTTTTTGCCATACTGGAATACAGTGTACTTGCACATCCACTCAGTAGGTGGCAGTGGCGCTCTCATTTTCAGAGTGCGCGCAGTATTTTTGAACTAAGGAAGAGCACTCAGCACACACAGACAACAGATATGAAGAGCAGTGTGCCACTGCCGTTTTCGAAAGCCGTTTTCCGACCGGACTCACTCACGCAGTGACCCACTGTTTTGTCCGGTTCTCACGTCGCCGCCCGAGAAGTGCCATTTTCGGCTTGGGATCGTCACGACGACTGCCCTCACTACCTTGGCCGCCGTGAATGCGCTTTTTTCGTGCCGTTTGCCTTTTAGCTTTGACTTTTAATACAGTGGGTGATGATGAAAGACCACTGTTTACTGTGTCTAAAAATAATTATAGCAGACAGCAAGAAGCCAAATCAATTTAGACTCCACTTAAAGACATTAGACCCCAATCTCATTGTTAAGCCGCTTGATTTTTTCAGCGAAAACATGCCGAATATTGCCAACAATCGTCCTGCTTTGTCAGTGTTATATCAGTAAGCCAGTGAGCATTGTTAGCATGCTAATTGCAAAATAACTCCACACCATTGCAAAGGAAGTAAATACTGTGAGCAGCAAAAATAAAAACTGTCCTGTCCAAGGACACTTTTTTCCCCCTTTTATTCAGATGTTTTTTCGGTCAAATTTTTTGGCACATTGTCCTCATGAGTGAATGTTTCTAATCAATTTTAATTTGGTATTATTTACTGATTTTATTACATTTTATTTTTCTGTATCAAATGGTCAAAAATGTACCTTGAGTGTATTATTTAGTTTGGATGTGAATTTTTTTTTTTTTTAATTCAGGCAAATTGATATGCACGTCAAGTATTCTCTGTTACAAACAAAACAATGTTAATAAAGTTATACTTTATTATAAGTTGATCTATGTTACTTTTTTTCTTTATTAGAAAAAAAGGACACAATGTTAGGCAGATGCGTATTTATAATAGTAATTTTATAGACAAATGATACTATTTACAGTGGTGGCAGAGAGTTTGGGGGGGCGCGAAACATTTACGTCTTCCTTGGGGGGGCGTGACAGAAAATAATTGAGAAGCACTGATCTAGAGGGATAGATCGATATACCGATTTGATACAGTCCAACCAAAATCGATCAAAACGAAGAAAAAAAAAATCAATGAGCTAAACTACTAAACTGAATTTTACCTTTTTCTGTGTGTTTGTGTGTGGTGTTTTTATAAATTTGAGATCACTATGAGAACCCTTTTTAATGTAAAGTGAGTTCATAAATAAAATTCATCATCATTATTATTATTATCAGCGGTGTTATCACTTTTTTTATGGATTTATGTAAAAAAATGGGGTCGGCTGTCATTTTAAAATCACTTGTAGTATTTCATAGCATCTTTAAATCGTTAAATCCCCTCGTCATAGTATACTGCACGTGAATATGACACCTCATGGGTTACGTGTTTAAATAAACCAACATTTAATGTAATAACCAGTTGTTTTTCGGTAATTTCTTGCACCAAAAAAGGTTGGCAACCCGAGACATTGTGTTACGGTTACACTTCACAGTACCTTCCATATCCATTCACATCTATATCCAAGCCCCACATGAGGCTCGGGCTCACAATCGATACCTTTCATCGCTTGGCCAATCCGCACTAATAAAGGCAGGCAAGAAATACCAGTATATCATTGAATCAGACTAAATGCAGAGGATTATATTTTCCATTGAATGGCTTCACCATGGTGAAGAGGAAGTGGCGTTGGCAGCCTAAGTCACACAGGTAACGTGGAAAGAGGTTTAGCATTCTCCTCAGACGTGTATATTCCGCATGATTGTTTTGCCATATTCACACTGTGGCCCAGTGGAACACTCATCTTTATTTCATTTCGTTGTGATTTTTTTTTTTTTTTTAGAATAAATGTTTTTTTTCCTCCACTTGCATCCATCCATACATCATCCATAACAAAGCACTCTGCCGGCTGAATCGGTAATGACATTATGCATCTTGAAGCTTTCAGCTGCACAAACCCACTCTGAAAGTAACCTTTTCTGTCGGGAGGAGAAATGGTTAAAGTAGAGATCCCAGTGGCCGTATTTGTACCATTATGACTATTATTATATCTGGGACAGTGTGGTGTATGCGTTCTTGTGTGTTTGGATGATGATGATGTTTACCTTGCCTGATGCAATAATGGTTGCACCGCCTCAGGATGTTGGGGATGCATCCTGACTCAGAAATGTTCAATACATTATGTGCAGAATGTTACCAGCTAATGGTTAAAAAAAAAAAAAAAACTTACACTGCCATTGACGATGATAGTCGTTCAATCCTTTTGTACTGGGAGGGTGGCAGCAAAAGAATGTTTGTCGATTCTCTTTCACCCCTCCCACATCAAATGGATTTGACGTCTAGCAAGGTCAATGAGCTCATCAGGTAAACATGATGAATTGACTATTAATAGTCACATTGAGACAGATTTTTTTTTCTTTAAATTTTGCGAAGATCCTCTTCTTTTCCTCTTTGGCTGCCATTGACAGCAGTCACTGCCAACCCTCCCACTCAAAGAGGATTGGACGCCTATCGCTTTTACTGGGTGTGTTCAATATAAACTTACTTTGTAAAACTTACTTTGTGATTATTATACATATAACTTGGCTGGCAGTGAATGGTAATTATATTCAAATGTATTTTGAATTCAATTTTTTTTTTTCATCTTTTCATAGAAAAAGAAAATATTGTAAGTACTCTTATATTAATTTATGTTAGACAGTTATTACATTTTATTTTAGGTAATTATTTACATTAAATGTTTTATTTGTTAATCAGAAATGTAAAATATTCCCTTTTCCATGCTTCTACCTTTGAAAAAATGTATTTTAAACTTTTTTGGAAAAAAAAAAAAAAATCCCTAAAGTTAATTTTTGCTACCTTATTATTATAATTTATAATAATTTATTTAAAAAATGATTCATAATATCCCTTCTAGGGACACCATGACAAAAATGAGACACCCTTGTTATCTCGTGAACACTTCGTAAAGCACAAGCTAATGGCGCGCTTACAAAGAGGGCTCCTATCAACAAGCATTTCAGCCATAGTTGACAGAAAGTTGAATCAGATAGCATTATTTTCCTTTGGTCTATGTTGCTGTTTAATATTTGTATTTTAACTACACTGCTGGCCAAAAGTATTGGCACCCCAGCATTTCTGTCAGATAATGCTTAATTTTTCCCAGAAAATGATTGCAATTACAAATGCTTTGGTAGTAATATCTTATTTTATTTTGCTTGCAATGAAAAAACACAAAAGGGAATGGGAAAAAAAAAAAAAAAAATCATTATCATTTTACACATAACTACAAAAATGGGCCGGACAAAAATATTGGGACCCTTTGAAAAATCATGTGATGCTTCTCTAATTTGTGTAATTAACAGCATGTGTTACTTACCTGTCGCAAATAACAGGTGGTGGCAATAACTAAATAAGTTACAGCCAGTTAAAATGGATTAAAGTTGACTCAACCTCTGTCCTGTGTCCTTGTGTGTACCACATTGAGCATGGGGAAAAGAAAGAAGACCAAAGAACTGTCTGAGGACTTGAGAAGCAAAATTGTGAGGAACATGGGCAATCTCTAGGCTACAAGTCCATCTCCAATGACCTGAATGTTCCTGTAGACGGAAAAGAAAAATTGATGAGAGATTTCAAGAAAAGATTGTGCGGATGGTGGATAAAGAACCTTGACTAACATCCAAACAGGTTCAAGCTGTTGTGTAGTCTGAGGGTACAATAGTTTCGACCCATACTATCCGTCGGCGTCTGAATGAAAAGGGACTGTATGGTAGGATACCCAGGAAGATCCCACTTCTGACCCAGAGACATAGAAAAAGCCAGGCTGGAGTTTACCAAAACTTACCTGAGAAAGCCAAAAACATTTTGGAAGAATGCTCTCTGGTCAGATGAGACAAAAGTAGAGCTTTTTGGGGAATGGCATCAACATAGAGTTTACAGGGAAAAAAACGAGGCCTTCAAAGAAAAGAACGCGGTCCTTACAGTCAAACATGGCGGAGGTTCTCTGATGTTTTGGTGTTGCTTTGCTACCTCTGGCACTGGACTGCTTGACCATGTGCATGGCATTACGAAGTCTGAAGACTACCAACAAATTTTGCAGCATAATGTAGGGCCCAGTGTGAGATAGCTGGGTCTTCCTCAGAGGTCATGGGTCCTCCAGCAGGACAGTGACACAAAACACACTTCAAAAAGCACTAGAAAATGGTTTGAGAGAAAGCACTGGAGACATCTAAAGTGGCCAGCAATGAGTTCAGACCTGAATCCCATAGAACACCTGTGGAGAGATCTGAAAATGGCATTTTGGAGAAGGTACCCTTCAAATCTCAGACACCTAGGCCAGAGAAGAATGGTCTAAAATTCCAGCAGAGCATTGTAAGAAACTCATTGATGGATACCGGAAGCAGTTGTTCGCAGTTATTTTGTCAAAGGTTGTGCTACCAAGTATTAGGCTGAGGGTGCCAATACTTTTGTCTGGCCCATTTTTGGAGTTTTGTGTAAAATGATAATGATTATTTTTTTTTTTTTTCATTCTCTTTTTTGTTTTTTTCTTTGCAAGCAAAATAAATGACGATTTTACTACCAAAGCATTTGTAATTGCAATTATTTTCTGGGAGAAATTGAGCATTATCTGACAGAATTGCAGTAGTGCCAGCAGTGTATATGTTCACAAAAATACCACATTTAGGAAGAAATTGGCACATAGCTGGTCTCCAGAGGTACAGTTCTGTATTGCTAAAATTTTTCTATTGTAGGTTTAAAAATGATAAAATAACGTTACTTGTTATTATATCATTTTTTTTACTGGAAAACATGTTTTTGAAGTTGCATCTTCTATTGAAAGAGAGTACTTTATCGCATGGATAAATGGAATTTATATTCTGCTGTTGAGTGAGTGAATGCTTCATTGAATACTGAAGGATAGTATTTTTTCCCTCCCACCCACATAAAAAATATGTCAGAGACAGAGGATAAAAGGGATGTGATTATTATCTGTATAACAGTTATTGCTGGGTAATGTACCACACTGAAATGTGTTATTATTAACCAGAATGACAATATTACTTTCTTTTAAATGGTTAACAAATCTTTTTTTTTGCTCCATTGTTTGAATTCAGTTAAAATGTACAAAACATGCAACCCATCAATGGTTCTGTGAGGATGCTCTATTTTCTCCCAATTATGATTAATTTAAGGCAGGGGTGTGAGATCCGGCTTGTCACATAATTTTGTGTAGCCCTTAAAATAAAATAAATAAATAGATAAATAAATAAATAAAATAAATACATAAATAACTAAATAAATAAATACAAATAAAAACATTTGCATTGATGTCGTGTTTTTTTTTTTTTTTTATTAACTAAAAAAAAGTATTTTTAATACATTTTGTATTCTATATTCTAGAAATCGGAGAATACCATTTTTACCATTTTTAACAAAAGCAAAAGAATGAAAATATTTACACTGTGCTCATTTATTTCTTTTTAATTAAATCTAAAAGATAAAAAGAAAATGTTCGCGACACCCCCTTTTTTAACGGAAAATTGTATATAAATTAAAGGTAAAAATTAAAAGAACAAGTCAAAAGACAATATTTCTTTTTTCCTTTTTGAAAGAAAAAAATTAAATACAGAAAAAGGGGAAAAATTAAAACATTAATTCCTTTGTTGTTGTTGTTTATTCTAATTAAATCCAAAAATTAAAAAGAATTTTTATCGATGTCTTTTCTTCCGTTTTTAATTTTTTTTTTTTTTAATTAACTCTTTGGCAGCCACTGATGGGTATGCACGTCCAATTCATTTTGAGAGGGAGGGTTGACAGTGATTATTGCTGATGGTGCGACTTATTATCCGAAAAATACAATAAATTTTATGTACATGAAGAAAATTTGGGCATAGACTTGGAACTAGTGCTCAGTTGTGGATATACAGTACTGCATTTTTTTAACCTTTCCTGTTCAGCTGCTTGACACGAAGAATGGAGATCTAAGTGTCGGATTGATCTGAACAGTTTTAATGTATCACATGGGAGTATGACATGCATCCATTGTGGTCATTAAACGTACCTCGTTTATTAGGAGAAAGCACCGAACAGGAAGGGTTTATGGGGGAACAAAAGAAAAGAGGGAAAGAGAGACAGAAAAAGCACAAACACAAGAAATATATTAAACGCTTACTCTAACTAACAATGAATATGTTGGAGCTATCGTTACCTAGTTGTATTTCTGGTTGACACCATGTGGGGGCCTGATTACCAAGGAAGGGGGGCTGGGGTCTGAAAGATAAGTGATTGGAAGGGGTGAAGTGTACCTAAATCAGCCATGTGATCTACAACCCAGTATTTGTGTGAATCCCTTGCGACTGTGAGTATGTTGGCATCCTATTCTATGGTGTCTCTTCACTAATCCTGACACCTTGATTTCCTATTTGAGTGTGACAAATTTCACCTAGTCATGTATGAGTCCCATCTAACATGTGATAGTCCCACAGACAAATGGAGTTGCTGCGTGGGTGCCACCCCAGGGCCACGGCCCTTCCTCAGCCAATGTGGGGGGTTTAAGCTAAGTGCATCTCTCCTCCTGCAGGCCAGCAAGGGGGCCAACACCACCCCCCAGGGATCTAGGGTGGTCCCCTGGGCCACCCGCGCACCCATCAACCGGCCTTCAGGGATGGGAAGAGGGGACGCACCACTAACCCCCACAGCCAACTTCCACCGCCAATCGCCCACCCACCCGACCCACGAGCCACAGCCTTAGCCCCCCAACTGGCACGGCACATCGCAGGACCCCCAATGGCCCACCAAGCCCAGGGTAGGGCAGGGCCCCCCGTACCGCATTTTACCATTTCAGTTTTCAATAGTTATTAGGGGTGTGGCTAAAATGAGGCTCATCAAATATCCCATTAAATCAAAACATTTATTTCCTTTTTAAAAATTTATTACGTACATGTACATTTCTGCTCTTCGACTGTACACAAGCCTTAAAAACAAGCCATAAACGAATCTATAATCATTTGTATAACATTACACACCAATCGGGTTTAGTATCCACTCAGCCCCAAATCCTTTCCCGCACACAAAATCACATGCAATATTGCATGAGTGACACCTAATAGGACATTGTGTCTGATCAGTGAATCAGCTGCGAGACAGTCGGTGGACAGAATGTAATCTCGACGGCGGCATCTGATGGCTCAATGAAAAGCAAAAATTGAAAACATTAGGTCACGCATTTGGCAAGGGAATCTCATCTTTACTACATCAGCCGCGCTAAATGAAAACGGGAGGGTGGACTGATATGCCGATGATTTGTTATCCTCTCTGCCCGCCACCCGATGGAAATCTATTCTTAACAAAATAGAAATAGGGGTGCATTACACAAGCAATGTTTAGGTGGGGACGGACAAATAATACATTTGTAATCTACATTAGCGATTGAAAATCACATCTGAATATGTATTTAATGGGTAAAAAAGTGAATTACTGGATTGATAGAGGATATACAGGGCTTGACCTAGTGGATTAAACATCATTGGAAATGAAAAACAAATATTATTATTTATCATTTGTAAATCTCAATTTAATCTCAAATTAGTGCACATCTAGTGGATTAAATGATCATCTGGCATCCATTCAATCATCTCCCCAATTAGTCGTCAATTTCTTTAAACACTTTGCTGTTACAGTTTAAACTCATCTCGTAGTTATGGTTTCCTTTGGAGGGTCATGACATCTACCAAAATTAATTGACAACTAATTGGTTAGCAAACTTATTGACAACTATTTAAATAGTAGATAAATCCTTAAGTGACATTGCTGTCCTTCAAGGTGGTGTATGACGTTTGCCACTTTTTTTAGTCGCAACTGCCAACTCCGGCCTAAAGCTTAATAGACTGCTGCCTGTGTTTTACCTGTGCAAGGTGCGGATGCTTTTAGGAGCACGAACATAGAGTAACGAGTAATGGCCAATCAAATCAGCATCAGAAACAAAAAAACAGCAAACGTGATTGTTTACTGTTAGTTGCAAGTCTTAAGAGGGCTAGAAAAGTGTTTTTGCCAAGTGGAGACTAGGTGGAGGCTCAGTGAAACAGCGCTGCTACCGCGGGGATGCAAGTGGACGTGCACTTGTGGGTGCTTGCCCAGAGTGTTCGATCTGTATACTCTTTATTGAAGGGAAGAAAAGGGCTTTTTAGGGCAATCTCAGTTAAAATGTCTCTGTGTACTCAGCAGGGCCTTGGTAAAGCATGCATGGAGTGGAAAAGTATTCTAAATGAACACTGAATATTCCGTGTAGTAGCTTTAAAATGACCCAAATCCAAATTTTTTAGCCTCTTAATATCAAATATACATCTATAAATGGCGGAAAACACAGACAAGACTGAAAAAGCAGTTTCTGCTCTTGCACTCCTCTTTAAAATACACTGCTGAATTTTAAGCCAGAAGAACTGTTGTGTTTGATAGAACAATATGTCTATATGGTGCCATAGCAGATTCATGGAGCATTAAGCCTCCGAACTATATTTAATTTGTCGTTTTACCCTGGAAACTCCCATTTACAGATGTCGCGCAACTGCTTTTGTTTCAACTCAGCCATAAAATGAAGGTAATTAATTATATTTATTATTCAAAATGTCTGTTATTTTTAGCGTAGAATCATTGATGTCTAATATTTTGTTTAAAAAAAAAAAAAAAAAACGACTTTAAAAAATTATTCACTCGCTTATTTTAAACTTTTAAACAAATTACGTCACAGTGAAAAAAATGGTGTCTGCAAAAAAGTCAAGGATATCATAACTATCGCTTAATTGTTTGTTTTTTTGTTTTTTTTTGTTACTATCGCATTTTCTCCGATATGTTAGATGATAAATATTAGATCCAAACAAAGAAAAATTGAAAAGCAACGTTTAAAAAGATAAATATATAAAAAAGAAAATAACGACCATTCCTTGATGTCTGCGATTTCTGCATCGCGACCCTTGTTATATTACCATGTTTCACCCATAAAGTAAGAACAAAAAATCCAGCTGTGGCCATTCACAGCTGTGTCTTGACATTCAGTGATACATGCTACATGGAGTTTATGGATCGGAATAAGGTAAGTACACGATAATATCTCGTCAAAGTCATGGCATCTTTAATTCTGCTCTTTCATGCTCTCACCTCCAAATAGGGTTTAGCTGTTTAAATAAAAAAAAGATAAAACAAAAAAAAAAAAAATTAAATGCCCTCCTGTTCAAAATTTTTCTTCCCTCAGAAAATTGAGATTTTAAGCTTTCCAATGATGTATCACACATGCATATCAGACAATTTTGAAAGGCCAAATTGGGGGTCTCAGAGTGGAACTTCAAGTCACCTGAGTGTTTTGCGCCATATATATATATTTTTTTTGTTAAATAAAATGTATGACTTTACACAATTACTTATTGTTTTGTATTTTTTATTTATTTATAGGAAACAGCAAAAACAGTAAACATTGTCCTTATTCATTTGTTGTTTATAATTGCAAGAGGGAAAAAATTCACTAGATGTTCTCATTTATTTTTTTATATTTTATTTTTATTCCTTCAAAAGGATAAAACAGCTAATATTGTCTTTTTTTTATTATTTAGTTTTATTTACATTTGTTTTTTTTTTTTTTTTTTTTAAAAGGAACAGGAATGAAAATAACAGTAAATAAGCTGTGATTAAATACACAAAATATTGTGGCGTTCTGCATCTGACCATTGGATTTGACTCTGAACACTTTGATTATGATAGACATTGCAGGTTCAACTACATATTCTTTTTGCGTGTCACTGTGTCCAGGCCACTTTTATTTTTTTATTTTTTTATTTTTTTAAAATGCTTTCATAATCAGAGTACTGTTCTGCCATCTGTAATTTTTACAGGGAAAACGGATCGTCAATCCCTCACGTATATTTTTAATCTCTTTCGCCGCGTCCTTGTGGTGCACACGGGTTTGATTTATGGGGCTCGGCGCGTTGTGCTGGACACGCAGTACATGCTCAACACACAAAACTGGCCTCCCTGGTTTGATATGAGATAAAAGTAATAGGAAAAAAAGAATGAAAGAAAGAAAATGTTGAAATCCAACAGATAAGACTGAAAATGACACCAACACTGTAATTGTATTCATTTTGTGGGGGTTTCCTTCATCAGGATAAAAAATCAGGTCACCATAGCACATAAGGTGCCCTAGCTTGACTGTGTAAAAAAGGCCATAAAAACCAGAACATCCACAACCACACAGAAAAAAGATGACACGGTTTTCCTTTACCTGATTTCACACACAACACAAACATTTTAAAAACAGAAATGGCCACAGCTCCAGATTTACCAGATGCCTTTAAATTAGCTTCTGTATTGTTTCATGGATTTCCCCTTTCTGTGCCTGATTGACAATCTCCATTGATGTTCATGCTCATGTTTCAATGCCATTAACTCACTTGCTCCCAAAAACTTAAATACGCTTGTACTGACCCCTGTATTTTAGTCAAGTACTGGATGATAATTAGGAGTTTGTGTTGATGACGTGCGTCAAGTGCAGTTGAAGAAGCGAAGCAACACAGCAAGGGCATTTCTCAGTTCCAATGTTCTATTTTGCTGGTGTCTTGTAACTTAACTCAAAAGCACTTCTTTCAAATAAAAGTAGCAAACCAAAAACCTCAAATTCGTATTCACAACCAAATAAACAAAACGAGTACATTCCTTTCCTGCACGCTACACTAAGCCACAGTCAAAAACTGTTTGCCCTCCTAACTGCCAACACCTGTGACATGATTAGCTGTCATTTTAAGCGTACCTGGGCTGATTCCTGGTCAGTGGAAAGACGCGACTGACAACCTCTAGTGGCGAGGAGTAAAACTACATATAAGACAAATCATGAATATGGCTCTTACAACATTCTATTTTTCATCTGTTTCAGTGTCCCAAAGACGTATTTATACGTCTTTTACGTTTTTTTTTTTTTTTTTTTACAAGAGACATCTCTGGGTTCTGTTTCAATTTAACTCCAAAGCACAAAGCTGAAAATACATTTTAAAGCAATAAACCTGGCCACTGGAGGGCAGTAGCGCATTTGGTAAGACCCGCAACCCGATTCACCGGCAATGAGCGGCCGGGCTGCATGGCCGGGGCGCCGGCAGAAGATGACCGAATGGCGTCCAGGATGCCAGGCGCTGGACGACCGAGCAGAACGACCAGGACCACCAGTGCAGCAGACAATGCCGTTGAGTCCGTGCTGCGCGCCGAGCAGACCCCGCAGAGACTCAAAAAAATCAAAATGTGATGGCAGTTACATCCTGGCCTGTACCGGAGAACCGCAAGAAACTGTGACAGTTCCTGGACTTTGCCAACTTCCACAGACAATTCATCTGGGATGACAGCACAGCGGCATTTCCCCTCACAGCCCTAACCAGCACAAAGGTTCCGTTCAGGTGGACTCCAGCAGCCGACAAGGCCTTTGAGACGCTTAAGGCACGCTTCAAATGCCCGACCCAGAGCGACAATTTGCCGTAGAGGTGGATGCGTCCGACGTCGGGGTCGGGGCAGTGCTTTCACAGCACGCAGCATCGGATGGCAAGTTACATCCGTGCGCCTTTTACTGTCGCCGACTGTCCCCGGTAGAGCAGAATCATGACATTGTGACTCGCGAGCTGCTGGCTGTGAAACGCGCTCTGGAAGAATGGTGACATTGGCTTGAAGGATCAACCGTTCTGTTCCTGGTGTGGACCGACCACAAGAACCTTGAATACATAAGAACAGCTCGGCGGTTCAACCCGCAGCAGGCCTGGTGGTTCCTATTCTTCACACGTTTCAATTTCACCCTCTCTTACCACCCTGGTTCCTGGAATGCAAAGCCCGATGCCCTTTCTCGAGTATTCCAGAAGGATGAAGCACTAGTGGAGGATTCCAAGCCCATTCTCCCAGATTCCTGCCAAGTTGCCACTCTGACCTGGGACATTGAGGAGCAGGTCAAAGAAGCCATCCTGGATCAGCCTGGCCCCAGCGCTGCCCCACTGATCGCCTCTTTGTTCCTGATAATCTAAGGTCCCAGGTGATCCAGTGGGGCCACAACTCCCACCTGGCTTGTCACCCAGGTGTAACACGCACTATCCACCTGCTCTTCCAGTCATGCTGGTGGCCATTGTTGAGAACAGAAGTCCAAGACTTCGTGAAAGCCTGCCTCACCTGTAGCCAGAGCAAGACCACCAGCTGTTCCCCAGCCAACTTGCTCCGACCCCTGCAAGTCCCCAAATGACCCTGGTCCCATATATCATTGGACTTTGCCACCGGACTCCCTCCTTCTGAGGGAAACACTGTCATCCTCACCAGAGGCGTAGCAAGGGTCCCCAGGGACCGCAGGCAACATGGGGCCCTTCGAGCATGTGCAAGTAAGGGGTACAGTTGGACTTAGCAATAGAAGAAATAGTAGCAACACAAAAATACCACCATCGGACGCGGAGGTATATACCTTTGTGTGAAATCAGTAGTCAGATTGGCCCTACGACCCACCAAATTCAAATTATTCCGTAAAAACTACTGATTGGTGGACTACCGACTGAAATGAGTATTAAATTTGCTAATAAAATTGTTTAGGATTATTTTAGATGCATATATGTTATATTTTTCTCATAGAATATTCGATGAGGAATACGATAGACCCATTAATAGACTTTTTTGGAAAAATCCCCATTTCTTTAAGTAGTCAAATGAATAGACCCTACCCACTTGACGTCACAACTCCGCTCTCCTGAATGGTACCGCCCAATTGTCCGTCAAAACATAGTGTTAACCTGTTACGGCTACGTACATTCCTCCTATTTACGGCGTGTTTTTCTGCTCCTTAACATTAATAATCAAAATGGTGAAGGCGTGTGTGGCTGTTGGTTGCACTAACAGAGAAGATGGAAGGAGAGACTTGAAGTTTTACCGTATTCCGAGGGATCCAAAGAGGAGAGCGAAATGGACGGCTGCAATTCGACATGAAAACTGGGCACCAAAAAATCACCACAGACTATGTAGTAGTCATTTTATATCCGGTAAGATGCATTTAAGATATACTTAGAGGGTTTTGGGCTGACAAATAACCACAATTAAGATCATTGCTAGGCTAATCGCCGACAACATACACGTATGTATGTAGTGAGAGTGCTATCGCTAAACCATATAAACATTAAAAGCCTTAACTCCATTGACAAACGACATGAAATACATTAGACTTGACAGTGGATGTTAGCAATAACAAAAGATTTTGAATTGAAAATTTCGTAACTCACCTTTCCAAGCACAAGATAGATTCCTGCCGAATTTTCGTGGACGAGGACTTGTTTCACCCAACCAGCAACGAAGTATTTATAAGCCTCCAAGCTCTTGAATTTTTTCAAATTTTCGTGAGAATAGGCTGATTTTGTGTGGACAAGATAATTGTAAATATCAGCGTAGCAGATGTCAGGCAGACAGGGCGAAGACAGTGGGTCGAAAAACATCGATTTGGGCATCAAATATGGATCTGGCGACTGTATAGAACGAAGCTTTTCCACATAACGCCTTTTATGCAACACATCCAGTGAGTTTACGGCATCAGAAAGCACCGGGTCTTCCATGAAATGCATTTTAAATTCCTCGATCAATTGAAAACAATGCTAATACAGAGACAAAATGACGGACAAGTGGGCGGAACCATACAGCGAGCACGTGGTTTTGTGACGTCGGTGGGTAGGGTCTATTATGAGGTGGCCTGTGAAAGTCAATGTATAACAACACGGCAAGGACTTTCCAGAGAGTACTTAGTAAATCGCTCTTTAAACAATCATGTGGTACTAATAGCTGATTGGAATTTCTTGAATATGTATAATCTACGTGACATGGTTAGTGCTGATTGGGATTGATGACAGAATCGTTAGATAATCTGCCAAATGATTCCCTACACTTGTCGCTGCGACAATGCAGTAAAATCTGTTGACCCTCTGGGGGCCCCTGCTGGCTAAGGGCCCAAGGCAATTGCCTAGTTTGCCTAATGGGACGCGACGCCTCTGATCCTCACGGTTGTGGACAGGTTCAGCAAGATGGCCCACTGCTAAGAAGACGGCACAGGTGGTTATGAAGCAGGTGTTCCGAATTCACGGACTGCCAAAATAAAGTTTATTGAACTGAATTGAATAGTAGTAAACAAAAAAAAAAAAAGAAAAAAAAAGCCAAAGCTACTTCCATGTCAACAAAACATCGCTGTCCATTTCTACTTTACACGCCAGCGTTATTCCATTTATTATCGCGTATTTTTCTACTGTCAGATCTATCTACGATTGTAATATCTAATAAAATCTCCAGTAAGGTTCTCATCCCAGATACACACCAGTTCAGTCTTTTGCTCGCTCTGCTGGAATAACAAACACATATACTGACGTCACAGATATAGGCGGTAAAGACAGTTTGTTTCGAAATTTTGGAATTAACAGTTTTCATGTGCGCAGATCGTATTATAAATCGACATAAGTTATCCCTCTTGCTCAAAATAGGATTTTGATTAGAATGGTCTTGATCGGGTTAGAATATTCCAAATAGGGGGGGAGAGATTAAGATTTTTTATTCCGATTAGTAATTTAATCACAATATATGTGTCCAAGTGAATTAAGCCAACGAGTGCCTAGGGTGAAATGACTTCACACAAGCTCTTGTATTTATATCATGATGGCTAATTTATGTTCCCCATATGTCAGGAAGTCCTCAGATGTGACTTTGTAGACAGAATTTACAAGATCAATAAAACACACTTATATATTCCGGTTCCACAATGGTACATTTAAAATGGACCTTGTATACTGGTATATTGTTATGTGAGGATAGTTGTTACAACTGTTAATCAAAAACTAAGAAAATAGGTTTCAGGTCCTTTCATGCATTATTTAGCATCTTTGTATTGTGTGATGGTAAATCCTCTTAACTTGAGCGACAGATATGTTGTTATTCAATTAGAGTAAAAAATTAACTGAAGTTTTTTAATCCTCGGCTGAATGACCTTTAGTCCATTTTATTATTATTTGGTTTACTTTCTTTTATCACTTTAAAAAACACAAATTAAGATAAGCCATACTCATTGAACACGAACTATACATTTCTCAGTCTAATCAAGTCGAATTTCCACATGAGAACTGGGTCCTTAGGGTCATGTGACATTTGTATTTGGGTCATCAAAAATAGCTATTGTAGATTGAAATAACATTACTTAACACACAAGTGAAATTAAGTAAAAAGGGAAAAACAATATTTTGCATCTGCTATAGTTTATTTTGCATGTTTAAATTTGGAATAGTTCTATGATAAGCATGTACGCCTAACAGTGGCAGATTCCAATTTTCACTTGTTAATGGTTAACTTTGTGAGGTCCGCACTGAATTGAATTCCATTACAGTTTTCTCCTGTCTTGCACATCACCACACATTGACATTTCCACCATCACACTGGAATATGTCATTCTCTTTCGCGTGACAACCTGTCTCAATAAAATTTGGTGCATTTCTAGGCTTGCTTTTCAAAGTTTTGGCAGATTTTAGCTCGTCAGCATTGGGGTGAAAAATTTCGACAAGTCTGGCGTCGACAGCAGAATAGCACATTTGCCTATGCTGTAATAATATGTGGTAAATCCACAATTCAGGTATTATTTTAATGCAATATTAAACAATTTGAATTGTTGAAATTTGCTTGAGGATCAAGTTATTAATGCTCTTCAGCAGAGTTGTCAGATATTATAGGGCAGCTGATAACATCGGCCGATAAAAGCATTTTAAAATCATTTCGAATAATATCGACATCGGTTTTTCAGTGTCTGTTTTGGGACTATATGCATGTTGCCTTCAAAGTGAATGTAGAAGCCTTCTGCTTTCATACAAGGGCCGGTCACAGCTTAGCACAGGAGTTATGCATATTGACCTTTAGATGTCTCCAAACTAAGATGCTTGGGATTAGTTATGTGAGCATTATCATTATTAAAGTATCCAGTGGGGCATCACAATACAATTAGCCATAATATGTTAAGTCCACGACCGCATATATAGGTATCGGTTTGATATTGGTATCGACATAGACTCCACCATCATTTGACGAGACAGCTCCCACAGACATTGTGCCACACCTTCCCGTAGGCCGACCCAGGCAGAAGGTTGAGTTGGCTTTCACTGTGATAAACTCAAACACACACTGCGTTCAAACGCTGAATTTAGGTGGAAATAAGACGACGGTTTTACTGCATCCAAGCAGGCAGGAGTATCTCAAGAGTGATTTGGTCAAGGATTCAAGGTAATTATTATATTAAACAGCACCATGCATGCACTTTGAGAACTTGTGAAAAAAAATCAATGGATACATTTAGTGTAACCATGGCTTGAAACATTTACGTAGAATGAATGATAACTGCCTGTTCTTTTGCTTTTAACAAAGAATCTAGACTGTTTTACGTTCATATCTATAGAAATTCCGCGATTTAAGCATTTACTTACAAGAATTTTCAAGTAAAAAGCTCTTTGTTTTGTGACGGCCGCCATGTTGGATTACACAGTTCCGGAAGTTTTGCTTGAAATATTTACGTAAAATGAACGATAACTGATCATTTTTTTGCTTTTAAGCAAGAATATAGACTGTGTTACGTTTATATCTATAGAAATTCTGCAATTTAAGCATTTATTTACAAGAATTTTCTACTTAAAAAGCTCTTTGTTTCATGACGCCCGCCATGTTGGATTACACAATACTGTAATTTTTGCTTGAAATATTTAAGTAAAATGAACGATAACTGATCGTTTTTTGCTTTTAACCAAGAATCTAGACTGTTTTACGTTCAGATCTATAGAAATTCCACGATTTAAGCATTCATTTACAAGAATTTTCAACTTAAAAAGCTCCTTGTTTCTTGACGGCCGCCAAGTTGGATTTTGTTTCCCTGCACAATAGGGAATTCAACCTAAATAAGTTGTGAATTCATGTAGAAAAATGCAAATTTTGCTTTTGTTGATGAAAATTAAGATGATTCTGCATGCTTTCCTCAAGTATTATGTTTCTGATATAAAAATTGAGTGATTTATTAACTGTTGAAAACTTGCACTCAATAAAAAAAAGTTATGTTGCTATGTTGGTAAAAAACTTCTATGATATGTTAAATATTGCTATTGATCCTGAAGATATACAGTAGGTGGTTATTTCTGCATTTGGTGATTTTTGCGCATCTCACATAAAATTTGAGAATTTTATAGCCATTTCAAGTTTTGTTATACATGCATGGCTTTTTTTATGTCGCTGCTCATGGAGACTCATATATGTCTAAGGGAAGTGCCTGTTTTGGTTTTAGATCGCCATTGGTTTTGAAAATATTTGAATTTTAAGTTTTTGAAAATAGGCCCCCTACGGATCGGCCCTGAGCCCCGTGTCCCGTCAACTGATAGTGAAGTCTACGGTACTGGATGTTTTAAAGTTGGACAATATGGGGTTATCGGTTATCATTTAAAAAGTCATTATCTGACTCTTCGGCACTCAATGTCTGAGGACTACTGCAAAACTCTGCCTCTCCTTAATTTGCGGAAGTCGTGCAACAAATATGCCAATATTCTGTATGTTTTTTTAGCTGAGTGAAAATAGTAAAGTTATATAAATTTCAGTTGGGTTGATTTATTAAAATCGATGAAGTCTTTCAGCCACAGTCTGCATAAAGATGATTATCCGCCTAATATATGGTGTTAGTTAGCTCATTATTTCTACTGTATCAATATTCCTAAGACCTTTGAGTTTAGGAAGCCAATATAGCACAGGCGATGGATTTTGAACCGTAATTAAAGGCTATTTGTGCAGTTGGGAACTCTACTTGAGCACGAACTGTGATGAGAACAGCTGGTATTGTTATTATTGTGTACTGTTTTTTTTTTTTTTTTTTTACAACAAATACAAACTTTTATAATAAATTAAAACAGTAATACACATAAATACATTTCAATAATCAATTTTATGAAGACTCTTGATAATAAATGATTGGGGGGCAGATATAACCTGTATTTTAATTAAGATTCATTTTGTAGCAAAAATAGAGTAGCATGAGTAGCGCAGATGACATAACGATATAAAAATAATTCTTTCAGAGGCTTAGAAAATAAACAGGGACATGATGAGAGTAGCGTATAGGCTATGGCTGTCAAACGATTAAAAATTTTAATCGAGTTAATTACAGCTTAAAAATTCATTAATCGTAATTCATCGCAATTCAAACCATCTATTAAAATATGCCATATTTTTCTGTAAATTATTGTTGGAATGGAAAGATATGACACAAGACGAATATATACATTCAACATACGGCACATAAGTACTGTATTTGTTTATTATAAGAATAAATCAACAAGATGGCATTAACATTATTAACATTCTCTTAAAGCGATGCATGGATAGAAAGACTTGTAGTTCTTAAAAGTTAAATGTTAGTACAAGCTATAGAAATTTTATATTAAAATCCCTCTTAATGTTTTTCGTTTTAATAAAATTTGTAAAATTTTCAATCAAAAAATAAACTAGTAGCTCGCCATTGTTGATGTCAATAATTACACAATGCTCACTCATGGTGCTGAAACCCATAAAATCAGTCGGACCCAAGCGCCAGCAGTGGACGACAAAACACCAAAAAACACAAGTAACAAATTGACATTACACTGTGCTGTCATTTTAATCTGTTTGAGCTGGGTATGTGCGTTAAATGTGTCAAACATTTTGACGGGATGAATTAAAAAAATTAATTACCGCCCGTTAACGTGATAATTTTGACAGCACAAATATATATTATATGTATATATATGTACACCTAGTATGTACACCTATGTATACATATATATAAAATAAAGTAGAATCAAGTAAAACAAAGCAAAGTAAAACAAATGAATCAAAACAATGTACAGTATAACAAAACAAAACACTGGGGAATACTTTATTTGAATGCCTCTTATGACAGTGTCATAAGACTGTCATAATTACGACATGGACTGTGTCATAAACATGACTAATTGCTCATGACAGATGACATAACATACATAATGCACATAATAGTTCCTAAACCCTAACCCCAACCCAAATCATTTGAAAAAATTTCAACTTTGAATCAAAAATTACATAATTTGCTAAATGACACCTGTCAGAAGCATTCCTTCACATTCATGACAGCTGTTATGTCGTGATTATGACAGTCTTATGACACTCTCACAATCATTCAAAGAAAGTGTAACCAAACACTGTGACCATGGTGTTTTTCAATAAAATTTGGACTGTTAGAGAAGCTAATAAAATTGTTGGTCAACAAAAAAACCCTCTAAAGTGCATTAACTCCATAGGGAAATGACATAATTACTTGACATTTTCAAAGACCATGTGAATGCAGTCCATGCAGTGTGTAAGAACATTTGCTGCATTGATGGGCAAGGTTCAAAAGTGAGATTTTGGGATGTTTCCCGCTTGCCAGAGCGCTCTTGAAGCTCAGTTTGTTCTGGCCGGGCCTAAAAACCTTCCACTCTTTTTTTTTTTAAAGGTAACGTGTGTCAGAACATTTTGAAATAATTATAGCATGTGAGATATTAATGAATTAAACCACACATATTGGCAATTTACGTACATATTTTCATTAATTTATGGCTTTGTCCCTATTGGGGATAATTTTTCATTTTTTTGTGCATTTTTTGTTTGGTATTGTACCTTGAGATTTGTTTTTAAATGTCATATATGTGCCTTAGATCAATTATGGTGCGAATGCAATGGACTAATCCAACTGTTGACCAATGTTGATCTATGAAAACCCAACCAGAATGGAAGCGAACTTCACAGAGAAACTAAATATATATTTAAAAAAAAAAAAAAAAAAAAGGAGAACGTGAAATGCTAGCACCGTGATGACAGGATCATCTCTTCCCCTCATATTTTTACATTGGCCCTGTGGACAATTCAATCATCCACACTGGGCTTGAAGAAGCTGACGTCGGAGGATGCGGCTGAGGCCCCAAAACGTGTCGGGAGCTGATATACAGAGGTGGGGACTGTGATGGGGCAGGTGGTGGGTGAAGACAAAAGGTGGCAGATGAAAGATGAGCGTGAGGGAAGTGCAGGCAGGAAGCAGAACATCCATGCTGAGTGCTCGCTTCTCTTCTGAATTCTCCTCCGCTCACCAAAAGGCTTCCAGGAAACCATGAATAAAGCAGAGTGGAGCTCGCAAAGCAACAATAACACTTGTGTCCGTGTTGATCTCTTCCGTTGTATTTCTGTATATTGACCTTTTGCTTTTATTAAGGGAAAATAGCTTTTTCAAATGTTTAAAAACATTTTTTTAACATAATTGGATGCAAGTACAGCGGTACTTTGTGTGACAAGTAACAGGGAAAACTGGCATTGAATGATCATGTTTCAGTGCCATTGACGGCAATAGATGTCTGGACTCTGGACATCTATTACCGTCAATGACAGCCAAAGTGTTTATTCCAGGAATAACATCAAAACTGCTAAAATAGTTGAAAGGTTGCTGATGTGTGTCCTTAGTTTCAATGTTTTAAGTGGTAATATGGAAAAATTACTGTGGTCATTGCAAAAACAGTTCATTTTTAAAGCAATTCTGCTTTGTCTATTTAAACAAATCGGCAAGTAAAAATTTGAGGTATAGTTGAACATGTTCTCCAAGAAACCTTATAATTTGTACGCACAGACTGAGCATGTCATATCTCTTATCTTGAAAGGTGCACCGCTATGGTTGTGGTACATCTGTAAAATGGTCTGCAGCCTTAAAATAAAAAATAAAATAAAAAACTTTGACCACTCCACACCTCTGAAAATTTTATATTTTATAGTCGTGATTGTCATTTAATATTTGGATTGTAATTGACAATTCTCCAATCCCACTGAAAGACTGAGTACTACTACATTTACAATAACCTCATAAAACCAGCTGATTTCTTTAAATACTATGTGCTAGTTTTCTTAAGTGCACCCAATGAAATAAAATTATGAAAGAGTTTAGCGTTAGCGATTAGCATTAGGATTAGCAAACTAAGCAATGAACTAGTGCGCAACAAACCTTGTCCAGATTTGCACTAAAAGCCTATGCCTCATGCTGAGAAAAAAATTGGGAAATCGGACAAAGTTGTCACAAAGAAATTGAAAGAACTTGATAAATTTCACACCTTTGCTCAGTTCTACAGACAATAAAATAAAAACTTCCCACTATCTTACAATATCTCAAACTCTTCAGCTCTCTTAATTACCTTGTTAGAATTATTATTGTTAGAAGATTTTCATTTTATCAAGTTGATGTTGTGAACTACAGGGTGTTCCAAAATGGTTGACCCCATTCTAAATGCCTATATCTCAGAAACTACTTGATAGACATTAATGAAACTAAATACATTTTATGTTGAAGGTCATAAGTTTTATTGGTTAAATTTACGAAGGAAAGTAGAAATATTCGTTGGTTCTGTGATAGATTTTCATACATGTTCACTATGAGCGCCGCCTGTGACTCTGAACACGTCAAGTCGATATTCGAGCTCGTGCCAAACTCGAAACTCAAACTTGAAATTTTTGGTGCCAAATCCAAATTTGTTTTGTAGTTGGTGCCTTCTTTGCAAAATTTGCGAAGAAGGCATGCTGCACTGTCTTCGGTGACTGAGTTCGAGCATACTCTAACACGCAAAATACCTTTTCTTTTGAAGTGAATGGCATTTCTTAACCTGAAAAGATACAAATGCCAAACGTTACACCCAAAAACTTGAAACGTTTCTACACAAGCTTTTAAAATTTGAGGTCATTCCAACGAAAATTGTCAGAATTATTGGCCTACAATACGGGGTCAAACAATTTGGACACCCTGTACATTAACTGAGTTGAACTAACCTGCTTGATAATGTACGTGTGTATTATTTGGCAGCCACATTAACAGTGTGGATTAGATATCAATTAGGCCATCCAAAACCATTCATTTATTTAATTTTTACAGTGGAAAAAAGAATCCCCAGAAATTCTGGGAAATTTCAGGGACTATCAATCAGTCACTAGCACGTTCCTTTTAAAGGGGATGTTACCAGTGATTGACTGTAAATCGATCACGGACTCAACAACATAAAATACCTGCCTCTATGCGGATCTGGAATCTGTACCAAAATCGGTCTGACCGAAGTTGGTTGTCTTTCGACAAGACGTCCAACATCCGTCTTATATTGTTTTACAGATTTATTCTGACGGTGCCCAGAAATAATTCTAACCCCAACACGAGGGGTCGTAGAGCCCTAACTTTAAATGGTGGGACCCCTTATAACCCCTAGCCCTAACCCAAGGAAATAGGGGTACCTTATAACGGTAATAACCCGATATAAACCCTAACCTTAAATCGGGGGGTTGGGTAACCCCTAACCATAAAGATAAAGAGTGTTTTGGCCTCATCCTTCTAACGCTATTAGATATACGAGTAAAAATTTATATATTTTACAATACCCTTATAAAACCAGCTGATATATAGATTATGTAGTTATTTTATTTTATAGTAATTACATTGGTTAAGCCTGAGCAAAAAAAAAAAAAAAAAATGGGAAGAGGAATATTTAAAAACAACCTCCCGCCCCCACCTTTTATGGATATAAATACCAATACATATACATTACATACGTATGTGTGTACCATGTTTGCTTTTTTGTAACTTGTGCCTGTGCATATAAACAGTCTTACATATATAAAGACCTAACTGTTAGTGTTGTTTTAATTGTAAATACTGACATTTCATGGAGCGCATGAAATCCCCTAGCATCTCAAACAAGACAAAACGTGATCTTGACAACAAGCACCAAACCCACAGCAATCTCATACAGTATGTCCAGAGGATTTCCACAGCACTTATTTATTGACAAACATGTTGCGTGTACCGAGATAGAGCGCCGATATTGCGGCTTAAACCCAGAGGTCAGATTCCAAGCAAGGTATCTTCTTTGTCGTCTTGTCCAATAAATCCACAGCTGTGTCTGAATTAATGCATTACAGGTCATGCTGAGAATACTAAAACTGATTAAAAAAAAATTCAAATAAATAAAAATACTCATCCTTCCTCAACAGTGCCATCTGTGGCGCGGGGCTCAGCCCGTGCTGACCCTGAGTGTTCTCTCTGCCTCCCGCGCCGGTGAGTTATGATATTTGGTGACTCGGATTGCGCTTTAATATATCATTACATGTACAAAATCCTCTTCTCTATATGTCTTGCAGGTGTGTGATTATTAATCATAAGATGTCGTGCCAAGCAAGCTCAAGGCTCCCCGAGCAGCAGCACATATTAATGCTATATGAATGAGAGCACAACAAGCCAGAGAGAGCTAACCCCATTTACTTTATTAGTAATGATGAGAAAGCAACTGAAACAACAATTAAGAAATGTAAATAACACAAAATGAACGATAACTAACATCCATTAATTAACACCTTAATAAACCATATTGTTTTATTGGTTGGTTGTATTTCTTTTTAGCTTATACAGTATAATTGCACCATAGTTCTACAACCCCTAGCAAAAAGTATGGAACCACCAGTCTCGGACAAGCACTCACTCATCATGTAGAACAAACTCAGATATAAAGCTTGAAAAAATAATGAATTAGTTCAAAAGTGCACTCAGAAACACTAAAAGAAATGAATAAAAAACATTGTGGTGGTCAGTAAATGTTGATTTTATAGAGCAAGTGCAGGGAAATAAATATGGAATCACTCTATATTATGACAGCTTGCAGTCTCTGAGGCATGGACTTGATGAGTATTCTTCATCAATTTGGTGCCACCTCTCTTTGAGTGCAGTTGCCAGATCATCCTTGCAGGTCGGAGCCTTGCTGTGGGGCATTTTTTTTTTTCAATTTCCTACACAGGTTATCAATAGAGTGGAGATCTGGGCTATTTGCAGGTCATGACATTGACTGGATGAGTCTTTCTCCAAGGAATGCTTTAACGCTTTAATGCTTTTTAGCTCTGTGGCATGATGCATTGTCATCTTGGAAAGTGACAAACATATTTTCAATTGAAGGGATAAGAAAACCGTCTAAAATTTCAATTTAAACTTGCGCTTATTGAACATTGAACCACAGCCATCTCCCCAGTGCCTTTGCCTGACATGCAACCCCATATCATCAAGGACTGAGGGAATTTTGACGTCTTCTTCAGGCGGTCATCTTTGTAAATCTCACTGGAACAGCACCAAACAAAAGTTCCAGCATCATCACCTTGTCCAATGCAGATTCTTGACTTTTAAGGAGGTGATGATGCTGGAACTTTTGCATGAGGTTGTCATTGCATTATAGATTAAAAATCCAGACCATTAATTCAATGGCTGCCACTGACAGCCATATACGTTCAATCCATTTGAACTGTGAGGGATTGCAGCGAATAAACAAATTCACAGCAGAAAGATGAAAAAAAGCACATTATTGTCACTAGCACTGAAAGAATTTTCATATGATTTCTTTTTTTTACTGTTGAATTATTTAATCATTTAAGTTAATAGTAAAAAAAAGAAAGAAAACAAATCAAGCCAAAATTAATTAAAAAGCATATACTGTATATACTAGTACGTATATATAAAAATAAAACTTTTTAAAACTGTTCTTTTATTCACATTTTAACTTGCCAAAATGTGGGGGAATTTTTTTCACGTATATTGTTATAAACCTATAAATATAAAAAATCCCTCTTAACAACTTTGATTTTAAAAAATGAGTGAAATGAAATGTATAATAATGCAGCCTGTGGCGTCCCATTCACAAAGAAAAAAATGATTTCAACATAATTGGGATTCATAATGTGCAGTATTTCACTATAACATATATTGTTATGGCTCGCTCAACTTCACCTTCACATCCTCCTCACTGACTCGGCTGTGCACACCTGTCACCAATCTCCACACCTGCCGCCACTTCCCAATCAACTGCCTACCACTATAAGAGACCAGTCTGCAGTTCATTCAACGCCAGAGCTTCATCTCACCTCTTATGGTAAAAGTACAGACCACTCTAATTACTAACTTTGTGACTCATTTTTACTTGCTCTCTTTACAGCAATACCGAGCCAACTCAGCCTTCAAGCACAATCAAGAAATCTGCAGAGCCACCACTTCCCACCAACTTTCCTTTTTTTCCCCTCATTGTCTAATAAACACACCCTTGGATTTTGAATTCCAGACTTCTCATTGCTGTGCTTTTGGGTCACACCATCCAGCCACCTTAACATATATAACTGAATTTGATGACATGCCTGCAGACACTTGGCTTTTGTCATAATAAGTTGCATTTCCGGTTCCATGGTGAGTGTCAAACTTTTTCTCCTTTTTTAACATCACTTGTGTCAGTTTGCTGTGGCATCACAAACACAGGAAAAAAGCCAAAGCTTTTCAATGTCTGAATAAAAACTGCTCAGATGACACATGCAAACAAAACTGTGTGCATCCCATCAGTAGGCCCCCACATTAGAATACACAATAGTCCAGCACGTAGCAAAAACATAAGACGCAGCACGCCTCCTCCTAGGGATATGGAAGACTCTGCAACTCACTGACCAATGGGGCCGTGGCTTCACGCCACTTCTGACGTCCCCCCTGCGACTCATCATGCATGTATGAAACAAACCCGCTGCCCATTCATCGGGAGCCAAGAGTCCCCTCTGATGTGATCTATTTCCAAAAGCCGCATTCAGCCTCCCGCTTGAGCGCCAGGAAACACGGGAAAGGACGATTAGCACATAGCACACATCACAAAGATGACAGGGGACCTCTCAAAAGTGGAGCGACAACAGCAGAGTCCTCCAAAGTAGGGCTGACCACTTCAAAACCAAAGCCCTCCACCCCACTCTTTCCTTTTCCCTCCTACTTCTTTATTCATAAAGTCAAACTAAAGAGGACAACACACACTCTGGCCAACTAATACTGTGACACAGTGAGACTGCATGTAATGATGTCTTGATAGTACAGCATCTGCCTATCTGTGGCTGCGTTTGTATTATTTTTTTCACAACATAAGCCATGTTTCAAAAAATTTGTCCAAGTGTAATTTTGTTTCAGTGGAAGGCTGTTCTTTGAAAAAACCTTGTAAAGCCTGAGTTATGCTCCTACGTTGCGGTAAGTGCAAAGCGACTACGGCGTCAATGAGAATTCGATAGTTCTGCTGCAAGGGAACGCGTTGCTCTGTATGTAATTCACCGCCAAGCCACTAGAGGGGTGTGGCGTTGAGTTTGTACGGTTTCGGGGGACGCTTGTCGACTTCCTTTAGTTTTTTTCCAGTTACACAATGCCAACGGAGAAAAAAAATAAACAATGCAAGATGGAATTCTTGAATGTGGATCTTCACGAATTGTTTGTAATTTGGCAATGTTTAATGTCTTGACGAGACATTGTTGAGGTTGTCGCACTTGCGGACCTCTTTGATAATACTCTCGTTGGCTTGGTAGTAGTACAACAATGTTTGAACATGGCGGTGATTTCGCGCTGAACCGGAAACAACAGTCTGAGCGGACCAATCACAATCCATTTCCGCCACGTCATATGCGTCGACGTGATGCGAAGTCAGAAAATTCTGGAAGTGCACGTCAGGCTACGGCGGAGGGTCGTAAATCAGGTCTTCCCTGATGGCGCAGGTCTGACGCGGAAGCAAAACAGGGCCTTAACACTCATTAAATTTCATGCAGCGATATTTTACTGAATGAAGATGGGGCACCAAAACAGTTGCATGTGGGAGGAGAAGCATTCACATGACTGGATATGGCATGTAGTATAGCGTATCAATTAAAAAAAAAAAATGTATATATGCTTTTAGATTTTTTGTGCATTGTGTCTTTCATATGATTATTTATACTATTTTGTCCTTTCCTAAGCAGTAAAAATGTTCTCAATTATACCTTGACATACCTGTATATCTGTGGTTCCTTAGTCACTTATTCACATTTTTCCTCTGTGAAACAGTGGAGATTGTTTTCTGGGCTCCTGTGGAACACTTGTCTGGTAATTCTCAAAACTAGTCTGGCATGTTTTGATGGTCTTGGTCACGTCTCGGTCACGACTCTCTTGCCTCTGTCCTGTAGGCTGGCCGTCAAAGTGGACTCAACATTTTTCTTGTCTAGCCCTGCCATTCAATGCGGGGGCCTCCGCCCCTCCTTGCTGAGCCCTGCCTCAGGTGAGGGGAATTTGCCTGATTACAGGTCTGATGTCAGACGGGTGGTGCAGCCACAGCTGTGAGCAGTCACCATCAGGCACTTTTAAAAGCCCAGCAGACGCACCAGCACGTTGCCCGATCAATTTGTCTGAATTCTCCGTCAGTTGTTTCTCGAACTCCTAATATACTGGATACTGTATATTGATTTTGATCATGATATCCTTTTCTCGCCTCCAGGACCTGATCAGAGCGCCCCCTCGTCGGTTACCTCCACTTATCACCCTGTGAACTGTCAATCCGACAACCGCCGGCTACCCACGTTGGCTTCTACAGTGCCCACCGCAACAACTCCTCCTTCCACCTGAGCAATCCTCATGTGCTAAATAAACTTGGCATCTCCCCACTGTTTCCCTGTTGTCTGCGTTGGGATCCCCCAAGAGGAGAAGCACTTGGTAAAACAATAAATACATTTAAATTCTTGTGTCATTAATATTCTACCAGCCCTGTAAATGACTGCAACCATAATAAAGTGAAAATTTGTTTTTAAAATACATTTTTATAGGCTTGGTCTCCTCACAGTCATAGCGTGTCTCGGTCATAAGGCCAAATTATACCGCACATGTCTGCTGTCCAGGTCCAGCAAGATATAGCACTGGAGCCAATCTGTTTCAATTCTATTCTATTGTTCAAATTATACCTGCCGCGTCAGCGCTACAGATCCATATATATATATGTATATATATATATACATACACGGTATATACAGTGGGACAAATAAGTATTTAGTCAACCACTAATTGTGCAAGTTCTCCCACTTGAAAATTTTTGAGAGGCCAGTAATTGTCAACATGGGTAAACCTCAACCATGAGAGACAGATTGTGGGGAAAAAAACAGAAAATCACATTGTTTGATTTTGAAAGAATTTATTTGCAAATCATGGTCGAAAATAAGTATTTGGTCAATACCAAAAGTTAATTTCAATACTTTGTTATGTACCCTTTGTTAGCAATAATGGAGGCCAAACGTTTTCTGTAACTCTTCACAAGCTTTTGACACACTGTTGCTGGTATTTTGGCCCATTCCTCCATGCAGATCTCCTCTAGAGCAGTGATGTTTTGGGGCTGTCATTGGGCAACACGGACTTTCAACTCCCTCCACAGATTTTCTATGGGGTTGAGATCTGGAGAATGGCTTGGCCACTCCAGGACCTTGAAATGCTTCTTACGAAGCCACTCCTTTGCAGCCATGGCTGTGTGTTTGGGATCATTGTCATGCTGAAATACCCAGCCACGTCTCATCTTCAATGCCCTTGCGGATGGAAGGAGATTTTCACTCAAAATTTCTCGATACATGGCTCCATTCATTCTTTCCTTTACACAGATCAGTCGTCCTGGTCCCTTTGCAGGAAAAACAGCCCCAAAGCATGATGTTTCCACCCCCATGCTTCACAGTGGGTATGGTGTTCTTCGGATGCAATTCAGTATTCTTTCCCCTCCAAATACGAGAACTTGTGTTTCTACCAAAAAGTTTTATTTTGGTTTCATCTGACCATAACACATTCTCCCAGTCCTCTTCTGGATCATCCAAATGCTCTCTGGCGAACCGCAGACGGGCCTGGACGTGTACTGGCTTCAGCAGGGGGACACGTTTGGCAGTGCAGGATTTGAGTCCCTGGGGGCGCATTGTGTTACTGATAGTAGCCTTTGTTACTGTGGTCCCAGCTCTTTGTAGGTCATTTACTAGGTCCCCCCGTGTGGTTCTGTGATTTTTGCTCACCGTTCTTGATATCATTTTGGCGCCACGGGGTGAGATCTTGCATGGAGCCTCAGAACGAGGGAGATTATCAGTGGTCTTGTATGTCTTCCATTTTCTAATGATTGCTCCCACAGTTGATTTCTTTACACCAAGCGTTTTACCTATTGCAGATTCAGTCTTCCCAGCCTGGTGCAGGTCTACAATTTTGTCTCTGGTGTCCTTCGACAGCTCTTTGGTCTTGGCCATAGTGGAGTTTGGAGTGTGACTGACTGAGATTGTGGACAGGTGTCTTTTTTACCGATAATGAGTTAAAACAGGTGCCATTAATATAGGCACTTTAAAAGAAGTTAGACCTTTTTGACAGCCAGAAATCTTGCTGTTTTGTAGGTGACCAAATACTTATTTTCCATTCTAATTTGGAAAAAAAATCTTTAAAGATCAAACAATGTGATTTTCTGTTTTTTTTTTTTTTTTTTTTTCCAACATTCTGTCTCTCATGGTTGAGGTTTACCCATGTTGACAATTACAGGCCTCTGTAATCTTTTCAAGTAGGAGAACTTGCACAATTGGTGGTTGACTAAATACTTATTTGCCCCACTGTGTATATATATATGTATATATATATATATATATATACACATGCTGAAAATAAGCTTATTTCAGGATATTTAAGTGAGTACAATTTGGTAGATAATTTCATGTATTTCTATTACATTTACACTGAAAACAAGGGAATTTAACGAGTTTTAAGGAGTTGTGTTTTTGCAGTCGAGCTGCAATAGGAATCTTGATTGTCCTTATTGTTTGAACAGCTTTAGTGTGTGAGTTCTATTTCATCCCTGCTAACCGCCAGAGGCGGTGCTGAAAGCACTGCATGATCCCTTCGCGCATGCGCAGTGCGAGTATTAATACCAAAAAAGTCACCTGTGACCCCAGGTTGACCTCCTGCCGGGGTATAAGTTCCGGCGTCAACCTCGTACCAGCCCCTTTTTTCTTCTCGCGTGGCAGTTGCTACTTGTGTCGCGTATAGCCTTGTTTGACTTTGAGTCGGAGCTGCGGGTTCGCCCTCCTAAGGCTGCGTCACTCTATTGGCAATCGGGAAGTCTTGGCTTTTTTCTTGTTTCGTTTTCCAGACTTGGGACTACTGCCGACCCGCGCCGGTGACGGTTTCGTGCGCGACCCCTCTCCCGGCCGGCGGCATCTGTGTTGGGTGAGTGATCACGGCTGGCTCGCTGTTTGCGCGGCCGCCGGCTCCGTTCGCCCGTTTGATTGTCCCCGCCGGCGCGTTGCTCGACCGCCGCGTCGGCTTCCGTGCCGCCCTGTTTGGCCGCGCGCGGGCATTCGCCGTGTGGCGTCGCTTTTCCGCCGCTTGTGGGCGATCGGTCGCTGGCCTACCTGTGGTTTGCCTTTTTCGCTAGCTTACCTGTGGTTAGCCTTTTTCGCTAGCTTACCCGTGGTTAGCCTTTTTCGCTAGCTTACCCGTGGTTAGCCTTTTTCGCTAGCTTACCTGTGGTTAGCATTTTTGCTAGCTTGCCTGCGCTTGCCGTGTAGGTGCCGTTCGCGCCACCTTCCCTCGGCTCGCTTTTTTCACGGTCGCGTCGCTATGGAGGGCTCTCACTGCTGTGTGGCCTGCGGTTCCCTCCTTGGGCCGTCCGACACCCTGAACCGGTGTGCGGCTTGCCGTGGCCTATCTGACGACCCACGCGGGGGGTTTGCGGATGTTTGTTCGTCCCCCTCCCCCGTCGTGCTCGGGGGCCCATCCGCATCTGAGACGCGGCCCCCTTCTGGGCTTAGGCGCTCGAAGCGTCGCGGTCCTTCGGCTCCTCCGTCCGGCCCCCGTCCGAAGAGATCGAAAGTTGACGAGCTGCTCGCCTCTGATGTCGAGCGGCTGCGCAGGGAGGTGGCTGAGTTGCGGTCTCTATTGGGTGACCGTCCCCCGGGTGACTCAGCGGCTGCTTTTGACCCGCGTTCGCCTGGCATGCCCGACCTTGACCTGGAGGCCGATGCCGTCTCGCTGGCGGCTTCGGCTTCCATGTTCCATGATGACGTGGGTGAGTCAGCGTTTGTGCCTTCGGAGCTCGGCTCCTCGTCCTCCGCGCTGGGCTCGTCAGCCGGCTCCCCTGACGCTTCCATACTGGCGGTGCTGCGCGGCGCGTTGGCGCGTCTACAGCTGGACTTGCCTCAACGGCCCGCTTCGGCGCCGGCGAGCGCATTTTTTCGGCACCAGCGGTCCGCCCCGAATTTTGCGGTCCCTGCTTCGGCCAACTTTGTTAGGGAGCTCCATGCGGGCTGGAGGGATCCGGCGGCTCTCTCTCGTCTTTCGGCCGATGGTCGGGCTCTGGCGGCCATGCATGATCCGGCCGCTGTGGGCCTGGACCGCATGCCGGGTGTTGAGCCCGCCATTGCATCCCTCATCGTGTCCCCTGAGGAGTCTCTCCGCCCGGTTGTGCGGTGCCCTCAGCCACAGGGTCGGCTGACGGATGAACTCATTCTCCGGGCCTATGGTGCCGGTGCACGTGCTGGGCGCATCGGTAATTCCATGGCTCACCTCTTGTTGGCCCTCTCGGCGTCCTTGCCCGAGAGCGGTGCTGACACCTCTGCCGTGGGCTTCTGTGACGCGGCGTTGCACGCGTTCGCCCTGGTGACGCGGGAGCTCAGGCGGACGATGTCCTATCTTGTGCAGGCTCGTCGTCAGGTGTGGCTTGCTCAGTCCCCCCTGACTGAGCCTGCCCGGAGGACGCTCCGTGACGTTCCGGTTGAACCCGGCCATCTTTTTGGCTCGGCGGCGGTGTCTGCCTTGGAGAGGACTATTTCGGCCCGTGCGACCAGGCAACAGCTGTCGGGCCTGCGTCGGGGCTCCGCTCCTGCAGGTGGGCTGGGGGCTCCCTCTGCTGGTTTTCGTCCTCGCCGTACGGCGCACCTTTCCCCTGATGGGGGCTATGGTGCCCAGCCAGCCTCCCGGCATTCAGCCGATTCCTTTCGTGACCCCGCCCGCTTGCCTCCACGTCGGGCGCAGGCGGGGCCTCCCGCCCGCCAGCCCCCCAGGGCCCGTCGGGGCCGGAGGGGCAGGGACTGAGGCCGTTGGGCCGGCCGTCGGATTTTTTTCCCACCAGCAGCTCAGGTACTGGGCTGCTCGAGTTTCGGACCCCTGGGTGATATCCACCTTGACCCATGGGTACGTGCTCCAGTTCCGACGCCGGCCCCCCGTGTCCCGCCGGGTCCGGGTGACTACTGTCTCGGACCCGGCGAGGGCTCTGGCTCTGAGCCGGGAGCTGTCTTCTCTCCTGGCCATGGGGGCCATCGAGCCTGTGGATCCCCGGGCTTGCCCCCGGGGTTTTTACTCAACTTATTTTCTGGTTCCGAAGAAGACCGGCGGTTTTCGGCCGGTTCTGGATTTGCGGGGCCTCAATCGGTACCTGAAGGTACTTCCGTTCCGCATGTTGACCGTCGCGGATGTATTGCGGGTGGTCGCCCGGGGGGAGTGGTTCACCTCCGTGGACCTGAAGGACGCCTACTTTCATGTGCCGGTCGCTCCTCGCCACAGGCGGTTCCTCCGCTTCGCCTACAGGGGTCGCCACTGGCAGTTCAGGGTGCTCCCCTTCGGGCTCTCCCTTTCCCCGAGGGTGTTCACCCGTGTTGTGCGGGCTGGTCTGGCTCCCCTCCAGTCGGTGGGCATGAAGATTCTGCCCTACCTCGACGACTGGCTGCTGTGTGCGCCGTCGCGCGCTCAGGCGCACGGCGATACGGCAGTCCTTCTTGCCCACGTGGATCGCTTGGGCATCAGGGTGAATTTGGGGAAGTCGTGTCTGGTTCCTTCCCAGCAGGCGACCTTCCTCGGGGTGTCTCTGGACTCGGTGGCCATGTTGGCTCGAGCGTCGTCCCGTCGGGTGGAGGCCGCTCTTCGCCTCCTCTCGCTTTTTCCGGTGGGTCAGGTACGTCCGTATCTGACCTTTGTGCGTCTTTTGGGCGTGCTGACGTCCCTGACCGTGGTCGTGCCCCTTGGTCTTCTCTTCTTGCGCCCCCTGCAGCGGTGGCTGAATGGCTTTCGCCTGGACGCCAGGCGGCACCGGCGACGGTTACTGAGAGTCTCCGGCCGGCGCGCGGTGGCCTTGGCGCCGTGGAGGAACGGGGCTTTCTTGTTGGAGGGCGTTCCATTGGGGGTTGCCCCAGTCCGTCGCGAGGTGGTCACTACGGACGCCAGTCGCTTGGGATGGGGTGCCGTCTGGCAGCGCAGGGCTGCTCGGGGCAGCTGGTCTCTGCGGGACCACGCTGTCCACATCAACGTCCTGGAGCTGCGTGCGGTTCACCTGACTCTCCGGCACTTTTACCCTTTCCTACGGGGAAGGCACGTGCTGGTGCGTTCAGACAACGCTGCCGCCGTGTACCACATCAACCACCAGGGGGGCACGAGGTCTGCTCATCTCTTGGAGGCCTCCCGCCGTCTTCTTGTGTGGGCGGCCCCTCGTCTTGCGAGTCTGCGGGCCGCCTATCTTCCCGGCCAGTTGAACCGTCTGGCGGACTCCTTGTCCCGCCGTCGCCTCCCGCCGGGGGAGTGGCGCCTCCATCCCGAGGTGGTGCGCGCGATTTGGGGAGTTTTCGGCCAAGCCAAGGTGGACCTCTTCGCCTCCCGGGAGTCGGCCCATTGCCCTCTCTGGTTTTCCCTGGGGGAGCGCTCCAGCCCTCTCGGTCAGGACGCGCTGGCCCACCCCTGGCCGAGGGTCCTGCTCTACGCCTTCCCGCCGCTCCCTCTGATCTGGCTGACGCTTCGGAGGGTGTCTTTGGAGGGGCACTCATTGCTGCTGGTGGCCCCCTTCTGGCCGGCTCGCCTATGGTTTCCCCTGCTGCGCAGCCTGTGTGTCGGCGAGCCTTGGTGCCTCCCCGAGAGGCGGGATCTACTGTCCCAGTTGGGGGGCCAGTTATAGCATCCCGATCCTCGCCGTCTCCGCCTGCACGTCTGGCCGCTGAGGGGACCGACTCGCTGTTTGACGCCTGCTCGAGTTCAGTCAGGCGGACGCTTTTGAACGCCCGGGCGCCCTCCACCCGGCTGCAGTACGCTGGCCGGTGGAGGTTGTTCGTGAAGTGGTGCGGGGATCGTGGGGATGACCCGGTGAGTTGTTCTGTCCCCACTGTTCTGGACTTCTTACAGTCCCTCCTTGATATTGGTCGCTCTCCGTCCACCATCAAGGTCTACGTCGCTGCCATCTCTGCTCATCACGCCAAGGTCTCTGGTGGATCTGTGGGGAACCACGGCCTGGTCGCTACATTCCTCAAGGGGGCTCTGAGGCTCCACCCCCGCAGGTGTCCTCGCGCCCCGGTCTGGGATCTGCAGCTGGTGCTTGACAGCTTGTGCCGCCCCCCCCTTCGAGCCTATGGATGCGGCCAGGCCTCAGTGGGTCGCCCGCAAGGCGGCGTTCCTGCTGGCCGTTGCCTCTGCTAAGCGGGTTGGCGAACTGCACGCACTCTCGGTTAGCCCGTCGTGCATGTTTTGGCACCCCGAGGGTTCAGGTGTCACACTGTGGCCTAATGTTGCGTTTATGCCCAAGGTGTTGGCTGACTCCCGTTGCAATCGTCCCTTACGCCTTGCTCGTTACCGCCCCCCGCCTGGGGAGGGTGGGAGCAGACCGGAGCTGTTGTGTCCGGTGAGGGCCCTGAGGCTTTATGTGGACTCCACGGCAAGTTTTCGTAGGTCGTCCCAACTTTTTGTCTGCTACGGGGCACGTGGTCGGGGCTCTGCCCTCTCCAAGCAGCGCCTCTCTCATTGGGTCGTTGATACTATTTCTTACTCCTATCAGATGGCTTGTCGCCCCCTGCCGTCGGGTGTGCGCTGTCACTCTACCAGGGGCGTGGCCACATCCTGGGCTCCCCTGAAAGGGGTGCCTCTGGAGGACATCTGTGCCGCCGCCTCATGGTCGGCGCCTGGCACCTTCTTCAGGTTCTACTGTTTGGACGTCACCTCTCCCCACCCGCTGGGTGCGGTCTTCGGATCGGAGGGGACTTCCCTGTGAGGTTTGTGTCTGTTTCTTCGTGACCCCGCTGGTATTGGTCATTCAGTGCTTTCAGCACCGCCTCTGGCGGTTAGCAGGGATGAAATAGAACGAAAGTTACGTATGTAACTACGGTTCTATGAATCCCGAATGACCGCCAGAGCGTTCCGTCACTCAGAATCCTCGTGCCACACGCGAGAAGGTTCTGTAGGGGCTGGTACGAGGTTGACGCCGGAACTTATACCCCGGCAGGAGGTCAACCTGGGGTCACAGGTGACTTTTTTGGTATTAATACTCGCACTGCGCATGCGCGAAGGGATCATTCAGTGCTTTCAGCACCGCCTCTGGCGGTCATTCGGGATTCATAGAACCGTAGTTACATACGTAACTTTCGTTTGTTATACTGTACTCCCACAGTTTTAGTGTGTGAGTTTGTTATACTGTACTCCCACTGTGGTTGTTCATTTTGTTTTATTTATTAAGTCATCTATGCCACAGCTGGACCTCACCCAGGTCAAAGCAGGACTCTCACATACATACACAAACATAGTAAAAATCTCGTGAACATCGAGATTTTTGTATTTTTCTTTTTATGTCGGCCAAATCAATTATATTAAAAGTAAACTAATAAAATTGCTGCTGTAGTTTCATTCTTTTACTAAGCCATGTAACTTGCTATGAGCCAGCGTTTTGAACAGGGCTGTGTACCCAAAGGTACACATCTGATGTTGCTCACCATGGTCAGCAGTGTGTTCAGGGAGCTTGTGTGTCTGCTCAGACACATGAAAAATTAGAGGGAACACAGGTCACAAACTCATTGTAAACGAAAAAAAAAAAAAAGAGAAAAAATGTTTCGTAAAATAAAGTCCACCTCTCTCTAGGCTTCTCTGTGAACTCTGTGTGTTTGTCGTTGTTTTTAACACCACATTATCGCACTCAATCACACAAGAGCTTATGACGGGAGGGAACTGCTGGACTGCAGTTGTGCGCAGCCTGTATGTTTTGTCCTATTTTTGACGTACAGCAGAACACGCAGTCAACACCAGGTTTGGCGGAATCGTACTGTAGACGCGTCCAGTATAATTTGGCCTTTTGTCTTCTTTCAGTTTCTACACTGTAAGCGGTCTTAGTAGGTTGTGCTCTTTGACATGTCTTTGTCTTGAATACTGTGTTTCTGAGCACAACACTAGTACCACAAAGTGGCACAACAGCCCTGTCTAATAAGGAAGTTGTACAAGTGTGTTGATTAGATACATTTACGTCTAGCTAAAGAGGAAGGTTTTTCAACGAAGTTAAGTGAATAGAATTAATGCATAGCATTGATGTGAATAGTTGAGTGTTTGGCGAGTCTATGAACTTGTGAGTAGAGTAAAGTAGTCATTTATTGCATGTTGTTAAAGAGAAAAGACACAGCAAACATACATGGGTAGAAAACGAGTTACCAGTCAGATCGCCATTGAGGGTGCTCAGGTTCATTATTAGATGGTAGAGGAAAACAAGAGGTTAAGGTAGAAACAAACTTCTTACCCGTCTTCTAAAAGAAGACCAAATAAAAGCAAAACAACAAACACACCAGACCAAATCTCTAAGCAACCAGAGCACAGAAGCATTGTGGGGTCAAGGTGAACGGAGGCATTGAACTCAGGAGCTCTCCATCCTGCACAAACACTATTCCTCTCTTTCGTTGTCCATCAGGTGGCTGGGACAGGACTTGGCCATTGCCAAAGAAGGTCCGATCAGGATAAGCACACCTGCACTCGCTCAACATGAAAATGCATCCCTGCCCACATTGTAGATGGGCATGCCACTGTTAGCACAACAGCAGTACGATTATATCAACGTGTAAATATGCGTGTGAGTCATCCAAAAATCTCTTTGCAGAAAATTGCTGCCCGAGAGTCCACCGACTCCAAATTACCAAGGCTCCAAGGAGGCTGCAAAAGAAATCAATTTGGAAATATTTCCCATAATTGCTTCGCCGTAAGGACTCACGGTGGACTATAAGGAAGCTGCTGAGGAAAAATGGTCATTCTTCTGAAGCAAATGTGCAAATTCACAAGGTAAAAATGAAGGCTTACTCAAGCACTCTTGATTATGCCTGCGGCAGCCACGCCAGCAGAGACAAAGTGGTGCATTGATGACAAAGCAGTCCCACTCGGATAAAAAAGCTTTAAAGTGAATATTTTGCTCAAACCGATAAAGGGACGTGGATGTTGTGGAAGCATTGCTCAGTGCCAGCAAAAAGAAGCGGGAGGGCATCATGAGATGAAAACAAATGAAGGTCACAAGTGGGGTCCACAGCCCCACATTCGATACTGTAGTATTTGTGACTACATATTGTGTTTCCGTAAATTGTGGCTATTGACAACTCATAAATGAATGTGCTTATTATGTGTTTGTTTTCTTACCATCGGTTCAATAAAGAGGTTGAAACTGCACCAACGGCTGTGTCTGTCCTTGCCCACCTGTGGAAGGATTACAATTTGTTCTAACTAGAGGTGGGAGGCTATATTAAATTAGCTAATGATGTTTACATTACCGTAGGCATATAGTTGCATAAGCTGTCTACCGTCTGCTTTTTACATTGTGAAATGATCCCAAACTTTGGACATTCTCTTTTGTGCTTTGATCCTTGCTGGCCTGTACTTTTTGCTACTGGATGTAAGTCCCCAATAAATAATTGCCAGAAAATACTAGGATATTGCGAATAGAATTGTGGAACAATGAAGCGCTGTATGGCAATGGAAAACTGTAAACGTACATATTTTTTGCACCGAGTTAAAATAACCTTATTCAGAGGATCTGTTGATGCTAAATCCCCATCTGAAACCTCAGTCATGTATGAACACTTTCATGCACAAATAATGATAACCTAAATCAGGACTCTTTCCTCAAGTGTTTTTCTAATTGTATGCAATATCACAAATAATAACCTAGCTGTTCACTGTAGTGATCCCTGTCCTTCAAAGGGTTAAGTATGCAAATCTTGAACATATTTATCCTGTGATGATGGAGAAAGTAATGTTTAATCAGACAAGAAAAATGACATCACTAATGAGCAGTGTTGTTTTTGAAAGCTCTTTTAATTTTCTTTTAAGTCTTAGTTTTTGGGGACGAAAATACTTTTTAGTCTTGGTCATATTTTGGTTATTTCAAAATGTCGTCTTCATGTAGTTTTAGTCAACGAAAACTCAGACAAATTTCATCTAGTTTTAGTCGACAGTTCTCAAACTGTTTTCATCTATAAACCTCAAAAGTTTTAGTCCATGAATTAATAATTAAATAAATAAATAAATAAATAAGTAAGTAAAAGGTTTCCAGCTATTTCGAATGAACATTGATATTCGAGCACATAATTGTAGTCTACAAAGACATCTACATCTTCATGATGATAATACACACTGAGCAGAAAAACCGCACATTATTTGCAATTAAACTAACCTGGACGCCACAAACTGCATGTAAAAAGATTTACATAGATGTATGTTAAGAGTTTAAGAAGACACTAACCGAATCAGCGCGCTAAATGCTAATGCTATGCTAACACAAACGCTATGATAAGAAGGCTACAAGCTAGTTTGGTATATGATGATCACTCAGCACAGACCTTTAAAGGCAGCACGTTATATGAGTGACACTACGAAACACTGCTAAAATGCGTGCTAACTACTCATACGACATTGTGAACTTATGACAGAAACTATTGCAAACTTTCGTCTCATTCTCGTCTCCTTAGACGACAACTGGCATCCATCGTGTTATGTTTTAGTCTCCGAAGACAAGTTTTTAGCTCGTCATCGTGACGTCATCGTCAGGAAAAATTTGTTCGTTGACGAAATATTTTCGATATCGTCATCGTTGATGAAAACCACACTGCTTGTGAGTGCAGTTATTTGTCATAACTCTGACGTCAGTTACCCACAAGCATAAACACTGATTCTGACAAAAGGGCATATGATAATAATTATTATATCACGAGGTAGACGATAAAATACTGTAGGATAAATAAGAATGTTGGCCACTCCCAGGAAATACTGGCTTTTTTTTCCCCCTTTGAAAATGTTTTTCTCCATGATTACACATCTGGAAACTAAGTGGTTACCATTGATGGCGATAGACAGGCTGGTAGCGAATGAACATGCATTGTTTCACTGCCAACCCTTTCAATTCCAATGGATTGGACGTCTACTAGTGACAAACTAATTTACAATTCATAGCAGAAGGATGAAAAGAGCAACATGACTGGACAGCTATCCTCGTCAATGGCACTAAAAGAGTTAATATATATGGATATTATGGTAATTTAAGACATAATGAACAGTCACTGGCAGCTTTCCCAGTTCAAATGAATTGTAAGCTATTGCTGTCAATGGCAGCCACTTTATTGTAATGAGTAGAGGATTTCAGTTATTCCGGGTTCACTGTATTGCGATTCGACTTCCTTATCCGAGCCAATCATCAGCGCCATGCAGTGCTAAAGCTGGCGGTCCTACAGAGACCCACTATTGGAAGCTGGGACAGAGTGTCCAACTGGGCCAACCTCATGGGGCCAGAGCAACAGCTGCAGATACCTTCTCCAGAACTGAAGGCTGTCTGCTATGTTCTGATGTGGAGTCCAGAACCAGACTGTGAGAGAAGGACCAGCCAAGGTGCCTCTCTAGCGGGCAACAATTATTTTGGGTTAAAAAATTGAATTATTCTAGTGAATTTAATAAACTAAAATTATAATATAGATTTTTTTAAAAAAAGTATTTTTAGTGCAACAGAGATTGTAAATGTGTCTTTGCTGCAGGATTTTTTTTTTTTTTAATTTAATGAAAATTGAGCATATCCCATTTTGTTCATCTCCAGCAAAATTCTCTTTGAAGAGGCACTGCAGTGCACCATTATCTTTTTTGGGGCCGATTTATGATGAAAGGAAATGCCCCGCAAAAATTACAAAAGCAAGCAGTGTTAATGTTTGTAATTAATGTCTGTCTGTTGAAATAAGTAACACAAGGCTGCCGTTATGTTCTCTTAAACTATCTTCTTTAAAAAGTAACGCAAAAACCTAATTTTATTCAGTGTGCAAAACACTTGCAACACAGTGTTTTGTATTGAGCAGCACGCTGTAATTCGCTGCACCGTTTTACATTAATTTGTATAAAACCGGGACGAGAGGGAGTGGGTGTATTCAAACCGTCATCCTCACAGAATTTCCATATTCTCCTTTCCAAAATAAAAAGTCCCAAGAAAAATAAACTTCTGCCAACATTATTTGCCTTTGTATGAAATCCCACCAACTGGAATTCACAAGCAAGTCAATCCGCGGCAAAACAAGACGACTCAGACAGCTGGAGGCGCGTCTGAAACTAAACAGGAAAAAAAATATAACTTCTCTTTTTAACCACTCTTTTTCCTGACAAAATCCTGTTTATTCTTTGGCTGTCTACCTTGTGTTATTTACACAGCTTTTACCGTTAAGAATAAGTAAATTGAAGGAGGGATGAAAAGAGTGGATGGATGAGTGGATAAAAAGATAAAAAATAGGATGCACAGTTTGACCGACTCAGGTGCATTTGTTTATACAGTACATATAATGTTATTTTTGCATGAACTTAATGAATTTAACTTTTTTCAAAGCAAGTGAATGCGACACATAAAATGTGAACCCTGTACTATAACCCTTTCAGGGATAGCGGTCATTACATTGGGCGTCTATTGAAAAGTTTTCATTATCTTAAATCATTCACTGCCAGCTAGGTTCAAAAAGTACATGTTGTAGTAGTTAGTAAAAGAGGGAAGTTGATATGAAAAGAACAATTACTGACGTCAATAGACGTCCAATCCATTTTAACTGGGTGCAGGGGTGAAAATGGCTAGAATTTCTTGCCGGAACTAACTGACATTAAGATTACACAGAACCAGAATTTTTTTTTACTTTTTATTTTTTGAGGGGGAGGGTCAAACCTCCTAAAACCACTGAAATGCAGAGAAAACTGCTTTTACATTAGGCTACTGCATTACACATAGTGTCACAAGACAAACACGAGAAACTGATTTTTATTCAACCTACTTAACTACTAAAAAATAGGATGTACATTAAAATTGAAGATAATGGAAACATTTTTTTTTTTTTTTTACATAATATAGAAGTCTATGTATAGATATAAGTAACATACATTAACAAAAATAAGTGCAAATGACTTACATTATGCACACTGAACTGGAATATACTGTATTTGGAAGATCACGCAAACAATGACTTTTTAAATGATAAGGAAATAAATAAGTAGCCTTACATAAATGAACAAAAATACAAAATCCACATTGACATGGATGTTCTGAACCTCCCCATCAGAGCAAATAAATTAAAACAAAATAAATAAGCCTCTTCAGCTCTTTCCTTTCTCTTAAAGATCTAATCAATTTTTTGTGTTGCATTGTCCTTTTTAATGCATGAATTCAACAACCTTGTTCTTTTTTTGCTGATCCAGAAACATGTGCATTTGAAACAATCAGAGCTGACCATCTATGCTGATTAAGGTTGTAGCTATCGATTATTTAGGTAATCGATTAATCTATAAATTAATTTGAATAATTGGATTACGAACATTTAATGCGTTGCAGGATACATTTTAGGATATGTAAAACAAATAAACAAGTGTTTATTCTTGCAATACCATTTATTTTGGCTTGCTAAGATTACACTTTCAAAAGACCATTAAATGCGAATCCAAAATAAAATTCCCGAGTGTTTTGTCAAACTATGTAGATTGCACTTTCATTCCACAAGAGCAATAAATGTATTTGAAAATAAATTAAAATACCTGAGCTTATATAGTGTATAAGTACAACATAAGCACAATTGGCTAACTTGCACAGCAAAAGTCCAGTAGCTTTAATGTGATAAAATTGTAATGTTTTTTTTTTCAAATCAGCAAAACTAAATGCAACACTTTCTAAACAAACCATTACAATGTCAATCTAATTAAACAAATACTCAAAGCAGCAAAATTTGATGCAAAGCTTTTTGTAATTGAATTACTCAAATTAATTGATTAATCGTTGCCGCAGTAATGCTGATCACATGTCAGTATGTCAGTCAATTGAACAGACAACTGAGTCCCGGGTGACTTGCCGCACGCATGCACTCACCGACGCGATTCGTCGGACTCCGATAAACTGCAGCTGGGGAGAGCTCAGTGGATAAAATAAATAATAAATATCGGTTAAAAAGGCTTACACTACACATGCAATTTATTATGCTTGTTTTTAACACTTGTATTCATCTTGGAGAGGAGATGCCTGCATGGCAACCTGGCAGGTTTTTTTTTTTTTTTTTTTTAATTAACTATAGAGTTTTGACAGTTGCCGTCATATTTTCGTTCAACCCCGTTCCGGCCCACTTTCACCCCTGAATGGGAGTGGCTGGAAGCGATCATTCAATCACTTCTAGCCCCTCCCAGTTAAAATGTGTTGGACGGCTTTTGCCGTTATTGGCAGCCAAAGAGTATAGCTACAGTATGTTAGGTCACAAGCCATTTATAATATTAAAGAAAAAAAAAATCCAAGTGCAAAATAGACAAAGGCCAGACTTATTTGAATTTATTTCCATGCAATGTCAATTATAAAAAATTTAAATATGTTTTTAATTTAGATTTAGATTTTTTATTACTCATGCTTTTTATTTGCGTTTTAAAAAAAATATTCTTTCTTCATTACTATTTAAATAACTTTTTTCCAAACTGGATCATACAATTAATTAATTTAGTCATTTATTTAAATACATATATATATATATATATATATATATATATATATATATATATATATATATATATATATATAAATAAAATTCCCAGAGTAGAACACACACGCATGTGAATCTGTCTTTATAATTCTTTGTTTGAATTCATTAAAATATATTTTAATTTTATTTTGATTTTTTTATGTATATTATTTCATTAAAAATAATATTTTCATTACTGATGGAATTTTAAATTTACATTTTTTAAAAACATTTTTTCTCTAGCATTAAAATTATTATTATTATTTTTTTGTTTTTGTTTTTTTTCCCCCCAAAATGGATTGTTCAATTAATTATTACTTTTTAAAATATGTTTTGTACTATAATTGGATGCCAAATGGGGTGCGTAAAATATTGTCCCCGTGGGCTGTAAGTGGCCCCTGGACCGCAAGTTCGAGACACCTGTCCCATGTGAATGTAACAAAAACATTTGAGAAAAAAATAAATCATAATTCGTGCATGCGTGTAAGTGATTTATTCGTGGATTTTTATGAGGGGAAATGAGTTTCATGCTTTCTCGTTAAAAAGAAATAACGTCTATTGCTGCTAATGGCACTGAATCATGATCATTCACTGCTAGCAGTACCAATTCCTCCTAAAGTGCAACTGTATGTACAGCCTGGACTTAAGACACTCTTTTGCATTAATAATAACAAATAAAATGCTGTTATTACGCTGATCGCTCACTACAACAACATACAGAGGAAACTCAATGGATTGAATGAATGTGTATGACCTTCTGAATGTGATGGAAAATAGAAAACCTTCATTTTAATTAAATGTGGCAGGGCGCTGCGTCATATTGTGTTTGAATGTAAGCCGACCGAAAGAGAGAGAAGGGAGAAAAGAAAGAGGGCTTCAGCTGTAAATGGTAGGATAAAAATGCAACAGTTTTCAATGCAGGTAAGGCAGGGGCTTTTGTGTATTGAAGAAAAATATTTTCTGGATGATGTCATTATGCCATTTCCTTGGCAAATTGAAGCAAAGGGCTATGCTGCACCACAATGAAAACAGAGGACAGCTTTATATTCTTGATAATGTACAGATATCAGTACTGGTGAACGTTCTCAGGATTGTAAAGTGACATGTTGGAAACTGAAAAACACTCGTTCCCCCTTTTGAACAACCCTAATTTTCACACTATAAGCCGCTACTCAGCCCCCCGCCCCATTCTGAACCCTACGTCGTATAGTCGAGGTACAGGTAGTCCCCGGGGGGTGGATATCCCTGCGCCGTTTACCGTTTCTCTGCCTTTTGAAATGTTAACTGGTGTTCACTTCCGCTTCCCAATATGAAAGCAATGCTCGAAACCAACAGAAAGCAGCGCTGGCATGACGTCAAACAAGTCAGAGTGTAACATAGGAAAGCGGACCGCACTTATACGGTAGTATAATGTAATACCAGATATACATAGCAATTACTGTATTGATCAACCGTTTAGAGTAATTAGACCTAATTAATGATAAAATTAAAGGACAAACAATTTCCTTTGCCGCCTCAACACAACATCGACAACAGAAAAATGTCATCGCATGACTTTCCGACATTTGAATTTAAATAATTTTTCACATAAGACTTAATCTTTGAGCCAGCCGGGGTTTAATTACCGTATTTTTCGGACTATAAATCACAGTTTTTTTCATAGTTTAGCTGGGGTGCGACTTATACTCTGAAGCGATTTATGTGTGAAATTATTAACACATTATTATATCATTTCACATGGTATTTTGGTGTTTTGGAGTGGCACTGATGGTTTGGTAAACTTGTTAGCATGTTCTTTATGCTACAGTATAGTTATCTGAATAACTTTTAATAGCTATGTTAACATACAGGCCACGTTCGCATTTTGTTTTTCATGCATCATGTAACATTATCATACTGTACACTTATTCAGCATGTTGGTCTTTATTTTATTTTTATTTTAAATTGCCTTTCAAGATGACGTATATGTTCTATGTGTTGGATTTTCTCACGTAAATTTCCCCCCAAAATGCGACTTATACTCCGGTGCGACTTATAGACCAAAAAATACGGTAGTCGATGGAGTTAATTTCAACCACCATTGACTCGCACTAGCTTGGCCACTCTGGAGCCCTGAAACTAACAGATAACTGACAAACTGCATGAAATTTGTTGAAATGAACTCCACCGACTAATTAAACCCCATTAACTCTAACATTTTGCCTAATGTAAAAAATTCTGACTTTCGGGTAAGGGTTTATGGTTAACAGCATATCAGTGCCAATGTAAAACAATGCAAATTGACTGCACAATTATCAACAACACACAAATGAATTGCACAGTGCAATAAACACAAAGGTGGGGGCGGGTGCAGACACAGATATGATGTAAACAATGCTTGCCAACTTGGAGCAATGACCACCCGTTATTGCAACGGCAAAGCTACGAAACAGCCACGCATGTAGGGGATCGAACCTATGGCTGGAACCCTCCAGCATTAAGGGAAAATACTCAAGTTCATTCATGGACGTACACAGATCAACTATCCCTTGCACATCTGAACGGGTGGCTACACTGGGCTCGAATGTGCACCCGCGCTGGCAGCCTGGCACACACTTTCCCAGTCCCAAAACTCTTAGCGCATGTGACTTGAAACCAAAACAGGAAGTAACTGTGCGTGGTTACCATGGAAACGAACACGTAGCGGGAACCTTTCCAGCAATTCCTGTTTAAAATGCTCTTTGTACATGACGACAATATCCTTCATTCTACATTCATAATGAGGCAATAACAAAATAGTAACGCACAGACACTAAGGAAACTAACTTTAATCAGATTACTGGTTTGGAAAAGTGAACGCGTTAAATTACTTGTTACTGAAAGTAATCAGATTACAGTAACGTGTTACTCAGTCATGCGTTAGTGACAATACTAGTCGTAACCCGGGGACTACCTGTATATTGATTTTTACAGGCTAATGAGCTACATATCATTTGCTGTATAGATCCCATAATACAATGTGGACACCTGCGGCTTATAGACCCCACTCACCAACGTCACAAAATGACGTGTCGCTGTATCCGGCCGCCATATTGTCCGTCAGTGTTTATCCATATTCTCAAAGGTTTCAATTTGTCGTGCAATTTATAGTGCAATTCATGGAAGCCCCGGTGCTTTCAGACGCTGTAAACTCATTGGATGCGTTGCATAAAAGGCGTTATGTGGAAAAGCTTCAGTCTATCCATTCGCCAGATCCATATTTGATGCCTAAATCGATATTTTTCGACCCGCTGTCTTCGCCGTCTCTGCCTGACATCTGCTACCCTGATATCTACAACTATCTTTACAACTATCTTGTCCACAGAAACTCAGCCCATTCTCACGAAACTTTGAAAAACTTTAAGAGCAGCACTCTAAGCAACATTACCCCGTGTGACCCTTTACTTCCAATTTTCTAAAATGGCGACATTCATTCATTCATTCAATCAATTAAAAAAAAAAAAGTTGACTGCCATGGCCGACGCTTCAAGGATAGGAGGATATTGGACTATTTCTTCAATAAAATATGCAACAACTGTGTCTGCCTCATTTGCAAAGAGACAGTCGCTGTTTTCAAAGAGTTCGATGTGACGCGACATTACCAAACAAGACACGCTGACATGTACAACATTACAGAGAAGATAGGCAGCGAGAAATTATAGCAACTTGAAGCTAGTTTAATTTCACAGCAGCAGTATTTCGCAAAAGCCCGAGTGTCGAAAGAGAATGCCACAAAGTCGAGATTGTTGAAATTATGAATTAAAAAAAATAATAATAAAGCAAATGTGACACACAGAAGGGCTTGCTAAAATTTGTTTAAATATATTGTTCTACGTAAATCAGCCAAGGTAGCCCCCACATTTTTACCACACCAAATCTGGACCCCTTTGCAAAAGGTTTGGACACCCCTGTTTAACTGATGATCTGGAGACGAGGCCAGCTTCTTTCACTTGGTACCAGCTAAATATTATTCAAAAAATAATGATGGCGGAATAATAAACATCTTGAATTTGAAACTGTATGTTGTGGGCGATTAGCCTCGCAATGATCTTAATTGTGGTTGTCAGCCCCAAACCCTCTAAAAATATATTAAATGCATCTTACCAGATATAAAATGACTACTACATAATCTGTGGTGATCGTTTGGTGCCCAGTTTTCTCGTCGAATTGCAGCAGTCCATCTCGCTCTCCTCTTCGGGTCTCTCGGAATACGGTAGAACTTCAAGTCTCTCCGTCTATCTTCACTGTTACTGCAACCGACCGCCACACACGCCTTCACCATTTTGATTATTAATGTTTACGAGCAGAAAAACACTCCATAATAGGAGGAATTTACGTAGCCGCAATGTGTAAACACGACGAGCTGACGGACAATATGGCGCGGAGGAGTGGTTGTGACGTCATGTGAGTGGGGTCTGTAGTCCAGTGCAGGAAGACTTCAACTGATTGCAATGGGATTGACATGATGATTGTAAAAAAATGTAATACATAGTATAGTAATACATAGTACACTAACCTACATCTGCAGTCTCTCTTTTAGTACTGGAGTTTTTCCACAGAAAATGAACACGGCCAAAGTCATTCCACTTTATAAATCAGGTGATAGCAAATTATATTCCAATTATCGCCTGCTGTCTTTATTGTGCCAGATCTCAAAAGTACTGGAGAAACTGTCTTGAATGTCTCGATTGTCTTGATGAAGGCCTGTACGGCTGAAACATGTCGGCATTTTTTAATTTGTACAAAGCCATGATTGAATAAAGGCTTTTATTTTTTTTCTTCTTTAGTGCCTTGGTTTTTTGAATTGTCACTTTTTTGATCCCCACACCAAAGAGCACCAGAAGTTTACTTTGTACACCCAGCAGCACTCCATGCACCTCATTTATACTGGAGAAACTGTTTGAAAAGAGACTTAAAATTTCCCTGGAAAAATTCAGTATTTTGTCGGACAGCCAGTATGGGTTCAGAGAACAAAGATCAACTGCACTTGCATTGCTTGACCTAACTGAAGAAATATCTAGCTGTATTGATAAAAGTAACCATGTAGTTGGTGTTTTTGTGGATTTAACAAGGCATTCGATACAATTAACCATGATATATTACTTGTGAAAATGGAAAGATACGGGTTTAGAGGAAATGTTCTGGAATGGTTAAAAAGTTACACGGGAAATAGCAAACAGTACGTACAGATCGGTGATTACAGATCATCATTATTGGACATTGCAGTTGGAGTACCACAGGGCTCTGTATTGGGTCCAAAACTCTTTATCAATTACCTATGTATGACATCCCAAAAATTAAAATTTTTACTCTTTGCAGATGACACCAACATCCTATGCTCAGGAAAAAATTTAAAGAATCTGATGCATGAGGTAATGACTGAATTAACATACAGTATCTGAATCACTGGTTCAGGCAAAACAAATTATCAATAAATATGGAAAAAAATTAATGTATTTTATTTGGAAATAAATAATCACAAATAAAGAATATAAAAAGTCACAAATAAAGAATATAAAAACAAAACTGGCAAAGAGTGTTGGACTTCTGAACAAACTGAAATCCTTTTTAAATTATAAAGCACGCCATATCTTGTTCTCTTCATTAGTAATGCCATACATCAGCTACTGTGTGGAGGTTTGGGGCAATACATATCCCAGCAATTTACAGTCACTTGTGGTACTCTTTAAAAAAAGGCAATAAGAATAGTGCACAAGGCTAAAAACCTTGAACATACAAATACACTGTTCTTGGAATCCAAGCAGTTAAAATTCCTGGATTTAGTCAAATTCAAAACGGCCGTAATCATGTTTAAGGCACGGAAAAACGCATGACATGGAAATATACAAGTTTTGTTTTCAAATAGACAAAGAGGGTATAATCTGAGAGGGGAGTTGAACTTCAAAAAGCAATATCACCGTTCAACAAAAAAGAGCTTTTGTCCTTCAATTTGTGGTGTGGACTTGCGGAACAAACTTACTGAGGACCTAAAGAAAAGCGTTAATTTGAGCGTGTTTAAGAGAAAATACAAAAATCTTGTTTTCTGTAATTATAGAAATGAATCATAGTACAGGGTATTTATGCTGAGAAAATGTTTAGTGATGCCAACCATTGTTCTTTAGGCATTATAGACCTGTTGTGAATTGTATTTGTTTTGTCTGATTCATGCTGATGAATATGTAGTGGACAAAGGGGTAGGATTCATATAAGTTTTTTTTTACTTCTTCCTACTCCTTTTCGAGTCTTATGTTTTGTTTGTATTCTTGGATATCCATAATGTGATGCATGTTTTCGAAATAATTTCAGTCAAATGAAATCAAATCCAATCAAATCAGCTTACTAGTATATATGAACATGTTTTTACTCCTCAAATTTGGCGTGTGGACCTGATAGTTAGGTGCACCTTATTGTCCAGAAATTACAGTAATTTGTAGTTGTTTCTGTTTGCAGATGAAAAAGGTAGCTTACTTTATGCCTTCAGTTTTATGTCCCTTCTATCTTTAATTAGCAACCATTTTTGTTGCACTTTTAGCCATGTCCAAACTGAGTTTGGTGCATTCAGGTACACTTTCTATGTGGAGTTGAATGTGTGTGGGTTTTTTTACATCTTAAAGGATGAATTGCTCTGGTATTTATCAGTTGTACTGGAATGCTTTCATCAACAAATTGTACAATCAAAGTTCATTGATTTTGTAATAAGGGATTTTTCTTTTAGTAATGTTATGTTGGAAAATTGTTATTCTAAAAAGTGTTATATTTGAGAGAACCATACTCCAGTGGCGCCATTCAGGCGATTGATTCTTTAACAATGGATTATACATCTAGCACCGTCAATGGTAGCCATTAAGTTAACTGAGTTCCCTGCAAGCAGAGGCGTCGCGTCCCATTAGGCAAACCAGGCAGTTGCCTAGGGCCCCCAGCCAGCAGGGGCCCCCAGATTTAGCACACGCAGCTTTACTGCACTGTCGCAGCGACAAGTGTGGGGAGTGTTTCAATACCATGGAATCATTTGGCAGATTATCTAACGATTCTGATATCAATCCCCATCAGCACTAACCATGCCATGAAGATTATACATGTTTAAGAAAGTCCAATCAGCTATTAATATCACATGATTGTTTGAAGAGTGAGTATTCTCTGGAAAGTCCTTGCCAAGTTGTTTATGTTGATTTTCACAGGCCACCTCATTATTCATGTGACTACTTAAACAAATGGTGATTTTTCCCAAAAAGTCTATTAATGGGTCTATTGTATTCCTTGTCGAATACTCTATAAGAAAAATATAACATATATGAATCTAAAATAATCATAAACTATTTTCTTAGCAAATGTAATACTCATTTTGGTCGGTAGTCCACCAATCAGTGGTTTTTCCAGAATAATTTGAATTTGGTGGGTCGTAGAGCCAATCTGACTACTGATTTCACACAAAGGTATATACCTCCACATCCGATGGTATTTTTGTGTTTCTACTCTTTCTTCTATTGCTCCAAATCCAACTGTCCCCCTTACTTGCACACGCTCAAAGGGCCCCATGTTGCTTGTTGCTGGGGCCCCCGGGGACCCTTGCTACGCCTCTGCCTGCAAGGGTTATTTATTTATTAATTATATTTTGCTCAGGAAAACTATAATTGATGCCTTTTGGGAAATTCTTATTGTAACGGTCATAATTATTTTGTATTACATTGAGCAAAAATAATGAGTGTTTGAGGCTAGCCAGTTTATGACGACAATAGAATGAAATTATGGGTTATTATAGGTTTTACTTTTGGGAGGCGACCACAAGATTTTAAGTGTTCCCTTTTGGCCATCCTTCTGAGCAAAAATTCTTGCATGGCAACTACTTACTGTATACCACTATCGAGAAAAGTTTGTGTTTTTAATGTTTGGTTCAAATAGAACATATTTTATTCACAGTTTAAAGACATAACATGATATTGTTGAGTAGTAGTGATTACTGAAACATATACCTGTTGTGTGTCGTCCTAATCAGTGTGTAAAGTGTAATCTGTTCTAAAACCATGATAAAAAAAAAGTCACAATGGTGGTTGCCCCTTATTGGTCAATACCACAATTTCTAATACTAACACAGAAAGGTAGAAGTGATTGGAAGCTTTCAACTGTGAGGCAAATTTGCAAACCATAATGCTGGAATATCTGAAACTACATCGTACACATTATTTACAGTAAGTATTTTTTTTAAATGAATTAAATCCATATTTTCATTAAAATACCATCCATCACTTTTCTGTCAATGAGTGCTGATTACCTGACAGACACTTTCTGTATTGCGGCATTATACATGATTAGAATCTACGGTATGTCAACTTCCCTCCTTAATTAAACTGCCATCTCCTTAATGCTGACGGGAGCAAAAGCCTGATGTGAAATTGTTTTTAAAAAGCAATGGGAATGTCAAACATGGACGTAGGGGAGAAGAAACAAATGAAACACACGGGAACCTTCCAAAGTGGAAATTAAATGACAAATTTGAACAATTATCACGATTGAAAAATGTGAATTTCCTGTCACACAAAAATATCTCTTTCACTTTTAAATGAATTTACATTTTCCCCCCTTATTTGGCTGTAAATACTGTTTGTCATTTTGTCTGGAACAAAATTTCATACATTTTTTTCTATTTTGAGCTTAAGGAAGGGCTTTTGATGTGTGGGCTCAATTCGGACTGATAGCGGTCGTAAATGTGATTGCTTCTGTCGACATGATTCCGCAGATTACATATCAAATCTCAGGGCCGAATGAGCATATACTGTCATTTACACAGATTACATAGCGCTGGTGGAAAGTGGGCCATTAGATAGCACTCACGGATGGACAGAAAGACCCCCGCTAAGAGAGGAAGAAGAAAAAAAAGACAACCACCTGCTTTAATCCCAGGTGAGCAAACATGTTATTGTACAATAAACCCTAAGCGTGAGGAATCTTTTTTTGTTTTGTTTTGTTTTTTCCCTTCTTTTTTTTTAATAGCCTGTGACACTTGGCGACACCATTCAATATGAGGCAAATAGTGGATGTATAAACTCTACACACCACGATTAAAATCCCTGCTTGCCTTCCTGAGGAGTTTTACATTTCATGCAATTTTGGGAGGGATTTTCATATCTCAAAATAATACCGGAAAATTTTTAAAAATGATAAATAGTGAAGTTTATATTGAGAAAAAAACAACAATAACAACAGCTGCCATTTGGTGGAGGGGTATACAGTGTACACTATACGGCACAGGTGTCAAAGTCAAGGTCTGGGGGCCAGATCCGGCTCGCGTGATCATTTTGTGTGGCCCGCCAAAGTAAATCATGTGCGCCGACTTCATGTGTCTCGCTACAATAAAATTTCAATTAACAATTTCTGTCGTCATTTGCTCAAAATAAATAAATAAATAAAAATAAAATAAAGAAATAAAATAAAATAAAATAAACATTTGTCATTCATACCAATTAAATACATTTGTTTTTATTTCTTAATTAAAAATTAAATAATATAAATGAATAAAAATTAAATTGAATATTTGCCCTAATTAAAAACAAAAATGACTTTTTAAATTAACCCCTTCAGACCTAAGCATGCTGCTGAAGGACATGACGCATTCGAGTGTCTAAACCAATAAATACACTGAATTTAGTAGCTATTGCCACTTCTGGGGGATGATTGAATGAAACTTTATCCATGGTAATCAAATCATGAGGTTTGGCACACCCTCTTTGCTATTTTTGGCTCTTTAAAAATGGCTGACCAAACGCAACTTCAAAAAGGACAACGTAAAGTTCTTACTTTCTCATTAAAAACACATTAACATTAACACTAAAAATAACCAAAAAATTTCACTTTGTTCTGGTGTTTGACTTGAGTAAAAATCAGGGATCAGCGCAGATTTTTTTTTTTATGGCCAGCAGGAAAAAATGCGGGTCTGAAGGGGTTAAAAAAATTACTTTTTTGTCAAGTATAATTTTAATTTTTAAAAAGTACTCGTTTTCCTTTTTTTGTTTTTTTAGTTAAAAAATGTGAATGATAAATAAAAACATTGTTTACTTTTCCTTTTGTTATTTTTTAAAATTTAAATAAAAAATAAAATCCAAAATGAATTTATAAAAATAACACTAACCATTTAAAAAAAAATTTTTTTTTCATTTTCACTCATTCATTCATCAATTTTCCGAGCCGCTTATCCACACTAGGGTCGCAGGATGCTGGAGCTTACCCCAGCTAACTATGGGCAGTAGCTTTTTTTCTATTAAAGACGTAGATATGACAGGATTTGTTATTAAGAGGGTCAAAAAAGAGGATTTAAAAGCCAACAAAGTCTCAAAACAATTCATCTACTACTAAAATAGTCGAATAATGAAACCATAAGTATGACGTGTTTGTCACCTCTGCTGTACAGTACAGGTACTGTATACAAAAAAATACTGTACTGTGTATACAAACAACCAAATTAAAATCAGTCACATGTTGTAATATGCCTGTAGGTATAGATTCACCTACCAGTTGTTTTATAAGGAATAGGAAAAGGAGGATGGAGGGATTAGTGGGTTTTGTCAGGTTGAGATGGCGGCTAATGCTATTGTTTCATGCGGGACTGCCGAAACGGCAAAGGAGCTTTTCAAACATCTTTGCCACTTTGCATCGAGCTGTTCGAGGAGATACGATTTTAAAAAGTACGGGGTGGGAAAGCTGTTTAGTTGGCTGCAGGATGCTTTAAATTTAAACTTTACAACAAACTTGCCTGGGTGAGAAAAAAACAAAATATACTGTAATAACTATGAAAGCAACACAATATCGGAGCACAGTGGTGCCCTCAAAATACCAGTTTAATTCATTCCGTGACCACGCTCATATCTCAGATCTTCGCCACTGATATGAAATATTCTAAAATTAAGAGGACGCTACCTACCGTTTACAATATGTAATGGGAGGAGCCACTCCAATTCAAAAGAATTGTACTTGGCTGTTGCTTACATATCCACCCTCCCTCTTTCAACTTTTCACTTTATAATCCTTGCATAAAAAGTAGAACCCCTCTAAGGAGTGAACTTGTCATATTTGTCGACCATAATCACAACACAAAATTGGGTTGGGGAGCAAAGAAATCCTGTGGCCCCTGTAGCCAGTTTTAATGCGTAGCATGAAAATTGGTAGACATGCCCATCATGGGTAGAGCAATAAAAGGTTTTTAAGATGCCATGCCTAAAAAAGACCCACAAGACATACGAGGCCTGACATTTTACTCCACAATGATATTTTTACAATCATTTTGAGACATCCAATTTTTTTTATACCGTGTATCACAAAAGTGATTTTCACCCCTCGCATTTCTGCAGATATTTAAGTATACCTTTTCATGGGACAGCACTGACAAAATGATACTTTGACACAATGAAAAGTAGTCTGTGTGCAGCTTATAATATAGAGTTAATTTATTTATAGCCATTAATATATAAACCCCTGGCAGCAAAAGTGAGTACACCCCTTTGAAAAAACCTACATCCCTAAATGTTCAAATTGAGTACTGCTTGTCCTTTTCCCTCCAAAATGTCATGTGACTCGCTACAGGAGTGCTGTCAGCATTGCTGCAGGGATTGAAGAGGTGGAGGATCAGCCTGTTAGTGCTCAGACCATGTGCCGCACTCTACATCAAATTGGTGTGTATGGCTGTCACCCCAGGAGGAAGCTTCTTCTGAAGACGGTACACAAGAAAGCCTGCAAACAGTTTGCTGGAGACATGTCAACAAAGCACATGGATCACTGTAACCATGTCCTATGGTCTGATGAGATGGGCGGGCTTTCTGCCCACAGACTACTTTTCATTATGCCAAAGTGTCATTTTGTTAGTTTTGTCCCATGAAAAGGTATACTAAAATATCTGCAGAAATGCGAGGGGTGTACTCACTTTTGTGATACACTGTATTGCTAGCAAATATGAACAGGTAAGCAACACAAGATGAAGAATTTGAGTGGGGACCTCTATTGCTTGGTAGCTTTCAACTCCCTTGAGTGTTCGGAAAATGTAGTCTCTATCGAATGATGATTCGATTCAATGAAAATATCACTGAATATGGCCAGCACAAGATGCTTAAAATACTGCCTACATTGTTTTGCACTTCTCATCTTTAACACTAGAGGGAGCTAGTCATTTAAACAGAGCCTCTCCAATAGCTCAGGGGTCAAAACCTGACACTATGTTGAAAACAATGAAGAAACTGTGTTGAATTTCAGTATTTTTATCTTACATAAACAAATGGACGTTTAAAAAAAAAAAATCTAATATATCTTGGTTGTGCCCTGCAATTGCCTGGCAATCGATTCAGGGTGTACCACGCCTACTCCTCATAGTTAGCTGGGATTGGCTCCAGCACCCCCGTGACCCTCGTGAGGATAAACGGCTTGGAAAATGAATGAATGAATGGATGAATGGATATCTTGGTTGAGATTTTCTTGACTTTTTTTTTACTGTTGTTGGATATTTTCTTTTTGTTCTGCAAAGTCAGTAATGTAAATCAATACAGTATAAGAAGAGGGAAGATAGGTCTGATAACAGGGCGATATGGAAGTAAACAAGCAATGTTAGAAATGTGTAGATGGGAACCCAGTATTACGACAAATCATCTGTAAGTATTAATAAGACGAGTTACGTTTTTGCTATCTGATCGTTAATCCTGTCACCAACAATATTATTTACCCATTTTTGGTCAATTTTTTGCCATCGTGTGTATTGGTAAAATTGGATTATTCACCATTAAACATGCAAGGAACTTAACTACACAAGGGTGTGATGAATTTTACGTTTGGAACTGCTTGGGAACTGCTTGATAGGAGCCACTTGAGGGAAATATAAAGATGCCTTTAGTCTGAATCATAATGAATTTACGGAAGCCAACATATTAAACATTAATAAATAAATCCGGTAACAATGCCGACAACTTTCATTTTGAAAGTCTTTTGTGTTGCATTCAAACGCAGTCATCAATACTTGCTCTGTAAGTGCTTGGAATTCTTGAGTCGTAAATCAAATCATCCATAATGGAAGAAAAGGATGCACCAAAGTGGGCAAAATCCCTCCACTACATAACTACACTACCCCAAATGTCTACATTCTAACTATAGCCTCAAAGGCCCATTGATGATACGCGGGCACACACATATATTTAACCTCACATTATCAGCACCAGAGCCAAACTAAACTCCACTTGAGCAGCGGTGATGCGGAGATAATAAAACAAGCCAGCGGCGCGTTCAACTTCAGAAGCAGAAAAAAAAAATGAAAGGAAGTTGCTGCCAGCACAAATAGATGAATAGATAAGGCGGGTGCGCACTGCTATTCACGACAACACTTGGGGTGTCCGCACAGCAAAGACATTAACTTATAGAAAAATACAAAAATATAACTTTTACTGATGCCAAATTCACAAAAGATTGATAAGAGAAATGATAAGCTGCAATAAGTACAGTAGCTCATAAAGTTGCTGTAATGCAAAACCATGTTTTAAATAATCGGAAGCTGATGTATTTTTTTTAAACACTATTGGAGAAAAGTTAGCAGATTTTCATGTCATTTAACTTACATGTGGAGCAAAATATTTTACATTTATGACTGTATAGCCATTGCAGTAACATACAATTGAGTATACTGTACAGTAACTTAAATTGATCAATTTATGTCACTAGGGGTGAAAATGATTAATTTCATTACAATACTACTGTATATCAATTCTTTGTAAAACAATACTATTGCTGATATTACAAAGTCTGCCACGATTCGATACATGCTCACGTGATGGATTTAATATGTTATGCACAGATTTAACACAATCACCCAAAAAAAAGCAATTTTGATGTTTTTGACAATTTTGATGTTGAAACCTTTCAGGTATTGTAAACCAGTATATAAACCAGTTTTTAAATAAACTAATTAATATCTAAAATTTGATATTAATATTAAACTATATATATATTTTTTGTTTTGATCCTTTTTGATTGCGCTGCACAAATTGATCCATATAACTGTTAAAACCCTGTATAAGTGTTTGATTTTAAAAAGTACATCCTAAACACAAAGTGCAATTCTTATGTTTTTGCAGAGCAATACATAAAAAAGATTAGTAAACAGAGTGAAGAAACAGAGCCAAATAAATGATGGTATAATAACTTGTATTAAACTGATTTTAAGCAATTATTTGCTGATATTTTGATGACTATCAAACAGGATGTTGTAAATCAAGCCACGTGCGCTTTTACGCACAACCCACATGCGCATTTGGACCAATTTCTTAACGCTCACCTTACGCAGGATCCACTGGCAGAGGACGAGCGTGGTCCATCCGAGCACCTGCATGTCACCTTCCGTTCACAGACGCAACTTAAGGTCTCCTCTTTTGCGCATGCAAGAAGCGGAAAAAGATGATGAGGCGGTGGCAGACGACTCCGGGCAATCCCTAGCGCGGGTGCCAAGTTCGCTCAAAGTTGTGGCTGCTCCTCCGCGCGCGACACCGGACCACAAGTTGGCTGTCTCGCCGCTCCTCTCTGCGTCACACGCAACATCCGCGCTGGACGTGGTGCGCCAAGTGGTGCGCGCAGAGGTCCGCTATCTTTGGAATGTTTGGCAATGAGCGTGCGGTGCGCGCTTCCAAGGCGGGGGTTGTGGGTGAGTGGCTGTTGGAAGGAGGAGAAGGCGATACTGTACATCCTTTCTCTCCTCCTCCCTCTCTACCTGCGTGCGTCACCACCAAAATGCCTTATATGGTATTAAAACAACAAAATCATTATTAATGAAAAGAAAGAAAATAAATCAACCCATTGGCTGCCATTGACGGCGATAGATGTCCAAAACATTTGAACTGGTAGGGCTGGCAGCGATCGAATGATCTATCTAGTCTGTAGCAGTCAAAGGCAGTGAGCAAGTTGATTACATGTTTCAATTAAAGGTCCTAAGAAATTGTGTCCTCATGTGATTTTTTTAAAATGAGTGACTGCACTAACGTAATTTATTTTACCAAAACCAATTTAGCACTCAAATCTGGCTGTCTTTCTTAGTTGTCCATACAAAACAATGCATCGGGGAAAGCCCACTTTTTTCAGCAATTCTGGTTGTGACATCATAACCAGAATTGATGATGCATAACTTTCATTTAAAATACTGCACACAAGTTGAATAGTCAAATGTTTTAAAAAGTTAGAAAATTCAAATTCAAAATGAATGTTGCCTTCAAGTGCTCTGGGAAAGATGATGCTTACTTATTGCGTATTAATAACTACGAATGCGTCCTGTTCATGTACAGTGGTACCTTGACATATTGCTTAGACACACGATCTTTTTGACATCCGACGTAAAATTTGACTCGCCATTTGTTTTTACATCCGACGACATGCTCGAATTTCGACGATTTATGACAGCGCCGCAGTTTCTTTGTTTTCCCGCAAGGCGGACGCACAGCGGATTTTCTTGTGAGAGAAATCAACATGGGTTCCAAGAATGTTAGTGCAGGTGGGGAAAAAAGGAAAAAGGTGAGGCTTACCATTGAAATGAAGATGGAAATGATAGAAAAATATGAGCGTGGTGTGCCATTCATGAACTGGCTCGACAATACCGCCAGAGAATGTCTACGATCTCGACGGTGCTCCTCTGAACTCCGTTTGCCAGTCTTTATAAGTTAAGATGACAATTAATATTGTGGTAACATCGCCAAAAAATCGCCAGCTTTGTCGGGTTTTTCATCATTTATTTCAGAACTTGTGCAACACAACATGCCTACTGTCTGGGCAGTTGAAAAAAGTGGAAGGAAAATGTCCTCTCTCACTCTGTCAACTCAGCCACACGGTGCATTCAGGTACACCGCGCAAAACACATCCGCCACATTAGAACCCGATTTGTTACATTATTACAGTTATTATTATTATTACTATTACTATTATTATATTATTCTTATGATTTTTATTCATAATTTATGTGTTTTGCTCTGTGTACTTGCTATTTGCAATCGTACCAGCAGCATTTCTTAAGGATTTAGTGTAGGTTTTCGGGCTGTGGAACGAATTAATCGAATTATAATGTATTCTTATGGGAAAATCCTGCTCGACTTATGACCATTTCGAATTACAAAAAAGGTCCTGGAACAAATTAACTTCCTATGTAGAGGTACCATTAACTTCCTATGTAGAGGTACCACTATACTTTACTTTAGGTATTGTATTTACTTTAAAAAGCATGCCAGACATGAACTTCATTTTGGTTTGTTACATGGGCAAAACTGTTTTAGACCTATTAATTCCTCTACTACAACAAAAAAAAGTATGCATCAAAATGCAAACAGTAAGGTATTTTTCTTAGTTTTCAATAAATTAGCATTAATTAATTCATCAAAATTATTGTAAACACTTGAAGAATAAAATAAATGTGTACACTATGTTAGTGGTCCCCAACCTTTTTTCACCAGGGACCAGTGGGATGTGGGGCTTTTTTTCACGGACCAGCAATGTGTGGCAGAAAATCCCAACAAATATAGAATAACACAACGGTGCTAAAAACGTACATTAAATGCTGGGAAAATGCAACTCACCATACGCTGAATCAACCTGTTTTGACAGCGGCCTCTCCTGAAATTTGATGGAAAATATCCTTGGTCACAGGCATAATGAGCTCTTCTTAAGTCATGAAAGGTTTCTTGGCTTTAGCAATGCGGTTCACCACAAAGTATGATGCTCTCAGTGCATTTGCTTTTGTTGTTCAATTTGCTAGCTTTTAGCCACAAATTATGCAGAATGGACTTGGTTGTAGGCTCCTCTTCTGGCTCAGCAGGTGGCCTTTTCCTCGTAAAAAAGCTGTCTAAAGACCTCGCCGCCCGCAGCACACATCCAACCGCAGCTAACGTTACTGTTTGCATTGACTGACGCTGGACTGCTATAGGTGTGGAAACACCTCAGTAATGGCAGCCAATCACTAGAGGGCAACGTAAACAAATCTTTACTCAAATTAGTCAAGAGGCACAGGCCAGATTGCATTCGTTAATAAATTATTTGTTATTTTTCTGTGGCCCGGTAGCAAATGGGCCACGGTACCCATCCCCGGCCTGGTGGTTGTGGATCACTTCACTACGTTATTATGCAGGCGTCAAAACAAGAGGCAAATTGATGATAAATCTTTTATTTATTTATTTTTTTAATAGGCTCTTACCATTCTCAACTCCTTGTTCGTATTTCACCATTTTGAAATGTATAAGGTTGTCTCATCTCAGAATCTCAGTTATCAAAATAAATTAATAAATTAGAGAATTAGAAAATACAACTTACAAGGGACGTTCACTTGCGATTTTCGACTCGACAAATGGCATTTAACATAATTATGACACCATATGAAGGCAGCATAAAAAAAACTGATATTATTAAGTAGTGATTCTTTTACACACCACTAAAGGAAGCCTGTGTACAACTAGTGTGACTCACAGGACAATCACAGGTAAGTTTCAGTATATCAAAACAGCTTCAGTCAGATCCTATTCATACTATAATTCACCTGGAATCCCCCTGTCCAAATTTATTCAGAGACTATTGGCCCATTTACATAGTGACTAGGGTTGTTCCGATCATGTTTTTTTGCTCCCGATCCGATCCCGATCGTTTTAGTTTGAGTATCTGCCGATCCCGATATTTCCCGATCCGATTGCTTTTTTTTTGCTCCCCATTCAATTCCAATCATTCCCGATAATTTTTCCCGATCATATACATTTTGGCAATGAATTAAGAAAAAAATGAATAAAACTCGGACGAATATATACATTCAACATACAGTACATGAGTTCTGTATTTGTTTATTATGACAATAAATCCTCAAGATTGGATTTACATTATTAACATTCTTTCTGTGAGAGGGATCCACCGATAGACTTGTGACTTTGTATATTGTGACTAAATATTGCCATCTAGTGTATTTATTGAGCTCTCAGTAAATGATACTGAAGGCCATGCCCAAATGCATGATGGGAAGTGGAACCATGACTGTTTGTAGTGCTACCAATTGATATATCTTCTCTGCGTTGGGAAGTAACATAAGGTATTGAGAAAACGATCAATTGCTACCTTGCTTCCCATGATATATCTAATCAAAGGGAGAGGGATTGTAAGGCTTTAGCAAATTAAAATAAGGCTCCAAAGGCTGCCAAAATTCACTCTACTCATTTTACGCTGCCTTTTAGCTCTCTATATAGGCAGTACAGCGCCATTACAGATGGAGCGCGACAATGCGTGAGTGGGTTGTGCAGCGCATGCATTAATTGCATTAAATATTTTAACGTGATACATTTTTTAAACAATTAATTACCGCCGTTTTTGGGATAAATTTGATAACCCTACCTAAACCCTAAACTAAAGACTCTGGATAAGTGTAACATATTATGTCTGTAACGTTAAATACCATTAGAAAACGATTAATTAAAAAATATATATATATTAAAAAAAGGCATGGCCGATATTTTTTTTGCCGATTCCGATACTTTGAAAATGACATGATTGGCATCCCGATCGATCGGGACATCTCTAATAGTGATGCTGCGATATCAAAACGCAACGATTGTGCTGCAGAGAGGTCATTCTGCAATGCCTTTGCATGGTGAAGGCGAAGACGCGAACTTTTGATCCCGGAAAGTGGAACGATTCGATTGCGGGGATTGCTCCGCAACCATATGAATGGAACACTCTCGCTCCGATGATGTCAGCACCCACACACACACGCCACTTTGGGCATGCGCAGTCGCTGCTAGTAAACATTCAAAACAGCAAACAGCGTGGAATGTCAGCTTTATTGTTTTCATAATTTTTTTTAATTCAAATATATTTTATGTTCGCGTTTTTGTGCCTTTTGAAGCAAAAGAAAAAAACGTGGATGCCACTGTTTTGAGTGGGCAGATATGTTGTCTTCTGAGCTGAGGAGATTGTTGTCAAGGAAGTGCATCATTGGCTGTCGCCTTGCAAAACTGCACTGCCCTCTCGGGCCTGACATGAGTACTACGTCGTTTTCACACGGAATTGTGACATCGTTCGAATGGAAACGGAACCAAGACGGAACCATGTAAATGCAAACATGAAAGTAAACAGCCACTGTGAATCACACGGTCATCAAAGTTGGTAGGAAGGTGCATCTTGGCCAAGGGAAGAACAACTGGTACGTAATTGCTAATGGTAAATGCTAAATGGAGAGTACATACATAATTTGATTACCTTAAAATCAGTGACATTGTGACAGAAATCGCACGCAAATAATTGTTTGCCACGACCACCAGACGTAACCGGTCTTGATTTGCAAAAATGAGTATGTTTTGAAACAGTCAGCCTCAAAAATTGTAATATACTTGTTTATGATGCCTTGTATTTATGCATTTTGCAGAGCATAAGCAAACCTGCCAATTGTGTCAGTGCTTTTTAGCACGTGTTAGTTATGTCATCTAATTCACAGGCGTCTGGGCAGTACAGCGTTGCCTGTGTGGCCATTCTGCTGCGTTCGAGGAGGTACGACTGAGTGTACAGGTACGATAGTTCATAATAAATAGGTTTCTTCAAACTAAGAGCATATATGAACTTGATTTTTTTCCTCTTTCTTTAAATCGATTTCTTGAAACATTAAGGATTAAATCACATTCAAAATATGTTTCCAACAAACAAAATGAGTCAAATGGTAAATTTGGTAGAAGCATAGCCATAATCTTAGCGGGAATAAAAATTAATAAGGCTGGGGGTGAAAAAGTTACATTTATACTCAATTATAATCCTTCAAACAACTAGAGAACAAATTTGTCAAAAAGTTGAAACCAAGGTGAAAAAATGTTAACCATCTGCTAAGCACCTGCATGTTGTGAAGCTTATTATATTGCACTCATATTTCAAATCTTGACAAGTGACACATATACGCTCGAACAATTCATAATTTTGAAAAAAATCAAATAACTGTATCTACTGTACTGTATTTCTGTAAATGAATCGACATTGTTTCTACAAAATTGTATCACAAATCTTTTTATTGTTATTATCATCATTTTTTTTTTAACCTAATACATCCAGATGTGTAGTTCAATCTTTATATTTCACAGCAGGTATCAATGTATTATCAGTGTTCTCAGTCTGTGAAAGTGATGGCGTTAATCGAAGTGCTGAGTGCTTATGTGTGACTAAAAGTAAACAGTATGGCACAAGTGTGTGTGTGCGTGTATGTGTGTTTGTGCAGAGTGTAACACATTACTGCCTCCCTGTGAACCAAATTGTCACTGCACACACTTCAATGAAGACAAGATAACTCGTCATTGCTTATTGTACATACTGTGTGGATTCACAAAGTAGAGACAAGTTGGGCTTAGTTCAGAATTTCAACAATTGGGATTTCAAGTTTCGTGTGTCCTACAGTTGAATGTCTAGGAAAACTATTGAGTTTGAATGAGATTGGCTCTTCAGAAATATGCTCTATAGGACAGACAAGACCTTTATCATATACATCCCAGCGAAAAGAATCTTGTTAAATAAATTGACAAACAGAATTTCCTTTTTCTCAGAATAACGCCAAGAAATTGCTACCTGACATGTGGGCAGACAAAATCTCAATGCTGGTACTATTTTAACCAATCAAATGCGAGCATCACAGATTGCCTGCCCTTCCTCGTAACATTATTAATATTCATTGTCATATGCATGCTATGTATTTTGACTGTTATCATGATGCGTTGTTTGTTTTTTCTCAATGTTGTTGTATAATACTTTCCTGCCTTTTATTTATCATGAAATATATCGTGGTTGTAAAGCACTTTGTGGACATTTCAGGTTTTCGTAAAGGGCTATAGAAATAAATGTGATTTTTTTTTTTTTTTTTTTTTTATGCATTGAAAAAAAAAAGTCAATTTTCTTTTTGCAGAATACTTTACTCTCTAAAAGGGAACCTCGGATTCAAAGACTCTAATAAGCCACAGTTGTTCTCTTTTACTAAAATAACTTATTAGAAACACACAAAATATTGCCATTGATTTAAAAATCTATAATACTTAGTAGATGTTTTGACCTACAGAGGACGCCATGTTTAATGCACGCAATGGAGCCTCGGGGTGCTGACGTAGTTTGTCACTCACTACACTACTTCTTTAATTCCATCTACACAACGAGACATCCAACACATGCGCACATCAGTTAAAAGCGGCGAGTACTTACTATTTGTGTGTTTATTGAGTCTTTTATTACCTTTCATTGCCTCAAAATACTTTTTGCATGTGTTTCCCTCTCATACTTTAAAGCATTGTGTTTTATTGTGGTAGCTTTTAAGCAGATTGTTGATCTGTTGACAACATTAGTCGGGTACAGGGGTCGCGTTAACCGGAAATTTTCCGTCGTTGACCGGTTTTTTAAAACGGTGACGGAAAAAAACTGAAGTCCGTCAGTCATTTTGACAGGTTGCAATTCACACCCCAGACCACAGGGTGGCGAGTTAGCATATTAATTTGCTATTGTCTCTCTTAATGCATGACGTCGTTGGCTATTCTGTCAGAATATTGTAGTGTAACCGGGGTCTGGCAGTGGCACCGTGATTGACACATCAACGCGAGGTTCTTATTGGTGCACCCGGTGTGCCAGCGCGTCATCCAATTGATGGACAAGATTGCCGCCTGTGTATAGACCCCAATCACATGACGTCACAACTCCGCCCCCCTGACCGGAGCCGCCATATTGTGTGTCAGCCCGTCATGTTTATACATTACCGCTACGTACATGCCTCCTATTACGGCGTGTTTTTCTGCTCGTCAATATTAATAATCAAAATGGTGAAGGCGTGTGTGGCGGTTGGTTGCTGTAACAGAGAAGATAGACGGAGAGACTTGAAGTTCTACCGTATTCTGAGAGACGCGAAGATGAGAGCGAGATGGACTGCTGTAATTCGACAAGAAATCTGGGCACCAAACGATCACCACAGACTATGTAGTAGTCTTTTTATATCTGGTAAGATGCATTTAATATATATTTAGAAGATTTTGGGCTGACAACCACAATTAAGATCATTGTGTGACGTTGGTGATTGGGGTCTATATCGTTGCCTCCTTTTCTTTGGGGGCAGAGTTGTTGGCGGTAAGCAGAGTAAAAAGGGAGAAAAATACCACGACTTCCGTGTCTAATTTTTCGCCGACAGGCAAGCGTTACAATATTAATTAAAAATGAATGAAAACTAAATACTATTGAATATGTCATCATTATCATTTTAAAAATTTAATTGACGGGTAAAAATAGACTATGACCGGATTTTTATGACCCTGTCAGTCAAAATGACAGACAACGAAAATGTCTAGCGCAACCTCTGGTCGGGTAGCATATTTAAACTACCCGTTTTTGATATTACTGTATATGTTTAAGTATTTTCTTAAGGCTTCTTTAGTATGTTCAGTCTGTATGCATCTAAACAAAAGAAGCTGAAAGCGCACGGTAGTACTTTGGGTGTCAAATTTGCCTCTTTTAGGACGTTTCGTCAGTGTAGCACATTTTGGCAAAACACCGGTTTTGTCACATACTCTGGTCTCATCTCCTGTCTTTCCTGTTCATTTTGCTTTTGCTGCTCGTTTTGTGAAATATCGACAGTGCTGTCATGCTCATTAATGTTCATCCCGGGTTCAAATTGAAAGGGTTGATCAGATGACATGTTTATGTCACTAGAGTCATACTCAGGAAGCCCGGCTGCGTAACCACGTGACATCACCGTCCTGTGACGTCAACAACAATGGCGACCTACTAGTTAAGCTCATTTTACAAATTATATAAAAATGAAAACATCAAGAGGGGTTTTCATGTAAATTATTTTAACTCATAATAACGTTTATCTTTTAAGAACTACAAGTCGTTCTATCCGTGAATCCCTTTAATGAACAGGAGATGACGGCACCCAATTCAGGAACAAAAAGAAAGCAATGATCGCCTATGACAAATACATGTTAAGGAAAGAACAATTAAAAGTTGGCTGCCAGGACAAATGTACCAGAGAGCCCCATGCAGGTGCCCCCAAGTCGATCTGCCCCGACTTTTTGTACTAGGCAGTAGGCTAGCTCCCACCTCTTCATGGAGAAACACCAGGCAGCTGTCCTATCTAATGAACTTGCATCAGAGAAGACGATGAGAGCTGTGAATTTTATCCGGTACAAAATGATATAAAAATGAATGTACCAAGCACAATGAACAAACAAATGGGAACAAATATCTGTACAGCACTTTTGCTTGAGCATATGCGGGCCGGTATAATTGAAAATTCACAAAATTGCTGCACTTGTAAGCAGTGCCACTTTCACTCGCCGGCACGAAATGCGGTAGGCATGCCCACCAAAAGTGAAGACCCCAAAAAATGTAAAAACTCATTTTGTAAAATGAACAGGAAGTCAGTCACTTTGTTTGAAACTGGTCATTTCAGGCCATCTTGAGCATTTCTTGCCTTTCAAATTGGCACTTGTACATGATATTATGAAATAATTGATAATACATATATTATTGAAGTTTTTATATATGTGCAGAATATGTTGGCAAAAAAAAAATGAATGACTGAATGAAGTCAAAAACCAATAAGTGATCTCTGTGACCGTGGATTTGGGAAATTACAAAAACTGCTTTTGAAGTTTTTATTTTATTACCCCTACAATCTACAGGGGTTGGACAAAATAATGGAAACACCTAACATTTTGGAGAGTGAGAGGGTATTATAACTGAAGAATGGCTTAAAATTTGGCTTAAATAATAATAATAATAATAATAATAATAATAATAATAATAATAATAATAATAATAATGGCTTAAACTTTGCAAACATTTCCCAAGTTTTATGAATCAAGACCTCGGAGAATTGAGGCTGTAATTTCCGCAAAAGGCGGACCTACACCATATAAAATTAGGGGCCGTTTACATGGTGACTTTCCGAGAAGACGAAAAATTTCAAATGTGCATCTACATGGTTTCGTTTCCATTCGAACAATGTCGCAATTCCGCATGAAAACAATGTAGTATTCATGCCAGGCCCTAGGGGGCAGTGCAGATTTACAAGGTGACAGCGAATGATGCACTTTGACCCCACGGGGCTAGTGACGAGATTTGTCGTTCACTTGAGTAAACGAATCCATTCCGGTTCGTTCAGTAAAAAGATTTGTTCAAACAAATCGTTCAACGAATCGTTCGCCCCCCTCATCTCCCTCCCCGCCCAAACGAATCGTTCGGTTACTGAACGGGAAGTGACGTTGCCGAACGAATCACCAAAGACCGCTTCGCAGTATAACTGAACGGGAAGTGACATTGCTTGGTCCCTCCCTCTCTTCCACATTGACCACTCGTCGTAGTTTCAGAAATGAGTGACAGGCGGTATCATTCTGCTTTCACAGACAGCCTCGTCTCCCTCCTGCTGCTGCAAAAGCGAGGGAGAACTTCCGCGTCGTCTGTCCTAGTTCTATGGGCTCAAAGTCATGGCTCGTGCTTGCATTTCGATTTAGGACACGGTTAAACATTTTCCTTTTGTGAGGGGAGTAGGGGGCGGGGGCGCACGGACTTTCTTTAGCAGGTTCTTGATCACACATACATATACAGCATGTTTGCTGTCACGAAAATAAAAATACATCGAAAGTTTAATTTCTGAATATGGAACGACCAACACATCATATTTACATCTCGCTCTGTTGTATTTTTGTTTTTTAGTATTAAGATGATCGTGTTGAATTTTTGCACTGGTATTAATAAATAAAATAATCCGGTCAGCTCCCCTGTCGTCCCCGCATCTCAGATCGTCAAATGCTGACGAGAAATAATTGTTAGCTCTTTACGATGTCGCCTTTCTACTCTCATTAGTCTGTTAAGAAAAATGTAGACATATTGCGACATCTCCCGTGTCTGCGTGCGTTGTTTTGGGCGCTTGAGTAGCACATGATGGACGGATTGACATAATTTGTCAAACCAACCAACACCCGACACGCTGACACGGAAAAAAAAATAAAACACTCGGGAAAAAAAATGACATGTATATACAGTTTCATTGCAAATCAGTATTATGGTGATCATACTAAATATTTTTTTCTGTGCACATATGAGGTAAATATCGCTGCCATGAAGCCTCCATATAGTGACAGTTCTCTGCCCGCTTCACTGCCGTCACGCGACCGCAGCTCAGCTTTTGCTTGCCTCGTAGCTACCCGTGTTTTAAATTACTGTAAATTTGATAGTATGTCGTCATAGGCAGTCACGAGTTTGTTGAGAAAAGTACTACTCTAAACAATGCTCGCTAGATTTGTGTGGTGTTTTTGTCTGTTTGAGCAGCATTTGATAGGCTCCACGTTAACAAATATGTGACAAAGTCATTTCCTTTCATTTTCTGATTCGTTCACCGCATAGTCATTACTGGAAAATCAAGTTAGCAGCAAGCTAGGTCAGGAACCGGAGGACCGAGTCACTGAACGGGAAGTGACAAAACTCAGTCTTGCCCCCCTGCCTGCACGCTGGCTGCTTATTGGCCACACGTGGACGTGAGTGACAAACGCCCTGATTCTGTTTCCGCTCCCTCCCCTGCCCGCGATGAGGCTGGCGTCTGATTGGTCGTGTGCGATGTCAGAAGACGCTGCCGCTTGCTCAACGCCCTCCCACGCAGCGAACAAGCACCACCTTCATAGAACGAATCAGTGCAGATGATGATTAGTTCGGTCTCGTTCACCAAAACAATTCGTTCAAAAAGAACGAATCGTTCGCGACCGATACAACACTACACGGGGCTCCTCAGCCCGGAAGAAAACATGCCCGCCCATTCAAAGCAGTGGCATTTTCCTTTTGCTCCAAAAGGTAAAAAAATGGAAACATTCAACATATTTAAATGTAAAAATATTATTAAAACAGTAAATCAAAGCCGGCGTTCCGCCATTTGCAGTTTTTAATGTTAAATAGCACCGCTGCACACGCCCAATGTGACGTGTACGAGTGCTGACGTTATCATCGCGGGTCCGGCGCGGCAGTAGCCTTTGATATGCATGCGAAGCAAGCCCCCCTCATTCCCCAGCAATCGAATTCTTCCACTTTCGAGGCAAGATTCAGAATTTTGCGTCTTCGCCTCCCATCTTCGCCAACACCATATGCACGCGAGGCGAGTCCGCAACTCAGTCATTGTGTCGCAGAGTCGCCATGTAAACTGCCCCTTAGTTTTTGTTGTTTTTTAAGGCGTTTCCATTATTTTGTCCAACCCCTGTATATACTGTACTGTATATATTCTTATCAGTTCCGAATTCTGTAGAGGTTTGAGGGCTTATTTGTCACCGCTAAAACAAACGCAAACCCTCCATGGTTTCCAAGAGTTCAATTCCAACATTGCTAAAGGTATTCTGAATTTGAAAAGTGTCCATCAAACTCAGCGGGACTCCAAGAATGTAAACTCGCTTGCCCTCTCTGTGATTTGCTGGTCCGCAGCAGTCGGCTCCGTCTTCTACTCTCTACATCTACACACACACGATGCTGAGCCGGTGCGAGTGCAATTTCGTGATCCACATTGGAAGTGGCAGGTGAATTTCGCTCAGCTGCTGCCCATCCTTGTTCCACTTAGCAGCGGCGACGGCGACTCCACCAGACGCAAATGAATGAACAAGAAGCTCTGCATCTACCCTCACAAATATCATCCTGCTGCCATTATCGTCTACACAGATGTCCATGAAACAGAGTTGGAAAAATACTCGAACAGGTACATGGCTTTGTTCACATGATATCAGATATCAGTTTTTACCACATTGCTGTTTGCCCTCCATGTACTTAAGAGTGTGTGAGTGCATGACTCACCCAGTGCCCTTTTTTTGGCTAAAGCAAACAGGAACAGGATTTATCTTTAATGCGAGGATCGCATTATGATTCTAGCAGAAGTCCCATTACCTCAGCACCAACTGCACTGTTGGATTTTGGCCTTTTTTGATGTCTTGCTAAGTTTTCCCATGCTGTAGATTGGGATGTGGTGCATTCTCATCACAAAAGGATGGTATCACCCGTGTTTCTCATGTTCTAATAAAGGCCAGTCATGTATTTTTCTGTCTGGTCTTTCTGTCTAGTTTTTCACAGTCAGCTCTGGAGCACCTAGCTTGACTCACTTGTACCTCAAGGAAACATTCGGTCATTCCAGATTTGGAGGACATTTGGGCTTCAAAATTCTTGAAAAATAACTACTTTTCTGATAGATATTCATCAGTTATAGGCAGTGTTGGGAGTGACGCCGTTATAAATAACGCCGTTACGTAACGGCGTTTTTTCAATAACGGGGTAATCTAACTAATTACTTTTTCCACCGTTACAATGCCGTTACCGTTACTGACGGTCAAAAGCGGTGCGTTACTTACTCTGAATAAATTGAAGAAACTACCAGCCGTGTCGAGTCGACTCTCTGCTCTGTTGATTTGTCATCCAAGACTTGGGGTGCGTTCAGGTTCGAGAATAGCACACGTACTTCTGTCTCCAAGCTGTTTGTCCCTGCTCATTCAATTAGACAATGCTTTCCAAAGTTTGGTAACGTTTCTGTGTTTGCTACACCTGATGCTAGCATCATTCCCATCTCCCACTGTCAGCCAGCAATAATTCTGCTTCCATCTTGAGGATGGCAGATGCTTTGAAGGTGACGTGAATTGTCGGTAAACGAGCCTACCTGAATGCAGCCCCTCGAGAGATGCGATGGAAGTGATTGTGATTGGCTGAGGGTTAGAGTCATGTGTCGTGGTAAGCCAATCAGAGCCGGTGATTTCACAAGCAAACCGGAACAGCGCGTGCGGCAAACACACACACGCAAAACAGATGCACAGGGTCGGGATGGCAGAGCATTCAGAAGAAAAATTGTCCTTTAAGAGGTGGAGATATAGACACTATTTCAAGTTTGTCGAAATTAAAGGAAAGAACATGCATGTAATGTGTAATTTATGTCCCGGGGCAAAGCTTTTGTCGACATCTGTGTTAAGCAATTCAAATCTGCTGAAGCACCAAACAAGTTCACTACCTGTCTGTTCTTCTCTATTCCACTGACTCAAATACTGCTCAGAAAATTTCAAATTCTTTGACATACAACAAGTTCTTTTTAAAGTAACGGAAATAGTTACTTTCCCTGGTAACTAGTTACTTTTACTATAGAGTAATTCAGTTACTAACTCAGTTACTTTTTGGAAGAAGTAGTGAGTAATGCAACTAATTACTTTTTTAAAGTAGCGTGCCCAACACTGGTTATAGGTAACCTTTCAAAAGCTCAATTTGCTCCCCTTACAAACCAATGGTATAATTTTAATGACATAATTTATTTGGTGTTTACAGTATTTGGTAAATTCACAGTAACAGGACTGCAAGTCCAAAGCCTATTAACTGGCTTATTGCTGATGCTAACGCTAATCGTTGAGTACAATGGCTAGCATCGGCCACTGTGGATTTTGTGATGAACAGTGTGTACAAATTATATATTGAGCGTATTGTCTTTATCTTGCAGTTAAGAAACTGTAGGTACAGATTCAGACCCGGCGGCATGGGCAGGCATTAGGGGGCTGGGCCCGCCCTGAGAGACTGCTGTGCCCGCCCTAGCTCGATTAAACTGTACTGTGTATTTTTTATTTTTTTTTTTTTTAATCTTCCACAAAAACACACACACGGATAGGACGAACGCTCTATTCCAGTGTTTTTCAACCGATTGTGCCGCCGCCGTGAAAGATCGTCAGGTGTGCCTAGAGAAATTCTCTAATGTCGCTTTTTTTAACATCGTCGGGCAAAGTTGCAGTACGAAAGAAGGAGTAGGCAAAAAGTTCTCGGTTGTGTGCAGATAAGCGAGGCATTGCTTGTGTTGCGTTCAAGAACTGCTCGGATTTATAGCCATCAGCCACCTTGCTCTCTGCAACAATGTGGACCCCAGCACGTCTACTGTTCATCATTTGACTCGTCAAGTGTCGATATACACAAAAGTGTTCTTTCCATTTTATCTATGTGTGACGACCGTCAATCCTCCCTCTGTGTTTTATTCCAGCACATAATCGAGGACAGCAAGGTGGGTGATGGCTAGAAATCCGAGCAGTTCTTGAACACAACACGAGCAGCTATCTAGCACCATACAAGCTTAAACGTCATCTCCTAATGAACGCCCTTCGCTTCAGAACAAGTCGATAGACTATTTTGTTCGCCTTCGTGAAAACACAGAGAAATGGGCTTTTTTGAGAAAAACTACAAAGATGAATAAGAAAGCCCTGAAAGCCAGTTACTTTGTTGCTAAATCCAAAAAGTCACAAACTGTGGCAGAGACGTTAATACTACCTGCCTGCAAAGCCATTGTCAGCAAGATGACCAGATGTGCTTAAAGACATTGCTCAGGCCTCCCTGTCTGAGTTTTTCAAGCCTATCTGCTAAAAAAAAAAAAAATAAAACTAACAACAGAGAGAGACTGAGAGCTGTTGAAGAAGATTCCTGCTAGTTTTTTGGCTTTGTGCTCATTTCAACAGGCTCAAGTTTCACACTGAGTAAGTATAAATACTGAGAAATTATTTCATAATTAAATATACTGTACAGAAAGTAATTTTGGAACATTTTGGTGTGGTGTGCCGTGAGATTTTTTCCAATGTAAAAACCTCCCGTGACTCAGAAAAGGTTGAAAAACACTGCTCTATTCATCCTATCTTCATCTGTCGTCATTCAATTCAACCAATCTGAGCAGCGAATGGAGGCAATTGCTGGCCAATCACAGATAAGGAGGGGCGGGCCAAGTAGCTGGCCATTGGGTACTGCGATTGGATAGGGATTGCTTCGGTTACAGAAATGGCGATTGAGCGGCTCCTCCGTTGCTAATTCAAATTGGAATGGACATCCGTGTTATTTTCAAGAAACTAAAGACGAACTCAAGCCATGACAAAGACGCGGCCAAAAGTCAACATGAAGGGATAGCGCTGCCACCTCCTGCAGTTTCACCGACTGACACCATCATCAGAAAGTATAACAGGTAAAAACGCCACTGTTCAGGCTAAAGTTACGTTGAAGAAGTGTGCCCCCCCCCCCCAAATGTAATGCTCCCCCTGTAATTTCTTTCTGCAGCCAGGTCTGTACAGATTACTCAACTGTACCCACAGATGACTAAACTGTTGTTACAGATTATTTAAACCCCACGCTCACCTCTTGAGGTGTGGGGGCTTCCCTCCATTATATTAGCCAGGTAAGCAGAAACAAAGAAAGCTCTCGGAGGTATATAAACAAAGTTTGGGTGGGGGACAGGGCTCTTCTCCTCACCTCACCTGGGGATGATGCCGCTGTTTGAATAGGGTTTATTAAGAGAGATTTCTGTGTGAATAAAGAATCACTTGTTTAACTCGAACGATCGTGCACTGTCTTTTCATTTCAACATCACCTACGCTTGGCCGGAGAGTCACCAACAAACCCCCAAAAGACTCCAGAAAATACACATTAGAGTGGAGCCTGCACTTACGATCGTCTCTACAAACGTTATTTTCAGGTTACAACACGTTTAAACGGAAAAATATTGCCTCTTGTTAAGGAAGAAATACCAGGTTACGAGAGGCAAAAATACTATACAATGCTGTAAAACATACGTATGTACTTCCTGATTTCTACTTTTAAATGTTGCGCCATAAGATACTGCTGCCCTATTGGTTATAATATCCCATCATTCACCCATAATTGGATTCTGCTTTCACATTGGCCTATTGTTGGGTGTCGCAGTTTGATGATGTGCGCAGGCGCGACGGTGTTATTGTTGAAATAGCAGGTTCACGACTGAGCCAAATGAGCACAAAGCTTCTCGTTTTTGTCTCACGAAGAGTGTTTTATAACCCCACAGGTGGTCCGTTACATTCATAGCATACTAGTGCATAGGTCTCACGTTATTGTGTCCCGAAGAGTGAGATAGGCGATAGACACCATCGATCTCATGAAAGAGGACATTGCCTCACTCGAAAGGTAAGATTTTTTTTTCTCTCTTTTTTTTTTTTTTTTTTTTGCATTTTGTTCTATTATCTACTTCATTACGGGTATTAACAGTTAGGTTAGGAATACGGAATGATTCAAATGTGTTTGGCTGTTGTTTTATTCCGTTTTTACTCTAATTATAAACTTTAATGTGGCATATCAATAGTCCTTGGAACAGTTTAGGGTATTTACATTTAAAACGTGTCTCTGTTTATAAAATGTTCGGGTTACGGGACTTCTTCCAGAACCAATTAATGTCATAAGGAGAGGTACCACAGTATTTAAAATCTGAAAGGTAGGGATGTAAAACGCCCTCCAATTCTGGAATGACACCAGTGTATTTTGTATCTCACATGATATTTTATTTAAAAAAATTAAAATTGTAAAAATGTCAACATTTTGATCGATAAACTACATCTGTGCTACCTTTTGACGATACTAGTCAGGTAAAAAAAATAATAAAAAGAAAACCTACAACAATAGTTTAACGCAAACAGGGAGCAGAATTACCCCTAAAGGATTCCTGGGAATAACACACCCCAAAGCTTATCCACATGCAGCGGGATATCTTATTGTGGGGTTTGTGGCGTACAATGCCGAGGGGGTCAGCTGGCAGTAATGAAGCCCTTTGTGTGTGGAAATAGTCATTTCACAACAGTCGTATGAAACCCGCCGTTGTTGTTTTCGCTTCTTTTGCAGGATGGAGTGTGACAGAGTGAGCGGACGAGTGTCGCCGGTGTGCGGCATTGTCATTCAAATGTGTAGAAGCAGGACAAGGGAATTGCAGTGGAGCGCTAATAGGGGTGCATGGGTAGAAGTGGAATAATTGGACAAGATGACAGGCATCAGAACAGGACGTAATGCGCACGTGGACGGAATTGTGTGTGTCAGATGAGAAAGGTGTGGGAATTGTTACTGATCATGTTGCAGTGGTATTTCGTGGGAATACGATAAATCGGGGATGTATAATTCATCTTTGTCGTGGAGCCATTATGTTAGCCAACCCATACAAAAATTGAACTCATTTGGTTGCCAGTGATGGCGCTGGATGTCCAATCAATTTTGATTTGACCATTGACCAGTCAAATTGGATGGATCGTTTAGAGATATTGGAGATCTCTAAATTTTCCAAATCGTGTTTCTGAGCCAATTAATAACCATTTTTTCTTATTTATTTTTCACTTTTAGTTCAAGTTTTTATCAAATTCACAAAACACAACAAAAACGGGTGAAAATATGGTCTTTATTTAATGAAATAAAACTTAAAAAGAAACAGTAAATTAAAAACAGAAAAGGGGGAAATGTAAATATTCTTTTTTTTTATCATTTTTGAATTTTTGTTACTGAATTAAAAAAGGAAAAATGCAAATTATTCGCTTCATCTATTAATTTTTTACTTTTGTTTTTTTAGCTTCAAATTATTTATATTTACACACACATATACATATATATATATATATATATACATACAGTGCCCTCCATAATTATTGGCACCCCTAAAAAAGATGTGTTTTTTAGCTTCCAATATTTTTTATTGTTATTCAAATAATATGGGACCTTTATGGAAAAAAAGAGAGAAAAACCCAACCTTCAATACAAGTGCATTCATTCAGTGGGGAAAAATCCCACATAAAGAAAAAAATATTTGACATCAAATAATGTGTGTCACAATTATTAACACCCCTGATGCTAATACTTTGTACAACCCCCTTTTGCCAACAAAACAAGGTCTGGGGACTGAGATGGCCATGGGAGGAGCTTGATTTTGTGTCTAGTGAACCATTTCTGTGTAGATTTGGCCATATGTTTAGGGTTATCGTCTTGCTGAAAGACCCAGTGACGACCCATCTTCAGCTTTCGGGCAGAGGGCAACAGATTTTGATTTAAAATGTCCTGGTATTTCAAAGCATTCATGATGCCATGCACCCCAACAAGGTTTCCAGGGCCTTTGGAAGCGATACAGCCCCACAGCATCACTGACCCACCCCCATACTTCACAGTGGGTATGAGGTGCTTTTCAGCATGCGGATCTTTCGTGGCAAGCCATACCCACTTAGAGTGTTTGTTGCCAAAAAGCTCAATCTTGGTCTCATCTGACCAAAGCACACGGTTAACTGGGACTCGAAGTGGTCTGGCGTTCCACGAAAGATGGGTCTGGCGTGCCACGGAAGATGGGTCCCATATTATTTGAATTTTTAAAAAAATTATTAGAAGCTAAAAAACACATCTTTTTCAGGGGTGCCAATAATTATGGAGGGGCCTGTATATGTATATATTTAATTTACATTTTAAGAGTTGATATGAAAAAAATACTAATCCTTTCAGTTTAAAAGACTTTTTTAAATTGATTTATTTTGTTTTGAAAAAAAAAGGGGGGGGGGGTTTAAAATATTCTGTTACTGAAAAGTTGTATAAAAACTGACAAATGAAGTCGAACATCATTTCGTTGTTCTTTGTTCAAAGTGATGCAGCAGACTGGATATGGTCTGCAAGCTTCCAGTATAACACCCAACTCTAAATATAAATACAATCATAGTGATAAAAAAAATTGAATTGTGTAATCCAGTTTAACACCTAACTCTAAAAATAAATACAATCATAGTGATAAAAAAAATTGAATTGTGTAATTCACAAATTGCATCGCAAATTGATTGGTGATTATTTAAAAATAAAAAAAAATAACAATACTAATAACAGACAGACTATAAGGACTGTGTGGTGATCGATCCAAGGCGGTGCTATTACTCTGTGAGTGCATGTCTGTGTTTATATTACACTTTGTGACCTTAACTTACAAATCGCTGATGTGTCCAAATCAGATGATGTACAACATCAATGCCACCCAGCAGAAAGAAATGCTGGTAATATATCATACTGCAGTCACACCAAGGCTGAACACATAACATCCAGTATATAGTAATGCACCTCTAAATCCATGTCGTCAAACTGTCCAATTTGGTAAATAAACAACTTTTAAAAAAAACAACTTTTTCACATTCGGATTTCAATGTTGATTTTCCCAACTCCTTCACTGCAATTGACACCAAAATATATCAAATCTACTTGTGATTACTAACTGCCAGACCTCCGAGTTCATATGGATTGAACATCAATCGCCATCAATAGCAGCCATTGAGTTAACATTAGAAAAGAAAAAGATTTAAAAAACAAAACTCAAACCTCAAACATGGGCTGGGTAATTTTAAGATCAAGATCGAATCTTGGCCATTAACTTAGATTGGGCCCAGTAATTTGTGTCATATTTAATTGACTGCATGCAAACTGATTAGTTTAGCGAGTCCCTAAAAAAGTTTATTTTTTATGATTTCGATCAATACCTAAGCAACTTAAACCACTTTTAGGTCACAACCTACCAGTTGAGAAACACTAATTAATTGCATCACAGCTACAGTGATATAGCTCCGCTTCTGTTCAGACAAAGTGCAGCAGCAGAGTCCAGGAAGAGGTGAAGTAGAGACGGAAGTTGATGAACATGAGTAATGGTGAATTGACTATCAACAAGGGATGTCCCAATTTTGGTTTTAAATGCTGACGGATAATTATTGAAAACATTACTTTTTTACAGAAACATGTATTTTGGTTTGATTATAGATAGTTTAAAGCGCTATTTCTGACTTTTTATAATAGATAAGTGCTAAAAAAGTTTTTTGCTCTGCTTTTTTGTGATTACAGAGCAACTGATTGTGACATGGAAAAGTCTGGCTACGTGAAAGGTGAGCTGTTTAACTTTTTAAAATACATTTTACCTTTATGTACATTTCCGACCCCATACCCGATTACAATAGCATAAATTCTGCACAAATAAGCAGTCCGGATGGTAGCTGCTTAAGGCTAGTTTCAAGCACACTAAGATGATTGGCTGACTATTAAATACATATATTATGTCTCTTGTGCCATGCGTCCGGCTCAAAATACTTCCACAATCAACCAAAATAGTTAACAGAAGCCATTTCACATTAAACTTTTTATGGGGTTGCCGCGTATATTGCTCATGGCAGCACCCGCCACTCATCTCAGATGCCAGGTATTTAAGCCTTGTCAAAGGTAATAATAGCTCCAATTACACTGTCGCCAGTTGCTTGTTTGTGGTTCAGGTGGGTTGTATTGATAAAGAGGCGATAAAAGCCAGTTTGAGCAGCTATTGTTCTACATTTCCAAAAATAATCATGCACGCAAGCAAGCAAACAGAACCTGTCGGCAACTTTCCTTCTCTCACACATGCACACAAAGCATCTGCTCGGCCCTCCTTCATTGCCACCTTATTAAGATTCATATCCCTGAAAGGTGACTTGGTAGTCGGGCGCGGTGACAAGCCGCCACCCCTCACCAGCGAGCAGCCTGGAGGTATGTAGGCACAGTGACAGGTAGCTCCATTCCCGTGGGACTCCTTTTCTTGCCTCTCTCTCTGTGCGAGTGTTTCAGTGGGTGTGTGTGTCCAGCGTGGCCAAGACAAGAAAGATTATCAAGTCAAAGATGACCCCTGACACAAGCAGCTCAAGGCACTCAAAAAAAAAAAAAGTTTCTTTTCCACCTCCAGTTGTCCCTTTCCTTTCTTTATCCTCTGCCATTCATCCCCCAAAGACCCTTTGGTGGAGTATTAGCCGTATGACCGTCTCTCTTTTTAAGCAAATATGATTGTGCAGACTCCTTTTACAGCCAATTAAAACAGCTTCTCTTATTCACTGTGACTAATGTGCCTGACGATCACAGTATCATATTACAGACATTGTGACATGATGTGGCAGTGTGTTTTGGAACTGACAAGTTATTATGATACAAGACCAGAGCCTTCCTGATCATCACGTACTGCTGGGAAGAGCATGGTACAACCTCTGACATCTTCGGGAAACGGGACAAGAAGCAGTCAATCAGTAATGACCACTTCGTCATACACAGTAGTGACGGTTGTCTGCTTTACTCAAATCAACAGATTCGCTTTAAACCCGGTCTCAGTATTTGTTTTGTTTGCGTATTTTGTCTGTCTGGGTTTCCCAATCCGCAGGCTATGTGTAGGTGTCACACACTACTATTGAAATTTTAGCGAGTGAGAGCTCACGCAAGATAAAGCACACGCTGGTCATGAAGTTACATTATTGGTCAATATTCATCAACATTTTAAAGGAAGATGTAGGACGTGTCCCACTATGCGGCGCTACAAGCAGAAATTCTGACACGCCAAACTGCTACGTGGTTGAGTGATATTTTCAAAGACTTATATAGTCACCACATCAATAGTCAGTCACCTTAGACCTGAACAGCAGCAGAAGCAACACCGAATATTTCCTCAAACATAGGAAGCTTTAAAGAGTGATAGGAGACAAAGAGGTGAAAAAGAAAGACACTTGATGGACTTGCTCAGATGATCAAAGTACTGGTATCTTTACTTAGATGAATCATGTATTCTACATACAGTACTTACTTAAAGGAACCCAAAAGTTTGCATAGTTTAGCGAACCTCCTGAACAAACATGGAATGACAAGATGGTATCCTGAAAACAGGACAGAAAGGAGCAAAGATGAGATGACTATTCAAATTTGACCAGGGCAGCCTTCCAAAAATGAGTGAACGCACCCTATACGAGACAATGAGAGGCTAAGAATGGAAGCAAACAGCTGTTTGTAGATAGGCAACTTTCCTGAGTAAAATATGGGCAGTACCATCTTGTACAACGTCTGCCTCGAACTTCCGTTTTAGCAAAAACCTTATGAGATGCAGTTGAAGTTAGGATTGTGTTCACGAAGTTAAAACAGTGAAATCAAGCCAGAGAAACCCACGGAATCTCCAAAAATGGATTCAGCATGACGTAGATGAGACGTAGATGAGGTTGGATGATTGTTCTTACCACTTCGTTGATCATTTGTGGACAAAATTATAACAACCTGTCAGCCTGTGTTGCCACTTGAGTGACCAAAATGAGGTGGAATTGCAAATTATATTACATTTGCTGAATGAAAAAGGCCTGACATGGATTTTTTTGTTACAAGGAAATAGTACAAGGTTTACAAACAAAAATAGTGTGTCATTCTGTTTTATTGCAGATATTGATCGTAATAAAACATTTGGACCACATGATTCCATTTCTTGTTTTATTTAAAACGATTAGTGCATGTGCAAAACAGGTAAATAAATCACAATTTATAAAATTATTGGAAACAGCATACGAGAATGCGATATCAGACAGCAGAGCTCCGGAGCCTCACCAAACCTTCTCCCGACATTACAGACTCCAGACCGGCTGTCCTCAGTAATTCCAGCTCCAGTAGTGTATCTTAAAGTTGCTGCAGTTAAAAAGCGCGTAGTTGGATCTCGGGATCGGCCTGACAGTCCGCCGCAAAGCGAGCTACAGCTCCAGCCTTTCGGCCGACCCCGAGTGGAATGACGTAGTCTCGATATATGTCCATCAACGTACAGTAAATGTTGCTGTGAGGCACATCAACCTATCTTCCCTTCTCTAACAGCGTTTTCCACCTGTAAACAAACGGAAAAAAAGACTTGAAACACTTGCATTGATTGCAATGATTAGCAACAGACTAGCAGCAGCAGTAGTACAACAGGGCAACGTACCGTTGCGGGTACTCCGGTGAAATGCCGATGTCACACCCCCGTACCGGTGCCCTATATTCGACTTGGACTCCAGGAGACTCCGATGGCTGGATGGAGCCCTGGTGGCCATTATTCTTGCTTCATACTTTTATGCCATTAGCGTAATCAGCTGCCACTCAAACACACCGGAACTAGCGTTGAAGTTGAATCTTTGTGTCAAAATGATTCAATCGAAAAAAAGTGCCTTCCAAACTCTTGCCACTTCAAAAAAAAAAGTGTGTTCAAAACTTTTTTCCACTTTGAAAAACAAAAAGTTTAAAACTTTTTGCTTTTCAAAAAAAGTGACACTTCAATAAAAAATATATGTATTTCAAATTAAAAAACTTATTTTCAAAAAATATATATTTTTGCAAATGATTTTTTTCTTTGATTAAAAATAGTTTTTTGATTAAAGCAACTTTTATTGCGATTAAATGATTTTGACACAAATGTCATACCCCTAATATGGCTCAAACACAAAAAGGATTGCTTCAAGTAAAGAAACCAGTTTGAATGAAAAATAAAGTGTTCAATTCCGAATTTCTGAGTCTCAAATTTTTTTCACATTCAAACCTTTTTTTCTACGATTGAATTAAAAAAAATTTTTTGGATTGAAGTGATTTTTCTTTTTAAAATATATATTTCTTTTGTTTGAAGCAACTTAATTTTTGATTGAATAATAAAGACACAAATGTCCTAGCCAAAATGTGGTCCAAACGCAAAAGTACATGACTTCAATCAAAAATGGTGTTTCAATAAAATAAAAAAAAAAAAAAAAATTGACTTAAATCAAAAAAAAAAAAAAATTCAATCAAAGAAAAATAGTTTTCAAATATATTTTTTTGAGTTTCAAATTTGATTGATGATGATTGAAGTGACATTTTCTTCGATTGAAAATATATATTTTTTCATTGAAGCAACTTTTTATTTGATTGAAGCAACTTTTTTTAAATAATTTAATTTAATAATTTTTGATAATAAAGACACAAATCTACCTCCATAGTAATCAGATTACACTAACGCGTTACTTAGTAACGTTACTTAGTAACGCGTTACTGACAACACAGTCCACACACATGTAAATACTAATGGGTTTTAGTGACATAATTGGGATGGGTGGGAATATTTCATTTTCTAAACTAGTACAGGGATTGATAAAAAAAAATAAAAAATCTGCCTGCACTAAGGGTGGCCACTTTCTAATAGGACGTTTTTCTCCCCTATTATACGTCAGAAAAATACAATTCTGCATTCTGCCAATTTAATAATGAAGATTCTTTCCGCAGTGATGGACATGATAAATGTGTTGTCAGACTACAAAGTTAGAAGAGATAACTAATCAGCAACTTCTGAACAGCCAAGAAGACTAGAAGGTCCCTTATATTGGGGAGACAACCTTTGCTGGCTGAAAGGGGAAAAGACTTCTGCTAATGACAGTCTAACATTTTTCCGTTCACAGTTCAAATAAAATCTCAGGATCATCATCACTGGCAATTAAATGTGTTTGGTTGACGAGGCGGGAATTATTTCCCCCGTGAACGTCACGTGTCATACAGAGACTGATGAATGAGCAAGTTACGTGGGTGGTAAAGTAAAGATCATGCGATAGTTAACAGCATTGATTAGCATTCAAAGCCAGAGGTGGGATGTGGTACTGTGAGTGAGGGAGGAGCAGTTTAGTGCATAACGAGCTCCTCTGCGACTTCCCACCTTGCGGGAGCTTGTTAAGAAAGGATATTCCTCTGGCAGTCGTCTACTGTCAACTAAAAACGACCACCTTCTAGTGTAGTACAATATGAAAAAAAATCTCTCACGATATGAGCCATTTAATATTACGGTATCGATATGCCATGGTATCAGAGGTGGGTGGTGAAGCCAAAAATTGTACTCAAGTAAGAGTAGCAATACTTCAAAACAATATTACTCAAGTAAAAGTAATCATCCAAAAAATGTACTCGAGTACAAGTAAAAAAGTATTTGGTGAAAAGAATACTCAAGTAATGAATAACATTGTGAGTATCTGCTTACAATTTTTTTTTTTTTTTTTTTCATCACCAAGTTATCTATATGAACTGTAGTTACAAATAACCACAATGAGCCAAAGAAATCTCCCCCCCTCCCAAAAAAAAATATAATCAAAGAGCATGAGTGACCTCTAGTGGAGAAAGTAGATCAGAGTTTGAATAGTGAATAGTTCCTTCATAGTTACCATTACAAAATTAAAAGGATCATATCTCCGGTTTTCCGTGGTCAATCTGTGCCAAATAAAGACTGGGAGAGAGGTTAAAATCTGCGCTTTTGAGTCATGTTGAGGGCAGCGCTCTATATCAAATACTTCATTTTTATTGTCCTTTCAAGACACCACTTGAGTGAACAGGCTGGGTTGATCATAGAACGACAAGCTTGCGTCTGATTGGTATAATGGAGTCATGTGATTATCGTTGCAATGTCTCTGGTGAAATTGGTAGGGCTACTCTTAGCATTGCTGGCAAAAAAATATCTAATTTGAATAATAAAGAGGAAAAATGTAACGACACTTGTGTAGCCCAAAGTAACAGAGTAAGAGTAACTCAAGTAAATGTAATGGAGTAAATGTAACGTGTTACTACCCACCTCTGCATGGTATAATATATTTCTAATTATTTGGTGAAATATTTTTCAATTATGACAGTTTCCCGCGCACCTGATTTTATTTTTGATTTGACAAAATCCTCTGCCTAAAATGTTCAATGCACCAAATAGTGCTGCAACCTAAAACTACCCAGTCTAAAACAGAAGCATCGCAGTAGGATAATTTTTTTTTTGTTTTTGTTTTTTTTTTTTTGCTCCAAGGTAAATATATATGACATACTTGTGATAAGTAGTTTTGACTTTTAGGACTGCTGTATATTAAGTTAACATAATAACAATAATAAATTGATTAATATTGCTTTTGGAACAATTTGCATTGTCTGTGCTCTGTGTTGGTTATATGTGTTTCAATTGTCTTGCATGCATTACTCACCTGTGGTTGGCAGGCGGAGCCAATTAGCTAGCTATTGAATTAAGATAGGGACATCTTGAGGCTGATTGGTGGTACTACGATAGCATATGGAAATACATAAATGTAGGAAGTCAGCGTAAATTGGGCGCCCACTACTGGCCAAAATGTGCATTGCAGGAACATGTTTATCCATGTTGATAGACATGTAAAATGTCGATAGAAAGGTTTATATCGTTTCGCCGATATATATCGTAATACTGTACGGTCCTAACTCCCACGTATTGTGTAGTTCTTTTCCAAATTTTTTTCATCCCTGCCTAGTCTGTACCCTCACAAGACAACTATCTGCCAATTCACATCCGCAAATTTCCATTTGTCAATCCGCATGTACGTCTGTAACATTTCTTCATTTACAAACAAATTAAATCATCTATCAATATGCCTTCCCTATACACACAAATGTCTATCGCTACTCATGTGCCTCTCACATTCCCACACATCATACACGACAGCTTCCCTGCATTCACAGCATCTGGCAATACTGTCACTTTGCTCACTTTTTAAAAGATATTTCCATGAAAAAGCACAGACAGTGGCTGCATGGCCAGGAATCAGAATGAAGAGGAAGCATTGTAAAGAAATGCATTAAGTTGTATAAAGTACAAATCTTTTCTGCTGGGAGAGAGTTACAGAACTGTGATAAAACTTTACAATCCTAAGAGGACGTACAAATAACTAAGAATATGGGCTAGACAGCCATTAAAAGAATACCGTTATTTTGTTTTGTTTTGTTTTGTTATCGTCTGATCATGTGGCTGGAAGGCCTTTTATAAAGGTTTTTAGGGAAATCTGTTATTGACAATATTAGACCGTCTGTACACAGTGAGCCAAGTCCCAGAGTTAAGCCTGACTTATGCTTCTGCGTTGCGGTGACGGCGTAACGACGACGGCGTCAATGTGCATTCGATAGTTCTGCGGCAAGGGAACGCGTTGACCACCAAGCCACTAGAGGGATGTGGCGTTGTGTTTGTACGGTTTTTCGGGGACTCTTGTAGACTTCCTCTATTTTTTTTTTCCCAGTTGAAATGGATCGGACGTCTCTTGCTGTCAATGGCAGCCAAAGAGTTAACCACACAAAACATGGCATAATTATGGAAAATAATATTCAAAAAAAAAAAAAAAAAAAACCTTCCCTGGCTGTTTTAGTTACAGTATAATACAACCGGTGATATATAAAGTATTACATAGTTTTTGCCTTTTTTTAAATTTCTTTATTTACATTTGATTAAAAAAAAGAAAAAAGTTAATGTTGTATTTTTAAGTAGGATCGTATTTTTTTCTTTTTGCAATTAAGAAAACATATCTATTGATATTCTTATTTTATTATAAGAATTGTATTAATTTTCATTTCTTTAGATTTTTTAGTTTACATTTTAATAAACAAGAGTAAAAGAGTTGATATTCTTTATGATTATTTGTTTAAAATCAAATAATATTATTCCCTTTTTATCTTATTTAAAAAAATAAAAAAAAAACAGTAAATATTCTCTGAATTCCAAATTCTTTTTTAATTGATGACTACAGAAATATTGTTTCTCATTAAAATAACATCTTAACATAAAATTAAAACACGTGATTTACTTCCGCGAGCCACACACAATAATGTGGCGGACCAGATCTGACCCCCAGGCTGCAAGTTTGACACTCGGTGTACTGTATATCTGCGGGCCAAGCATTGGCACATGCAATAAAGGTGCAATAAAATTGAATTTTATCTCCCTGGGACTAACAATGTGATTCACACACTACAGACGGGCATCTCTGAATTGCACAGGAACAAAATGGGTCACAAATATCACAGAATAACTTTGGAATCAAACCTCTCGAATCTTGAGGGTTTCGGATAAACTTACGTGAAGAACCCTCTCGGCATCTGCCCATCTATTGCAGGGTTTATTCACGGCGCACCTGTCTAACGAGCCACTGATGGCGGCACTAATTGAAGTGGCTTAATTCCATGTCATCATGGTGAGCTCATCATACAGTTAGAGTCGTCAGAGCAAGGAAAAGTGCTCTAGGTCACACGGGCGCGAAATCAACTTTCAATACTGAAACATACCATAACATTTTGCATTTCATAAACAAAAATGCTTCATAATAAACTTTAATTCATACGTCTATCAAATCAAGCGTAATCCTTTCAGGCGCAAATTATTATTTTGATTTATCTATTTGATATTAACTCTTACAGGGCACTCATTGGCTACCATTGACGATGCTAGAGGTCCCAGTCATAATGGATGGGACCTCTAGCGCAATCGATGGCATGCAGTGAGTTACTACCAAAAAAAAAAAAAAAAAAAAAACAACTTTAGAGCGTTACTTAGTGTCATAATCAGTGTATTTTTCTGTTTCATTTCATATTGTAATTTCATTAACTCATTTGCTCCCAAAAACGTATAAAGAGGTTCTATTTTTATTTGTTTTAGTGTTCCAAAGACGTTTTTATTTGTTTTTTACGTTTTTTTTTCATAAGAGACATCTCTGGGTTCTGATTCAACTGAGCTCCAAAGCACAAAGCTGAAAATCCATTTTAAAGCCATAAAACTGGCCACTGAGGGGCAGTAGCGCATTTGGTAAGACCCGCAACCCGATTCAACGGCAACGAACGGCCGGGCGACACGGCCGGGGCGCCGGCGAAAGGATGCCAGGCGGCGGACGACCGAGCAGAACAACCGAGAGGACACCCGGGATGCCACGTGCTGGACGACCGAGCAGAACGACCGGGACCACCAGTGCAGGGGATGATGTTGCTGAGTCTGTGCTGCTCGCCGAGCAGACCCTGCAGAAACTCAAAAAATCCATCTTTAAGAGACAGGCGGCGATGAGGGAAAAGTTAACCCGACTGTCGCAGCCACAACAGCGTCATCTCAGTTAGTTATGTGTAAATAAGTTGTTACTTTGCTATCAAAAGCTCTATTTGTCTTGTTTTTGTTATTTTGTAAAATGAAAACATTATTCAGATGTTTGGGATGTAACTAAAGCAAAAAAGAGCTGTGTTAAAGTCAAAGTTATGTTTCAAATGTATGCTTTCACAAAAAGCTCAAGTTCTCTTTTTTCATCAGAAATTGGAACATTGCTCAAACTAAGCTATTTTCTAATGCTGATTTCTAAAAAATGGAAAAAGATATGAACTTACTTTTTTTCTGCTGAAAGAAGAGAGTCTAATCTTTCTTTTGGTGGGTTCCATGTTTATATAGCAATACAGAATTTTCTGTGGGCCTTGCAAAATTAGTCAAAATCCAGTAAAACGGCCGAAGCGAAGGGCCTTGCTCCGGTGAAAATGGCTTGGAGTGAATGAGTTAATTTAGTTGAAATTAGCATTATATTAATTCATAAATAAATTCATAGTTATTTTTGAAAATGTACTGCATAAATTACGAATAATACTAATGATCATAATTGGTCATATGTAATTTTTTATTTTTTTATTTTTTTTATGACCGAAAATAGTGACATGGTCAATAGAGGGAAAATATCTTCCGTGTCAACTTTTCAATAGCTGTCCACTGTATTGACCACTGTACCTGAAATAATTAATCATGTTTTCCTTTAGTCCATTCACGTAAAGAAATAAAAACATGGGTCTGTTTTTGTTTTAATACAGCTCAAAAAATATTAATGTGGGGGCAGGGCTCACCACCAATTCAAGGTCTCCCGTGATTAGGGTTGGGCATCGTTTGAACTTTAACGATTCCGGTTCCATGTTTCGACTCCGGTTCTAAACGATATCTCGACTCCGATTCTTTAAAGAGGCTGAGAGGCAGGGTAAAAAAAAAAAAAAAAAAAAAAAGGCAGGGTAAAAAAATCTAGTTTAAAAATTAATTTAAAATTAATTTAAAAATTTAACTTCTGATTTTTTTCTATATGAATTTCAAATGTATTATTATTTCTTATATGTATTTCTAATGTATTATTATTATTTATTATTAATACAATTAATATTTTACATTAATGTATTACAAAATTTTACATGACTTTGACACCTGTGCTCAAGAGATAATTTACATTTAATGACCATTGCCACTTAACCTCACGACGGTCGCAGAGGTGCTGGGTCCTATCCCAGCTAACTACGGGCAGTAGTTGGGGCGCACCCTGAATCGGTTGCCCGCCAATTGCAGGGCACAATGAGAAAAATAACCATTCACAAACACACTCATACCTATGGACAATTTGGAGTGTTCAATCAGCCTACCACGCATGTTTTGGGATGTGGGAGGAAGAAGAAGACTCACGCAGGCACGGGGAGAACATGCAAACTCCACGCAGGAAGGCCGGAGTTTGGGATTGAACTCTCGATCTCACAACTGTGAGGCAGATGCATGTCGTCGTTTTATTATAAATGATTTCTAATGTGTTTTTACTGACATTTTTTTAATGAAATTAGATTTTTCATTAGTTACTCTACCAAAATGTAATTATTTGTATTAAATTAAAATAGGATTACATTCCTATCAATAACTTATTCATGGCCAATCAATATAAACTCCCAGTTCAAATGGATTGGAAAACTACTGCCATCAATCACACTGAATGAGTTAACTGCAAGGACGCATGTATATATTTTAAATAAGTTTAAATAATGCTATGCATTCCATTCTAATCAAATGCCTTATAATTACCATTATCCCCACTGTTTAAATATATATATGTATATATTTTAAATAAGTTTAAATAATGCTATGCATTCCATTCTAATCAAATGCCTTATAATTACCATTATCCCCACTGTTTAAATAATGCTATGCATTCCATTCTAATCAAATGCCTTATAATTACCACTATCCCCAGTGTTGTTTTTCACTGCGCTGCCATGAAATTTAGTGTTATCGCCGTTTTGCTTCCCTAAGATGAACTCCTCAATGCTGTTTGTTGGTGGAAGCCCTGCTTTTAATGAGTGTTTTGGAGGGCTGGCTCAAGGCTTTGTGGTGGAGCGTCTGATGGATTGCAAGGCAGCGGACAGTGGAGAGTTGTAGCTATGGAGAAGACACAGGCCTCACACCCCTCCGGGCTTTTCCATTATCCCACACTTTCTGGATCATATACCACAGGGCCGTGGGTGTGTGTGTGCATGTGTGCGCACACGATTGCCCGCACCTGTATCTCACTTGTGTGCGCAATCACATCAATCTCAGCAAGTCACACCTCCCTCCCCATTCGTTCTTTCCTCGTCCCTTGTCTTCTTCTTACCCCAGGTCAGGGAAACTTTGTCAGGAAAAAAACCACTGAACTATCATGCATAGATAGCCCGATTGAGCTTTTATTATATGTCTAATTTTAGAGAAAATATTTCCACAAGCTCATGTTGTAAACTGCGTTGTGTGTTTGTGCATGATTTGAATGTATTATAAAGCAAGTTCTCGTTAGCACTCCATTGTTGTCTGTGAATTATTGGACATTTTGGCAAAGAAAGAGCAGCTTCGCTTCGCACTGCTACCCTCGTTCCTCTCCACCAGTCCAGCTGGTATGAATATTTCAAAAGTAAAGGTGAACTGAATAGTCGCAGCTTTGTACTTTCCAACTCGCATAGAAACATTAAGATAAAAGCTGCATTTCCGTTACTTGTAGTAGTTCGCAAAACTGAAATTTTCAATCAAAATATGAAAACGCATGAATTTCCAAGTGTCGCAAAAAAGTTTTTACATTTCAATTAGGTTTTTCAAATGTTTATATATTAAAGTATGTCACAAGAGGCCAGGGGCAACACTTTTTGCATCACAGGATGTGACATACCTAGTCACATGATGAGTTTTGGGGATTGATCATCCTGTTGTAAAATCTCACAAGAACAGACTTCACCAGACTTGCGATGCTTCGCCGAAATACAACCTTGAATGGAAAAATGTTTATGTCGCAATTATACTTTGCCGTAATTTTTTAGATATTGCGTTTATTTAAAGGGATCCTCTATTTTTAAGACAAGTAATTCTTAAAAGATAAATGTTAGTATGAGTTATAACAATTTGATATTAAAACCCCTCTTAATGTTTTTGTTTTAATAAAGTTTGTAAGATTATTTTAAGTGATAGGTCGCCATTCTTGTTACTTCGCAGTGCGTGACGTCACTGGTCCCGTTGCTGAAATTCCAGCTTGTCACTTGTTAGCTTTCCCAACATGTCGTCAGTTCACCCTTCCTATTTGAACCAGATCTGAAAAGTGAATAGCAGGACAGCACTGTTGCGTGCAGCAAATACCTGATAAGACAAAAGTTGGGCAAAACTGGTGATGCGAGAGAGTCCTGTTGGGAACTCCGGTTGGGAGCGAGAGTGTATGCTGTCCGGTTTTATTAGCAGGTATTCAAGGTAAGCATATTGCGTTTTCAAACATCCCAATATAATTATGTAGATTGTTAGCATCCAGAGCTGTCGTGTGCTTTTCATACAGTACAGGCCAAAGAGCACACCTTGTGTAATCCATGTCTTGTACATCGTAACGCGTGGTAGCTAGGATACGTGTATAAAAGTACCAAAAAGGGGAGAAGCTTCCACTATGCACGTTTATTCACAAAAATTCATATTTCCACCTTGACCACTCTTCACTCGGGAGCTCAGCAGTAAGCAAACACGCGTTCCCTGACGAACTCAAACATTGTTGTGAGGTCCACGTCAGAGTCACTGTCGTCACTGTAGTGTACCATAGTGCTTTAATTATTATGATTTGGGGAAAAATCCCACGAAGATTAGTCAACATAAAAGATAGCAATAGTAATCCAAATCCGCGTTTTTTACTCACTCGAAGATCCAGGAATTAGACGGATCCCATGGCAACGTCGCTGCCGTCGATTCCACAAAATAGACTGATCCGAAAAACCGCTGTGGGACCGACGAATCAAAAAAATGGACTGATCCGAAACCAATATTGCAGACGTGGTGGGACCAGAAAATAGACAGATCCCTTACTTGACTGAGGATCCGGGAAAAATGTTCGGGCGCCAGTTGTAACGCGTGGTGGGTAGGGTACGTGCATACAGGACCAAAAAGGGGGAGAAACTTCCACTTATGCACATTTATTCACAAAAAATAATAATTCCACCTTGACCACTCACTTCACTCCCCTTGTTTCCATTTGACTGGAAATTGCATCCAAAAGCAGCACATCGTGGCATTTTACTTCGCGAGTTTAGGCAGCAATAAGCAATTGTTTAACACGCTACACATTTGGAAAGATACCAATTACGTCATCACTGCGAGCCCGCAAACCATGGCGCCAACTAACGGTCAAAATATGGACTAAATATTATAAAATATTGCCATTGATTTGCCATTTTATGTGTTTCTAACAACATATTTTAGTACAAGAGAACAATTGTGGTTTATTAGAGCCTACATGTATTTAAGTTAGAGGATCACTTTAATAAGTTGAGTGACAATGGTAAATGAGCAAGTTCAAAGACAAATGCAATTTGGCCCAATGGAAAAAGAGATTCCAAAAGCACGATTAGCGATTTGACTTGAAGCTTTTTTGCATCGTAACATGGATTTATTCTGCTTTTTGACAAATACTGTAGGTTCAAATCGTAATGTGCAAAAAAAAAAAAAAAAAAAAAAAACAGAGGACAGTTTAAATAAAGCACAGATAATGTATTGATTAGAGTTGTCCGATATTATTGATAATATCGGCCAATAAAACTTTAAAATGATATCGGATGATATCGACATCGGTTTTTCATTATCGGTTCTGGGCCGATATGCATATAGCAGTGCTGCCATGTCCAGTTATTGCCTACCTGTGTTTCTGGTGTTTTGTCACCTCTCTGCTGGCGCTTAGGTGTAATTAGTTTTGATAAGTTCCAGCACTTTCTGCTGACGTAATCATTTGTTGGCAATCATTGCCAATAGGGAGAGCTAAATGGACGAGCTAACGTCTGTATTCAGTTTACCAAAGCAGTTCTTACCATCTCACCACGTCGTTTGTGTCTTAGACAAGCATCGCTTTTAAGTTATATTCTTCTTTTGTTTTATATTCATGAGCGCTGTGTAGTTAGTACATTGGAGATGTGTATGTTTTTTTTTGTTTGCATTTGTGGTAAAATGTGGTTACATTATTTCATTTATTGCAAGTTGTACTACCAGCTGCTATTCAAATTGACATGTGGTCTATACTTTGCTTTATTTTGTGACCTTATTTTATATTATTGACACAATGTTTTGTTGTTTTGTCAGTTTTACAAAAATGTATCAGTGCTCTTTGTGAAGAGAAAGATGACGACAGTAAATCCAATTCAACTTTACTCAAGCGTCTGACTTCTCTTTAGAGTCTTTTTCGCTATATGTCAAGTTGTGTACCCACACACATTGAGGACAGAAAAAGAGCCTTATTGGAACTTTTCACTTGCACTTCATCCAAAAAACTGACTTTTGCACTATTTTGATTTCAACAATGTACAGTGGGGCAAATAAGTATGTAGTCAACCACTAATTGTGCAAGTTCTCCCACTTGAAAATATTAGAGAGGCCTGTAACTGTCAACATGGGTAAACCTCAACCATGAGAGACAGAATGTGGGAAAAAAAACCAGAAAATCACATTGTTTGATTTTTAAAGAATTTATTTGCAAATCACTGTGGAAAATAAGTATTTAGTCAATACCAAAAGTTCATCTCAATACTTTTGATATGTACCCTTTGTTGGCAATAACTGAGGCCAAACGTTTTCTGTATCTCTTCACAAGCTTTTCACACACTGTTGCTGGTATTTTGGCCCATTCCTCCATGCAGATCTCCTCTAGAACAGTGATGTTTTGGGACTGTCATTGGGCAACACGGACTTTCAACTCCCTCCACAGATTTTCTATGGGGTTGAGATCTGGAGACTGGCTAGGCCACTCCAGGACCTTGAAATGCTTCTTACGAAGCCACTCCTTTGTTGCCCTGGCTGTGTGTTTGGGATCATTGTCATGCTGAAAGACCCACCCACGTCTCATCTTCAATGCCCTTGCTGATTGAAGGAGATTTTCACTCAAAATCTCTTGATACATGGCCCCATTCATTCTTTCCTTTACACAGATCAGTCATCCTGGTCCCTTTGCAGAAAAACAGCCCCTAAGCATGATGTTTCCAACTCCATGCTTCACAGTGGGTATGGTGTTCTTCGGATGCAATTCAGTATTCTTTCTCCTCCAAAAACGAGAACTTGTGTTTCTACCAAAAAGTTCTATTTTGGTTTCATCTGACCATAACACATTGTCCCAGTCCTTTTCTGGATCATCCAAATGCTCTCTAGTGAACCGCAGACGGACCTGGATGTGTACTTTCTTCAGCACAGCAGGGGGACACGTCTGGAAGTGCAGGATTTGAGTCCCTGGCGGCGCATTGTGTTACTGATAGAAGCCTTTGTTACTGTGGTCCCAGCTCTCTGTAGGTCATTCATTAGGTCCCCCCGTGTGGTTGTGGGATTTTTGCTCAATGTTCTTGTGATCATTTTGACGCCACGGGGTGGGATCTTGCATGGAGCCCCAGATCGAGGAGATTATCAGTGGTCTTGTATGTCTTCCGTTTTCTAATAATTGCTCCCACAGTTGATTTCTTTACACCAAGCATTTTACCTATTGCAGATTCAGTCTTCCCAGCCTGGTGCAGGTCTAGAATTTTGTCTCTGGTGTCCTTCGACAGCTCTTTGGTCTTAGCCATAGTGGAGTTTGGAGTGTTACTGACTGAGATTGTGGACAGGTGTCTTTTATACATGGTCTCTCATGGTTGAGGTTTACCCATGCTGACAATTACAGGCCTCTCTAATCTTTTCAAGTAAGAAAACTTGCATTTTTGGTAGTGGTGCAATATAGGCACTTTCCCTCATAACTTCATTTGAAGTTGTTCTCTTTTTCTTCATAGAATGTTTGTTTGGAAAACCTTGAAATTGTTACATTTATCATTAGTAAGGCATCCAGTAGGGCATCACAATACTATTAGCCATGATATTTTAAATCCTCAACCGCATATATTGGTATCGGTTTGATATCGGTATCGGATTTAGATAGAGTTGGACAATATCAGGATATCAATTATCGGTTAACAAGTCATTATCGGACAACTCTAGTATTGATCAGATGATTTTTCGCCAATATGAAGTCATAAACTCAATTTATCTGCTAGTTAATAAATAGGTTGAAGTGCAAAAATTTAAAGATAATGTAAAGTTGAGGATTTAGTCACAATACTGCATTTTGTGACATTTCCAACAGCGTTTGCAAGTATTTTTCGCCAATGTGAAGTTGTAAAGTCGATTTTTCTGCTTGTGGATAAATGGGTTTAATTGTTGACATGCAAATAAACAAGAGTGCAAAAAGCTTACAAAACACATGAATAGCTTAAATTTAAAGGATTCCAATATTGCATTTTATTTGACATTTCCAATAGTGTCGCAAGTATTTTTTGAGAAAAAGTAGGAATTTATTGTTGTGTTGGAAACCTTTGCCTTTGCTTCCAAACCTCAAATATTTTGCAGAGATCACCTCGTCTCACCTTTAGAACTCAATATGAGAAAAGAATGTAACAGACAGCAGAGTGCTGTGTACTGTAAATCTTTGCTTTGGTTAAACTCAAAATGACACAGTCAATCCTTATTTGGTCATCATGAGTAATTGTTCCCACACAGATAAAGAATCCAGAGACAAAGTTACATAAGGAAAAACAACAACAAAAAAAAAAAGAAGCACCATTATTATTATTCTATGATTGTAAACTCATTTAATATTGATCATGTATTGCAACTTCTTCTTCCCATACAATATTCAACAAACCACAAAAGCCCTCTACGGACAAGCAACAATGCAAATAAACTCCGTGTCTCGCCGTATCGACGCCATATTTGGTGGCCGTGTGACCGTATACAAAGTAACGAGTCCCATGACAGTTGAAAGCAGCTCTAAATGGACTGCATCACAGGCTCGCAGGTTAACGACCTGTATAGGTAGTCTGCCATTAGGCATGCTATACGCCATTCCTAATACAAGGTGCAAAGGTTGACGCGGGTGGTAGCTTGCGTGCTTTGTATTCCAAAGCAGTTCGACTCAGAATTGCTGCTTACTACCTGGTTGACTAGGCCTGGAAAACCTTCCTGTATTCCCTCCAGATGGCTCCTGTTAATGCGCTCTTCTTTCTGCAAGTCTCTTTAAGGATATGACTGACTATTTATGTATTTATACCATTACAGAGGTAGCCTCAACAAGCCGGAGGCATAATTAAACCTCGAAAACCAAGCAAAGAGAAGGGGAAAAAAGGAAAAAGCTGTGGGAGGTAAGTAGAAAGTGGTGAGAAAGTGATGGCCAAAGAGTGCCTTCCAGCTGGCCTTTAATGATCTTCACAAGACAGCGCAGCAAATGTATCACAACACACCTTATGATCAGTTAATTCATCAACCAGGAGGAAGGCTAGACCTCTGAACATGTCCATTCAACTGATCTCTCCCCAATTTCCTGATGATTATCATTTGTTGTAGAAATGGCTTTTCAGGTCTGATTTTCTAATCTGAGTGCAGTCTCCCTATATTCGCTCTCTTGCCTATTTGCTCATTATGCTAGACTAGCAATTCTTAATCAATAGTCGGGATTTCAAACAGACCACATTCTCTCATTTTCACCAAAAGTGGTCATATGTAGATATATTGTGATGTACAGCATTGCAATTCTTTGTACCTCAATAGGTTATCGATACGCTCCCTTCAAGAATCGATGGATTGTTTTAAAAAGACTGTTTAATAAAGAAACCAACAGGTTGCTATTAGGGGTGGGAACTAAAGACGCACGATAATATCGGTTACCGATAATTATCAGCCAATAATGGCAATTATGACGTCACACAGATAATCCAGAGTTTTAAAAATTCAACCGATAATACAATCCGATAATCATATACTTGATTTAGCCTCCAAATGTGCGCAATCGAAGCATTTTTGTCTAATTCTGCACCGCCGCCTCCTTAACCCCTCCTCCCTCTGAAGCCCTGTCGCATGAATGACGCGTTACACAACATGGTTGAGGCAGTTGGATATCATGACAGCTCTGTCACCAGCGTGGGTTGATTTTTCCCAAAAGGGCGCTCTCGCCATCTGCGAAACATGCACTGAAGGAGTTCCGCGAGGCAAAAAGAAACCATCCTCATTCAACATCACTACACTGATCAGCCATTTAAAGCTACATCACAAAGATTTTTGGAACGAATATGAGGCTGCTGCTAGCGCGTAGGCTGAAGCTGATGTAAACAAACATAAACTAAGCTAAGTTACGAGGTTTGTGATGATTGGAGGCACTTTTGACGGCAGCGACGCCGCCACTCATCTCTGGTTCAACTAATTAAGCACCACGGCCAGACTGTGGCCTGGTGCGGGTGCTCACTTTGCGGTCTGACAGACTGAAGAGCACAGGCGGGAGGAGATGCCAGGCTCGGTCGGACGAGAGACGTTTTTTACCGAAGTGACCCGAGAGCCAAAGCCCCAGATGAAAAAATAATGCCGTTTATACGACCACCATTCTTCGTGAAAAACATGCCGATCACATCAGTTTCACCACGGACATTTTCACCACGGACATTTGACAAGTGATGTCAAGTAAGCATGCTTATCCTGACCGCACAATGATTAGATGATAATTTCAACATGTACCAAACCACACTCACATGAAGTCAGTCAGTCAGTAATGCATTCAGTACGCTGTAAATTTATGACGTCTTAATCAGATCTTTTTTTTTTAATCTAGTCAAATCATATCCTCCATCTTGTTTTGAGTGTTAAAGACTAGTTAACAGATGAATGCGCCACATTATTCCACTTACTTGAAGTAAATATTACCCTTTATTCATATTAAGTCCATACGTTTAAAAAATTGGTAATTTTTCACTTAAATCAAGAAAAATTTGCTTTCAAATAATGTTTAGAACCATACCTATTCTTGAAAAAAGAACAGTTCTGACACGTTTTATAGGATTAAATATAGTAATTTAGTGCTTAAAATAAGGCTGTTGAACTCATTTTCAGCTAGCTTTTTTTCTTCCAAGAAATCTGTGTGAAATATACTTGAAGCACTGGCAGATAATTTCACTTATTTCTAATAGATTAGAATAGAAAAGTTTTAAGGAGGTGTGTTTTTGCCGTGCAGTAATGTTATATATGTTAGGAATGGCTTACTTTTTAAGGCATTTTTGTGCAATTTAGGTATTTACTCTGTAAGTAATTGTTGCTAAAAGTTTACCATTACACAATGTCAGGCAATCTGTCATTATTTAGATTTGTTGGAATTTACTACTTGTTTGATGTTTAAAAAAGAGCAATAAATTCTATTTCTGCACAGTAATATTTGCTCGTGTATATACTTTAAAATTTTACATATATCTTTTATTAGAATTATTGCCTTGACATTATCAGTTATCAGCTGGAACGAGGAGGAAATTATTGGTTATCAGTATTGGTTGAAAAATGTTTTATCGTGCATCACTAGTGGGAACCTCAGGGCACCTAACTATACGATACGATTTGCGATATAAGGCTCACGATAACAATTATCTCACAATATCGCTCTACAGCGATTATCGATATATTGGTCAGAAAATAGATATATGATATTGTACGATACACCTGTCAAAAGGAAAAACATTTCAAAATAGAAAACAATACTGTCTATTGAGTCATTTATTAGCCAGTGACAACTTTTCTGTGCAACATTGCTGTAAAATATAAATCCCTTTTCTTCGCCATATGACCACATTGGTTTGAGCACTTCCACCATCTGCTTCAGCATTTGAGGAGTCGGACTCTGTCAGTTACATTCTTCCTCACCTTACAAACAACAAAATAAAACAAAAAATATTATATTATTATAATATGAATATTATCATTATATTATTATTAAATATTATTATCATAGAAATTGTGTCCACACGTGTAATGCGTAGGAATAGTTTTCTCACTTTTTTCCTCCACCATTCTTGCGCAATTTGGACGCACTTTACTTTCACCGCCACTCTTGAGCGCCCCTAGCGGACTGCCAAGGAATTGCTCAACAAACATTGACTGATCAGTTTACAGCGTCCACACTCCATAGTATGGCCGATATGTCAAATAAAAGTATTAATACTTGGCGGGAGCATATCGATAACCCATCAGGTAGCAAAATATCGCGATATATTGCTGTATCAAGATCAGTGTTGTCACAGATTACTTGAAAAAGTAATTTAATTACTGATGACTGATTATGCCTCAAAAAAGTAATCTAGTTACTTTACTGATTACTTCATTATCAAAGTAACTAAGTTACTTTAAAAGTAATCTGTCAGTTACTTTTTACCCATTTTTCTCCCTTTGCCACCTCAACATAAGAATGACAACAGAAAAATGTCATCACATGTAACTGACTTTCCGATGATTGAATTTAAAGGGGAATATCAGAATTTCGCGCTAGCTTAGCCACTCCGGAGCCCTGAAACTAACAAATATCTGACAAACTGCTTGGAATTTGTTGAAATCAACTCCACCGACCAATTAAACCCCGCTAACTCTAAGATTAACCTAATGTCAAAACTTCTGAATTTCGGCTTATGGTTAACAGCATATCAGTGCCAATGTAAAACAATGCAAACTGACTGCAAAAAATTGCAAAGGTGGTGGCGGTCGCGGATGCGCGTCCACAACCCGGAAGTACTCCTCTTAACACACACGCGGTCAATTTGGCCACAAAACATGGCGGCAACTAAGCCCTTTACACTCAGTCGGACTTACAACACATCCTACAAATGCTAAACGAACACATCGCCTCACGGCATAAATGTGCAACACGCATCTGATGTAAACAAAGCTTGCCAACTTGGAGCGATAGCAACGAAACGGCCGCGCATGTAGGAAGTCCAACCTTTTGCTGATACCCTCCGGAATGAAGGAAAATTACTCACCTTCGTTCATGGATATCCACAGATCAACATTCCCTCGCAACGTGTCAACACTCGGCTCCAATGTCCACCAGCCTGGCCCACGCCTTCAGTCCCACAAAACATGTGACACTAGACCAAAACAGGAAATAGCTAAGAGGTTGTCATGGAAACACGTACCGGGAACCTTTTACTTTAGCATTTTCTATTCAAAATGCTCTTCGTACATGACTACAATAATCTTCATTTTACATACGTTATGAGGCAATGAAAAAATAGTAACGCAGAGACACTAAGGAAACTAACTTTAATCAGATTACTGGTGTAGAAAAATGAACACGTTAGATTACTCGTTAATGAAAAAAGTAATCAGATACGCGTTAGTTAGTAACGCGTTACTAACTAACACGTGACTGACAACACTGATCAAGATATTGTCACACTCTTAGTTTCGACTATAATTTTTCGCTAGACCAAAAATTTTCCATCAGAATAGTGTCCGGTAACTCATTAGCTCCTATAGACCCTACTCACATGACGTCACAACCACGCCTCCCCGCCATATTGTCCATCAGCTCGTCGGGTTTAAGCATTACCGCTACGTAAATTCCTCCTATTATGGCGTGTTTTTCTGCTCGTTAACATTAATAATCAAAATGGTGAAGGCGTGTGTGGCGGTTGGTTGCAATAACGGAGAAGATAGACGGAGAGACTTGAAGTTCTACCATTTTCCAAGAGACCCGGAGAGGAGAGCGAGATGGACTGCTGCAATTCGACGAGAAAACTGGGCACCAAACGATCACTACAGATTATGTAGTAGTAGAGCCTAGTTCGGGCCTAAAAAATCCAGCCCGACCCGACACGGCCCGCTGGTATTGAGGCCCGACCCGGCCCGAGCTCGATCACTTAACTAGATTTGCAGGCCCGAGCCCGAAAAACCCGATTTTTTTTTTTTTTTTTTTTTTTTGAGTGACGCGGAAAAAACACAGCAGCAGCAATTTATTTTCATTTCTTCGAGTTGGCAGAAAAAAACGCAAGTTTTCTTAATGTTTAAATAATCTACATATTTTTTTTTAGAATTATCAAAGCATTCACACAACGAAATAACGCTGGGAAAGTTTGTTAAACATATTTCTGAGTGTGTGGGATATTGTTCTCACATGGACGCGCCTCTCTGACAGGGAGAGGGAACAGGAGAGGGCGGCGCCTCGGCCGTGCAGCGGGAGGACAAGAAGAAAAAGCGGCCGGCGCCACGGCGTTCGTGCACACGCACAAGCAAAAGCGCAATACAGAGAGCATGCTCTCCATTTTTTTTATTTATTTTTTTTTTTTTTGAGTGACGCGGAAAAAACGCAGCAGCAGCAATTTATTTTCATTTCTTCGAGTTGGCAGAAAAAAACGCAAGTTTTCTTAATGTTTAAATAATCTACATATTTTTTTTAGAATTATCAAAGCATTCACACAACGAAATAACGCTGGGAAAGTTTGTTAAACATATTTCTGAGTGTGTGGGATATTGTTCTCACATGGACGCGCCTCTCTGACAGGGAGAGGGAACAGGAGAGGGCGGCGCATCGGCCGTGCAGCGGGAGGACAAGAAGAAAAAGCGGCACAAGCAAAAGCGCAATACAGAGAGCATGCTCTCCATTTTTTTTTTTTTTTTTTTAAATAATTTATTAGTCCGGCATGGCGGCCCGACCCGACCTGACCCGAACGTGAATGCTTAAATTGTGGGCCCGACCCGACCCGAATGTCGGGTCGGGTCGGGTCGGGTTCGGGTTCGGGCACAAAATCTAACCTCTATGTAGTAGTCATTTTATATCTGGTAAGATGCATTTAATATATATTTAGAGGGTTTTGGGCTGACAACCACAATTAAGATCATTGGGAGGCTAATCGCCGACAACATACAGTTTCAAATTCAAGATGCTTATTTCTTCCACCATCATTATTTTTTTAATAATATTTAGCTGGTACCAAGTGAAAGAAGTTAAACAGGTGTGTCCAAACCTTTTGCAAAGGGGGCCAGATTTGGTGTGGTAAAAATGCGGGGGGCTACCTTGGCTGATTTACATAGAACATATATTTAAACAAATTTTAGCAAGCCCTTCTGTGTGTCACATTTGCTTTATAATTTTTTAAAATTCATAATTTCAACAATCTCGTCTTTGTGGCGTTCTCTTTCGACACTCGGGCTCTTGCGAAATACTGCTGCTGTGAAATTAAACTAGCTTCAAGATGCTATAATTTCTCGCTGCGTATCTTCCCTGTAATGTTGTCGTACATGTCAGCGTGTCTTGTTCGGTAATATCATTATCGCGTCACATCTAACTCTTTGAAAACAGCGACTGTCTCTTCTCAAATGAGGCAGACACAGTTGTTGCGTGTTTTATTGAAGAAATAGTCCAATATCCACCTATCCTTGAAGCGTCGGCCATCGCAGTCAACTTTTTTTTTATTGATTGTCGCCATTTTAGAAAATTGGAAGTAAAGGGTCACACAGGGTTATGTTGCTTAGAGTGCTGCTCTTAAAGTTTTTCAAACTTTCGTGAGAATAGGCTGATTTTGTGTGGACAAGATAGTTGTAGATATCAGGGTAGCAGATGTCAGGCAGAGAGGGCGAAGACAGCGGGTCGAAAAATATCGATTAAGGCATCAAATATGGATCTGGCAAATGGATAGACTGAAGCTTTTCCACATAACGCCTTTTATGCAATGCATCCAATGAGTTTACAGCGTCTGAAAGCACCGGGGCTTCCATGAATTGCACTATAAATTGCACGACAAATTGAAACCATTGAGAATACGGATAAACACTGACGGACAATATGGCGGCCGGATACAGCGACACGTCATTCTGTGACATTGGTGAGTAGGGTCTATTGACATTGATAGACGTGATGAACATTCAAGTCATTCTGACTGACTTGAATTCGCCCCCTCTCAGTCAAAATGAATTGGACGTCCAACACCGTCAATGGCACACAAACACGAGCATTCAAAGCCAGTTTAACTCACAGTATGAATAATTTGGATGTCTATTGCTGTCAGTGGCAGGCTTTGTTTTAAGAGACTTGTTTGTTCACAAGAATGTTGCAATAATATAGTGTCAGTGTATTTACTGTATCGTAGAAGATCATAGATTGAGTTCCTTTATTGATACTTGCATTGCTATATTGTGAAATAATCGTTATCGTGAGCCTTGTATCGCAAATCCTATCAGAGAACTACCCAGAGGTTTCCATTCCTATTAACATCCGTCTGTATGAAGTGTTGCTTTCACTAAGGTACTGTACTCTATTAACAGTATGGTTGAGTTGGCCTCCCCAATCTATAAAGTAATTTCCAGAGCTATTGATTATGTGCGCGTGCAGTTGATGTTCTCGATGATGAGGCCACGTCTTGAACAAAATGTCACCTTAGTGATACATGCGGATTGCTACAGGAGTAGAACTGTTGTGCTCTTACATACAGCAATGTAAGGTTTTACTTCTTGCCTATTCAGAAATATTATTTTGTATTTTCTCATAGTGTTTTGGGTGAAATTAATATGTATCATCACTGATTTAGATTTTGTTTCTTATCTTGTCATGCTCTTATCATTGGCAGAGTCTGCCAGTGCGGACTTTACTAACTCATGTAAAGATACAGTGGGGACACATGCATTCTGGCGCAGAAGAAGCTCTGCTATGTCATGGGAACTTTAAATATATATATATATATATGAAAAATTGCAAACACTTTCTTCTCCAATTTCTTTCTGAGTTTCCTTTCAATATCGGTGAGTGCTTAATGTTTAGTAAATTCCATTTTTATTTCTTGATAAATTAAGTACAGTTTATATACTAACATACTTTAAATGTTTCACAGAAGTTAAGTGGTAAAAGTATCAAAGGAGCTGTAAATGTGAATTCAGGTTGAACTACTTTGCTATAGGAAAATGTTGAGTGCTCACTAAAATGGCATTTTTATGTCAGATGGTCTACACAATTTGTTCAGTATGATGTCAGAAAAAGCGATCTGCTGACCACTGCATGTTTATACATAATTACAGATAACTCCGCATTTTTAATTGAATTTCATGGCCTTCTTTTCTCAACATGTCATCATACTCATCAAGCAAGCTGCTGTGGTGAAAGCAGAGCTGCTGCAAAACCATGAAAACAGCTGCTCATCAAGAAGCACAGGCCCAACTAACAACATGTTCACGCTTCACTTTCGGATATGCTATAAATCACACCTCTTACCTCCTCATGTGTGTAAGACTTGAAGTCTGCATGCCCAATTCCAATTCAATGCTTGCTGTTATGTGGATTTTGTGATGTAAGGCATCCCCGTATTCGAATAATGCCAGCACAGAGCAGTGACAACACAAAGTTAAAGGTGCACTTGAATTTTTTTACATTAATTTTCATATCATTGGATAACATTTTACCAGGTTTGGATGACAGTTTGCGTTGAAAGTGCCCAGAATGTTATTTTCTAAGCCTTTTTAGGTGGTACTTTTCTGGCTCCTCTGCAAAAATCCTGTTTCTCATCAATAGGAGCTAATTTGCATACTTTTTGCTCTGATTGGCAGTCAGTGGAGAAATTGTGTCAGTCAGAAGCTCGTGGGAATTGGCAATGGGAGTGGTTACTTATACATCATGGAGACACGGACTACAATCTTCAAAAAAAAAAAAAAAAAAAAAAAGACAAATACCTAAGTAAGCCGTAAGCTTTCATCTCTCTCTCACTCGGCTGTGCGACTTCTTCTTGGGAGCAAATGCACTCTTCTTCGTGTGTGCTCTTCTTCATTTGTACATGGGCTCTTACTCGCGTGCGGAAATACCACATGGTCTACGCTTCCTGCGCCAAAATAAAAGCATGCATCGCTAAACAAAAGTCAACATTGAAATAAAATACACATTTCGTAAAAGGTCAGAAAAAAACAAAACAACTGGAGACAAAATGGTGGATGAGACTATGGCATCGTAAAGTCAGAATCACATAAGTCAGGTACGTCGTAACCCGGGGACAGGTGCTTCTCAGGGTAAACGAGTAAATGGCGGAGAGCATTGCGGGATGGAGGGGTAAAAGGGGTTAAAGTTGATCGCGGACGAGATGACGAGGGTGACTTGACACCGGCAGAGAGCTCTCGGCCGGCTAAACGGTAACAAAAGAGACAAAGGACACAAACTGGTCGTCCACGAAAGTATTGAGCTAAACCACAGCAATTGCACATGTACAGATATAAATAATGTATTATTTATATATCATATGCAGGAGGTGGCAGCATTTGGACCAGTGACCCCCAAGCACCGGGCTGGGGAGTGGTACCGGTCCGTGGCGCATTTGCTGCCAGGCCACAGAGAAATAATAATTTGTTGACGACCGCAATCTGGTTTGTGCTTCTTGACATATCATTATATCTGTCTACTCTATGGACTAATCCGAGTAGAGATTTTCTTGTGGTTGGCCGCCATCACTGGGGTGTTTGGACACCTATAGCAGCCTAGGGTCAGTCAGTGTAAACAGAAATGTTAGCTGCTGTTGACTGTGGGCGGCGACGTCTTTGGACAGCTTTTTTACGGGGAAAAGACCACCTGCTGAGCCAGAAGAGGAGCCTACAACGAAGTCCATTCTGCATAATACGTGGCTAAAAAACTAGCAAACGAGTCAACAAAAGTGAATGCACTGAGAGTATCATACCTTGTGGCGAACCGTATTGCTAAAGCTAAGAAACCTTTCACGATTGGAGAAGAACTCCTTATGCCTGCGACTAAGAATATTTCACGTCAAATTTCAGGAGTGGCTGCTGTAAAAAAAGATTGATTCAATGTACAGTGAGTTACTTTTTCCCTGCACTTAATGTTCATTATTAGCCCCGTTGTGTTAATTCATATTTACTGTAATTTTCAGCCACACATTGCCGGTCGGTGAAAAAAAGGACCATATCACCAAAGGCATAGGTTTGCTCTCAGTATTGGTTGGGACGCTATAACAGCATAACCTGCATGTACGCTTTTTGCTGGGGATGCTACATTAATAAGACCAAACAGATTGGGTGAACGGGGGTCAGGGCTACATTTCTCACCAATATGAACCGAACTAAATATTAGGAACATTTTATTAATGCAAAATAAATCTGTATTGGCTTATACCAGTACTTCTCAAATAATGGGGCGGGACCCCCCCCCCCCCCCCCCCCAGGGGGGCGCAGAGCGATGCTGGGGGATGGCGCATGTGACCTTGGGGAACATACTTTTTTATCGTACTAGAATAAAGTGTAATTGCACACCCACTCAGTGGGTGGCAGTGCCGCTCTCATTGTGTACGCAATATTTTTGAACCAAACAAGTGCACACAGCAAAGAGCACTGGCGATATGAAAAGCTAAGACAAGGAAATATGACAAAGCGTATGTAGCATTTGGCTTTTGACTTTTAGTACAGTGGGAGATGAGGAAAGGCCAGTCTGTTTACTTTGTCAAAAAATGTTTGCTGCAGGGATTATTTTTTCAGCGAAAACGTGCCGAATATTGCCAACAATCCTCCCACTTTGTCAGTGTTACATCAGTAAACCAGCAAGCACTGTCAGCGTCATATAAGGTCGCATACCAAATTGCTCAGTGCAAAATAACCCCACACCATAGGAAAGGAGCTGATACTGCCTGCAGCAAAAATAAAAACTGTCCCTCTGTCCAATAACAGTCGTTTTTGTTCTATTAATTTTTGTTTTTTCGGTCTAATTGTTTGGCGTATTGTCTTCGTGAGTTAATGTTGCTAATCAATTTGAAATTATTATTTATTGATTTTATTAAATTTTATTTTTCAGTATCAGACGGTCAAAAAATGTATCTTGAGTGTATTTTTACAGTATGGATGTGGGGTTTTTTTGTTTTGTTTTTTTAACTTTTGCATCTATATTACTTTTTCTTTAATATTAAAAAGAACACAGTTTTATGCAGAGGTGTACTTTAAATAATAGGAATTTTATATACAAATGATACTACAGTATATTTACAGTGGCGGCAGAGTTGGGGGGCGCGGAACGTTTAAGTCTCCCTGGGGGGGCATAACAGAAAATAATTGAGAAGCACTGGCTTATACGAACTTTCACACTTGCTGTTAATTGGAATGAGTTTATTCGAAAAATTCACACAGATTAATGTCACGCTAACTCTGATGCAGGTTGGACTTTCAGTAGAACAATTAGTGGTGTATTCCCCACCTTCACAACATAGACGTCTTTCTACATTTCTTACAGTGGCTGCTGCTGGCGGGAAAAAAATTCTAATATCCCTTGTCTTCGAAGGGGGCGGAGGAGTCATCAGTCAATCAAACATGCGATTGGGGGAAAAAAATGGACCGGCACATTCAGCAAGTGAAAAGTCTGAACATAATGAAAGTACTGTAATTTACTTAATAATGGTAGGGTCATTTCTATCCTTACAACATATGGGTAGACAATCTAAATTACCTATATAACCGAAGTCAAAATATAATGCAATTAAAGTTGCTCAAAAGTTGGTGGGGACGATTTGAGCATCCTGAAAAGTTGGTAGTGTTATGTCCCTACCGTCCCTATGCAAACCTATGCCCTTGCATATCACACCAGTCCGTAGTGCAAAAACGATTGCTGCTCTCACTGCTCTAGACAACTCAGTGCCTAACGCTCCCGATAATAGTGGGCGTGAAAGATGAACAAGGAGGGCGAGTACTTGCATATTTGTGCAGCGTGGGAAGTCATACAGTGCACAATTTCAAATTCTTACGTGTGCCGAAGGATTTAACTTCCAAACACAATTGCAATCAAATTAAAATACACTTGGATAACACACTTCAACCAAGGGCCTAATGCATGAAACAATTCAAAATATTGGAAACTGAGTAGAGTGCCTTTATACCCATATTACAGATATTTAAGTTTTGTTTTGTTTTTTACAAACAATAAATATGTACTTTTAAATGGAAATCAACATAAATTGTCACATTGCGTAGATGTTTCAGTACCTTGCGCTGTGAAAAAATGTGTTTTCATTCCAATAAGATATGTAATGTCTAATTTTACACATTTGAATTTAAGCTCTATTGCTCTCAATGGCAGTGCATGTGTTAATTGAGAGAGAAAAATGGAGAGAAAAAAATCTGAATCTTTTTACAATCGTCCCATTAAAACCACACATATTTAGCTTGCATCAGCATACTCAAAAACCGTGCCTGAGGTGAAGAAAATAATGAATGGAAGCATTAAAAGGGGGAAAAAGTCAGGAATCTTACGAGATTTTACATTCGAGTGCTTGCTGATTGGTAGCATGGGGCCTTTAACCCTTCCATCCCATCTGCTACATGCCTGCTGTCTGTTGTGATGTGGTTGGAGAGGTGAGCTTTGGAGAAACCAGTTGGAGGAGGTGACGGGTTGGTGGTGGACCCCCTCCCCCGTTTCCCCAACGTGCAGGGACTCATCTTGTTGCCTCTAGTTATTGATCAAGAAGAGTAGGCAGGAAGCTAACTGAGCAAGGCCTTTACGGCCAAGTAAGCAGCAGCAAACACTTGGCGCAGCTTGCCTTTGGACTCTCCAAAGCTGCCCACTCCTTCTCACACACTCTCACACACGTGCGCGCACACACAAGGATGAAGAATAAAGACATTTTTCACTGTCAGGAATGCGCTCGAGGAACAACAGCCACGGTCAAGTCTGCTGATTTCAGCAGGATGGGGGATTTAAACGTCATACCTGCTCGCCATTGTTACAGTCCGATCGACCGCTCAATAAAGTCATCCATATAAAGTCGTTTCTGTGTGGCTAGGGCTCTGGGTTAGCTCTTTAAAAAGTCTATTAGAATCCGAAATGTCACAAGAAGCAAAGTCTACACAGTGATTTCAATGTAATGCACCACAAATAAACAAAATTTCTTGATTATATTTACCGTATACTTTGGAATACAAGTTGCTCTAGAGTATAAAAACTCTCATGCAGAAGAAACATTCATGTATTACTGATTAATAAATCATGTTTTTGAGGAAATGTAAATATAAGGCACACCCGTGTATAATGCGCACCCCAAATTTACTTGTAAAATCTAGGGACAATTATTGTACCCGTTTATAACTAATTTTAGCACCAATAAATAGAAGAATACAAGAAAACAGAGCTCGTGAACAGATACAGAAATGTCATTTTACTGATTGGTGAAACACAGCACAAGCATAGCACATTGGTAGTTCAAAACATTACCATAAACTGACAATATTTACGGTAATGATATGATCTGACAACTTCTCCAACTTACCAGAATCTAGGAGAAAACAAAACAGATGTGACTTTTCTTTTAAAGGCTGCTGTATAACTTGCTCGTTTAATCATGATGAATAAATGTTTCTTCCATGGATTGATACGGTAAAATAGAAGTGGGTTCTGAAGTCGGAAAACGGAAAAAGCGCATCGCTGTGGACTGTAACAAGAGGAACTATTGTTATTTGGGTTTGAGTTTCCCGAGGGACAGATATAGTTGACGGACACAGGAACTCTGTGTTGTGTCATGTTCGTTATGGTCCGAGTTGCCGAGTTGCAATAAACGTTGACTCAAATGAGTTCAAGAAACTAAATTCTGTGCTTTATGAAGAGTGAAAAAAGCAGAATTGGACACAGATGAAATCATTCGACCGGTGTGGTATTACCGAATATTTCTGTCTCCATCCATGTACCCGTGTATAATGCGTCCCTATGATTTTACAAGTTGATTTTGGGAGAAAAAAAAGTGCACGTTATATTCGGGAAATTACGGTATTTGATAAAAACCACAACCAAGAATGGATATATCAGTTGAACTAACATTTAAGAACATATGGAATTGTACGTATGCAAGTCACATCTGAGTATAAGTGGCAGGACCAGCTATGAAAAAAGGGAGTTATTGTTTCGTTTTATTTTGGTGGGTTCCTCATTTGCTTTGTGTACACTTTGTCAGCTTTGTCAAGATCTTCACTTTTGGCACGTTACCTAATCCAGGTGTTATCCACATATTGTACAGTTATTGAGTGATTTTTTAGTCCACGGAAAAAAAGTTCTTTAATGTAACAAACAATGACAATAAAGGAGCATTCCACTCCATACTCTTTTTAGTCTGTTGGTTGGTTGGTTGGTTGGATGGATGGATGGATGGATGGATGGATGGATGGATGGATGGATGGATGGATGGATGGATGGATGGATGGATGGATGGATGGATGGATGGATGGATGGATGGATGGATGGATGGATGGATGGATGGATGGATGGATGGATGGATGGATGGATGGATGGAAGGATGGATGGATGGATGTTAGATGAATGCAGCACGGCCGGGCACAGCCTGATAGACACAGCCCATGGACTCACCACCTGTGGGAAGGGCCAAAGAGGTTGGGTGCGCAGGGGAGTTGGGCGGCAGCCAAAGGCCTTTGCGGTCTGACCCCCAGCTACTGAAACTAACTCTTGAGACATTGAATGTCACCTCTCTGGCAGGAAAGGAGCCCGAGCTGGTGTGTGAGGCAGAGAAGTTCCGTCTAGATATAGCCGGACTCTCCTCATCACACAGTTTGGGTTTTGGTACCAATCCTCTCGAGAAGGGTTGGACTCTCTTCCACTCTGGAGTTACCCACGGTGAGAGGCACCGAGCAGTTGTGGGCATACTCATTGCCCCCCGGCTTGGCGCCTGTACGTTGGCATTTACCCTGATGGACGAGAGGGTAGCCTTCCTCCACCTTTGGGTGGGAGGGAAGGGTCCTGACTGTTGTCTGTGCAGCTCAGAGAACCCACCCTTTTTGGAGTCCTTGGAGGGTGTGCTGGAAAGCGCTCCCTCTGGGGACTCCCTCGTTCTGCTGGGGGACTCCAGCGTTTATGTGGGCAATGACAGAGAGACCTGGAGGGGCTTGATTTGGAGGAACGCCCCCCCCATCAGAACCCGAGCTGTGTTCTGTTATTGGACTTATGTGCTTGTCACGGTTTGTCCATAACGAACACCATGTTCAAACAGGGGTGTCCATATGTGCACTTGGCACCAGAACACCTGAGGCCACAGTTCGATGATCGACTTTGTAGTTGTGTCATCGGATTTGCGGCCGCATATTTTGGACACTCGGGTGAAGAGAGGGGCGAACCTTTCAACTGATCACCACCAGGTGGTGTGTTGGCTCCAATGGTGGGGGGAAATGCTGGCGAGGCCTGGCAAACCCAAACGTATTGTCAGGGTCTGCTGGGAATGTCTGGCAGAATCCCCTGTCAGAAAAAGCTTTAAAACCCACCTCCGGAAAAACTTGTCCATTTGCCTGTGGGAGGTGGGGGACATTGAGTCCGAGTGGGCCATGTTCCGCACCTCCATTGAGGTTGAGGTGGCTGATCGGAGCTGTGGCCGCAAGGTGGTTGGTGCCTGTCGTGGTGGCAATCCCCGAACTTGCTGGTGGACACCAGCGGTAAGGGATGCTGTCAAACTGATGAAGGAGGCCTACCAGGCCTTTTTGACCTGTGGGACTCCGGACGCAGCTGACAGGTACCCGCTGGCCGAGGCAAAAACTCAGACATGGGGGGTGTTTGGCCAGGTCATGGAAAATGACTTCTGGACGTCTTGGAGGAAATTGTGGTCCACCATCCGACAACAAGCTCCCTGATTTGCTCATTTCGCTGGTAATCAAAAAGGGATTCAGCTTCAGATAGATCATCCAATCATCATGCAGAGAAGCAGAGCGTCTTGGCCAGTTGAGCAACTCCCACTGCCCACAGGCCCCCAGAGACGCACAGCATCCAATGGGTGGAATAAATCCAGCCTTTAGCCAATGACTTGTCTCGTTTCATTATAGTGGAACAATGAACTCTGAACTCTGGAGACTCAGTGCAGTCCGCACTGTTTAAAGGACTGTGAAGCTGTGCATGTGAATGAAAAGCCGCATCATAACCTGTGATAAAAAGCTAATTCTGAACAAAAGTTGAGAGCGTTGTAGCGCATATTTATTTAATGACATATACACACAACAGTATACATCTGACCACTTATTTTTGGACAATTTGGGGAAGCTGAGCTTCCCTTGCAGTCTTAGAGAAATCCCCAATGGCGTCCAAGTATTGTTACACTGTATTTCAGCCTACATGTTTTGCTTCCCATTTGTGTTCAACTATTTGTTAAACAGTTGTCCATCTACGATTTGTTATCATTTAAATCATATTCCTTAAACACAACAAATGTCTTTAGCTTCTTTACAGACAAATACATTTTTTTGTTGTTAGCTTGTTGTTAGCATTTACCGGAACATGGCTGAACAGTTATTTGGTTGTTTTAAATACGTAATCGTCTTTATGTTTGACACAAAACTTAAGAGTGAGGAAGATTTGTTTTCTATTTGTTGACAACCACTATCCAGTGCTTGTATCTCCAAATTTTCTTCTCGCTTGATTAATAAACAAGTAGGAAAACAAGGTAGTTTTGCCTCACAGCTTTGATAGTCAAATAAGATTAAGGGGGTTCAAGAACAATCAAGTCCGGCCATGTCTGACTACTCGGCCGTGGTATCACGGAGCACCACTTAATTAGTGACTCCCTCTCTAAATTGTCTCCCTTCTGTGGCGACCCCCTCAACATCCCTCTCGGTTCTTGCACCTTGCTGTTCGAGTGCTGGAGACACATCCCCTCTGGACTTCAAGTCATTCGGTCCTTTAATCAGCTCGTTCATCTTGAGGGCTGAGAGTCTGCCATCCTCTGTGAGATACAAAGTTTCCGCACTGGATTTTATCATCTTCACTGTGCTACATTTGCCCTTTGCTGGGCCCGGTGTCTGAGGAGACTTGAGTTGCTTAACCTTTATCCGGTGATGTATGAGCATAGGGGGAGTGGCTGCAGGCCTATGCATCCATTGTGTCAGAGTCGTGAGTGAAGCAGCAGGAGGGGAACACTTGAACACTACAAATTGATCTTTTTCATTGGATTTCAATTATTAAAAAACACGAGTAAGATTGCAAGCAGGACATTAGTAGCCTTGCAAGCAAAATTGTCCTGCCTGATTCATTCATTCATCTTGCAGTACTGTCTTGACAACCTCAAGGAGGCAGGATTTGCAGACGGGACCAGAAAGCTACAATCTGGTTAAATACAATGGCAAGATGTAAAGCGGTTCTTGTACATAGGTCAATTTCTGAAGATTTGTGAGAAATACACTCAATTTCCTCATTAAAAGAAGAACGTTGTATGTCACTGGAAGCTTTTTTTTGATGGCGAACAATGTTTTTGTGCTTTTCCCAACCAATACGCGATAATGTGGATTAATGTCGATTGATTGGTTTCTGATGCTAAGCCAATCATGTTAAAGAGGCGGAAGCTGCAGACGTGACCAGGAAATAATTATCTGGTTTAATACAATGGTGGAGGGCAAAGCAGTTCTTGAGGACCGGTCAAGTTCTGAATTTTTTTCTGAAATGCGCTTAATTTCCTTATCAATATAGGAGCGAAGAATGTCACTGTTTTCCGAAATTTCCGGGTCCGCAGTGAGTCAGCAACACACACACTTTTGTGAAATATACAATGTTTATTGTAGAAAAAGGAAGTAAGCAAACACAACAATAACGCTAGATATAGATTGTCACTTCTGAGATCCCTGCGCTACCTTTAAAGCACACAAGATATTCCTTTAAGCAATCAAAACTCTTACCGTTAACAAGCGGGCGGAGAGCCGACACCCCGGTCGAGCTGCAGAGGAATATAAGCTAGGCGCCCGTATACTGACCGAAGCAGACTCTAACCAAAGAGGAAAATATCCCCGGCTCTTATAGTGGTGCACCACGTGAGAGAAGAGATGGCCAGCCCCTTCCCTCAGGTGACGAGCCACTTGCCCAATGGTATCGTTACACATGTTTTGAGATCTAATGGTTTCATTACACGTGGTTTGACACATGTTTTGTAATCACACATCACAAAGATGTCAAAGTGGCGAGGAAAACAATGTAAAGGGAATCCTACATCACAAGTACGCCAAAGTGGCGAAGATAACAAGGTTACAGTTATAAAAGGGACTAAGAAAATCAACGCAATATGCTGATTCATTCCGGGTCATATTATATTTATCCCATCGGTCACTATAAGCTTTATTATGGGAAAATTATGTTTTCCCACCTCTTGAGCAATAATTTATACTGTAGCTTAATGCGGATTGGTCGGTGATGAGTGTAACAAGAAGAGCCATCATCCAATCAGCAGAAATATATTTTTTGAAGGTTAATCGCAGGAAAAAGGTCTCAATTGGATCTTTTCAAGATTGATATGTGTAAAATATTCATTGCAGATATATGGAACAATAACAGGTTAGGACACTGGAGTATGGCGACTCAAATATTCATATTTAATATTGTGTGAGACCAAATGGCGGTGTGATATTAAAGGGCAACTGAAGAGCTTTTCAGATTTCGCTCTTAAGTGTTTTACTCAGTTGAATTGTATTAAATGGGTCATTCGCTCTCTCAAAAAGTCACATAAAAAAAAAAATAATAATAATAATTGACCGCGTAGTTTTTGAGTTATGGCCATAGCAACACCATAGCAACGAGGGACGCGCAGTCCTGCCGACCCCTACCTCGTGACGTAACTTCCAGGAAGCCTCGCCACCACTCTGAACACGGAAATATAGCACCATGCTATCCTCGCCATATATTGCAAACATTTTCTGGGTTTTACTCGCGGGATTCGTCATGCCATCTTGATGTGTAGCGATATGAATTACTCACAGGAAGACTCGAGACTCTAGGAGTGGTCCAAAAAAAAACTTCTGCAAAGGTTTGGACCGTTTCTGTTAGCATGCATACAGGTCCCCAATCGGCTCATTGTTTTCATCATTTCAGCCACGACAGCTTTGAAAACCTACAACAATGCAACCTCGGTTTTACAAAGACGTAAGTAGAACATTAATGGCTTTTTTTGATAAACTGCCTGTTTGTTGAAGTGCGACATTTTTTTTTTTTTTTTTTTTTGCTGTTGGCCTGTCATAAGTAGATAGGTTGGCTGACATGTCGTCTACTCATGTGATTTTACTACTATATCAATAGGTGTTATGGAAATTCAAATGTCCCCAGCACCAAATTGTGTTTTTTATACTTCAACATCAAGGTCTGCCAATTTGAAGAGGGAACAATAGCATCAAATAGATGCTGCTATGACTGGGGCATTATTATTTGATCACCAAGAAATTATTATTAAATTAAAATTAGGATTCATCCAGTATTTTCATGCTGCTGTGATTTTTTTCTTTTTCTCCAGGAAGCTAAACACGATGAAAAAAGCGTTGCAAGTCAGTTGCCACCCAGTTGCCACCCAGTTTCCCCAAAATCAAGAGAGAGTGGGTCGAGATATATGATGACCTAAGTGATGCGGTGTCCAGCGATGACGACTGAAGAGATCCTATGAGGCCTGCCAGATGCTGAATTTCTTCCGTCTGCGACATCAGATGACGATGATTTAGGAGAAATAAATGTAGCAAATTTTGATGACATGAAATCATAACCTAGTCATATATACAGTACACATTTTTGAAAATAAAAATCTAGTTACCTTCATATTTTAATAACAATGCATTATCTTTGTATCGAGAACACTTCATGCTACAGAAAATAGTAAATACATATTTCCCAGTGCCATTATCATTTTTCAATGTTGCGCTAGTCCGTTGCTATCCTAACTTTGTGTTCCTTACTAAAATTATGCTCTTTGTTTTTTTTTTTGTTTTTTTTTTTTAAACCTGTCCTGTTCAGCTGTTTGACACAGAGAATGGAAGTCTAAGTGCCCGGATTCTGAACAGTTTTAATGTTTCACATTGAGAGTCTGACATACTCCTATTGTGATCATTCAAAATACCTTTTTATTATGACAAAGCAGCGAACAGGAAGGGATTATGGGGGGACAGAAGAAAAGAAATACAAGAAAAGAAAGAAAAGAAACATACACAAACAACAACAAGAAATACATTGAACATCTAAACTAGTTACTAATATGCTGGTGCTCTTTGATATGTGCCATTGTGTGCTTGGTATAACATATGTTGTGTCACAATCTGACAACGAAAGCTAATGCTGATTCAACATAAATCTGGTATCATTTATTATTGTGGCCTATTGAATATTTTTTCAGAATGTAATATAATTACAATATATTATATACCAATAGAATACATTAAACAGTCAACAAAATGTGTCAATGTTGTTAACAATTTATGGTTTTATTTTTTTAATGTAATTCATACCCCTGTCAGTGCTTCAGCCTCCTCAAGTTTGGCTCTCACGTCTGGGATCTCCTGATGACACAGGCATACTCTTGGAAGGGTAATTACTTGACGGTTTACAGCAACACCTGGAAAATAAAATGGTTTTGTCATTTATTTTGAAATATCAATAACATATCATTCATTTAGCCACATTTGGGCTAGCTTTATCATATTTAGATCGGTAGGAGCTGTCCCATTACCTAATATCCAGTTTTAGCTATGTGTAGAGCATGGAAAAATATACAACCATGTAATCGCATTCTAATAAAAAAATCACGATGCTGGACTTATCACTCACGCTCCCGTTCGTGAAGTGTCGAGCTGTCAATTGGCATCATGACGCCATCTGCTGTGTCAAGTAAATCGCCGTCATCTGACGCCTCAGGTTCAAACATGTAGGGATTAATTGTAGTTCATCTTTCCTGGGAGCCTTTGCCATCGGTAGCGTCACGAAAGAGCGATCCTGAATAGTTACCTTTGGTGGAAATATCACTGACATCGTTGTTGCTGCTATGCTAGCTGTGGGTAGTCTTCTGTTGCCTACGTCACACTTCCGGGTTTGCGAAGGGACCATTAACGGAGTGCAAAAAAACTAAAAAAACGCAAATTATCCTAACAATTACGTGTTGATAATGTCATGGTTGTTTTGACGAACTCGTCCAAAGTTTATATTCATAAAATTACACCAAAATCCGGAAAGGTCTTCAGTTGCCCTTTAAATATCCATCCAAAGGCAGATACCACAAAGACATCTTCATGATACTGCTTGAATTATTTTCTTTCCAAAAGTTGGGCTACTCAAGAAACTACATTTTCATCATCAAAAATGCACAAAGCCCAGCAAAACCTCCACCTTCTTGCCTCATTGTGTCCCTGCTTCCTGGTTCTCCTTGCTGGGTAGAATCATTGACTCGAGGCAACCGTGTTTAAGGTTCTTTGAGCTTTGTTTTATCCAGCCGACGCTCAATGAGTCGCAAAGAGTGTCATCTCTCATTGTCCATCCCACGGGCTCGCCGTGAGGTGGGTGGGACGGAATGGAAGTGGAACAAAAAGGCTGTTCAATTAGGGGCGGAATAGTGTGAAATTGCCTCCGAATGACTCCATTACAACTCGGCCAGGAGGAAGCTCGTGATTGTGACAAAACCTGACAATATTTATTTACAGTGTGATGCTAATAAAAATGTCAAAGACAAACATTAAATTTTTTAAAGAATCACATGGTGAGATAGCCAGTGTTACTTGGAAAAAAATATTTGCACATGCATTGAATCGGGACGAATTTGAGCATGTCTCCGATTATGTGATTGAACTTTCAGTGGTATGAAAAAGTATCTGAACCTTATGGAATTTCTCACATTACTGCATAAAATCACCATCAAATGTGATCTGATCTATATCAAAATGACACAGTAAAAACAATGTCTGCTTTAACTTAAACAACCCAAACATTTATACAGTAGGTTTTTATATTTTAATGAGGATAGCATGCAAACAATGACAGAAGGGGGAAAAATAAGTCAGTGAACCATCACATTTAATATTTTGTGGCCCCCCCTTTGGCAGTAATACCTTCAACCAGATGCTTCCTGTAGCTGCAAATAAGTCTGGCACATCGATCAGGACTAATCTTGGCCCATTCTTCTCTACAAAACTGCTGTAACTCAGTCAGATTCATGGGATGTCTGGCATAAATCGCTGTCTTTAGGTCATGCCACAGAATCTCAGTGGGGTTCAAATCTGGACTTTGACTTGGCCACTCCAGAATGTGTACTTTGTTCTTCTGAAACTATTCTGAAGTTGATTTACTTCTGTGTTTTGGATCATTTTCTTGTTGCAGCATCCATCCTCTTTATATCTTCAACTGTCTGCCAGATGGCATCAGGTTTTCCTGCAAAACATGCTGATCAACATTTGAATTAATTCTTCCATTAATGACTGCAAGTTGTCCAGGCCCTGAGGTAGCAAAACAGCCCCAAATCATGATGCTCCCTACACCATGCTTCACAGTGGGGATGAGGTGTTGATGTTGGTGAGCTGTTCCATTTTTCCTCCACACATGACATTGTGTGTTACTTCCAAACAATTTAACTTTGGTTTCATCAGTCCACAAAATATTTTGCCAAAACTTCTTTGGAGTGTCCAAGTGTCTTTTGCAAACATTAAACGAGCAAAAATGTTTTTTTTTAGACAGCAGTGGCTTCCTCCGTGGAGTCCTCCCATGAACACCATTCTTGGCCATCGTTTTACATATACAGTAGTTGATGTGTGCACAGAGATATTGGACTGTGCCTGTGATTTCTGTATATCTTTAGCCGAAACTTTATAGTTCTTTTTTACCTCTCTGAGTATTCTGCGCTGAACCCTTGGCATCATCTTTAAGAGTCGGCCACTCCTTGGGAGAGAAGCAACAGTTCCAAACTCTCCCCATTTGTAGACAGCCTTTCGGATTGATAAACATCCAGACTTTTAGAGATGGTTTTGTAACCTTTCACAGCTTTATACAAATAAACAACCCTCTATCGCAGGTCTTCAGACAGCTCTTTTGACCGAGCCATGATGCACATCAAAATATGCTTCTCATCAAGACAATTCTTACCAGGTGTGTTTTATAGTGGGCAGGGCAGCTTTAAACAACTCATCAGTGATTGGGTACACAACTGACTTAAATTGTTTGGTAAAAATTGGTTTCAATTGCTCTTTAGAGACTCCTTAGACAGAGGGTTCACTTACTTATATTTCCCCTTTCTGTCACTGTTTGCATGCTATCCTCATTAAAATATGAAAACCTATAACATCGCGATTATCCTGTGGCGTGTTCAAGTATCATCATTACCCAATCATAATTATCCTATGCTTTGAGTTGTGGTTAGTGATTCTATTTAAAAATAGCAATTATTGCAAGACAAATGTGCCCAAGTGGCCATGCAAGGCAAGAAGGAGGGCAATAACCCTTCAACTGATGTAAAATATGACAAATTAAAGTAGTAAATTGAAAAGAAAAAAAGTATTGGAAATTTGACAAAACTTGCCAGCAACACATTTGAATTCGCCACAAATACGTTATTCATGACCATAGAATGATGTATTCAAGTATCAAATTGAAACAAATCGTCTTAGTAATTTGACAAATTCCAACAAATTTGAATGAATCCCGTTTTTTTGTTTAAAACCGTCATTAACTTACTCACTCCCAGCCATTTTCACCGTAGCAAGGCCCTTCGCTCCCGGCTGTTTTACTGGATTTTGACCGATTTTGCAAGGCCCACAGAAAATTCTGTTCTATTGCTATATAAACATGGAACCTACCAAAAGCAAGATTAGACTAGTTAGTTAACTTAGTTCATATCTTTTTCCATTCTTTAGAAATCAGCATTAGAAAATAGCTTAGTTAAGCAATTTTCTAATTTCTGATGAAAAAACGGAGAAAATGAGCTTTATGTAAACGCATACATTTCAAACATGTCTTTGACTTTAACACAGCTATTTTTTGCTTTAGTTACATAACAAACATCTGAATAATGTTTTCCTTTTACAAAATAACATGACCCACCAGACAAATAGAGCTTTTGATAGCAAAGCAGAGGTTGCGCTAGACTTTTTCGTTGTCTGTCATTTTGACTGACAGGGTCATAAAAATCCGGTCATAATCTATTTTTACCCGTCACTTAAATTTTTAAAATGATGATAATGACATTGTGGTGACCCTTTCTTTGACATAATTCACCTTCCGTACTTGTGTGTCCATTTGGCCGAGCGCATTACCGGCTACGACACAGTCACGTGACAGAGACACTTAAGAGCCGCGCGCGTTCCGGCTTGAATAGAGAGTTCACAGAGAGCAGCAGAGCTACAGCGGCTGGACACAGCAATTCGAGCTAACAAGACTCTTAACATTGCATACTGCTTCAACATATTCAATAGTATTTAGTTTTCATTCATTTTAAATTAATATTCTGTCCGAACAAGCTTAACAGAGAATCCACACCGTGCCATCACACATCAAGCAGATGAATATGTAACTTTTTCTCCGCAGTGACAAAGACAGATGACTGTGGCCTCAGTAGCTAGGCTACATATGGAACAATGAAATTAACAGTTCACCTGCTGTGGCCTGAACGGAGTCTTACACCTTCCTCCTGGAGCGCATGGACTTGAATTGCGTGCCCGCTTGTGCAGTCCCTGTTTTTTCACCTCTTTTATCAACACCATCGTTGTTTTGGGGCTTTTTGAAGAAACTTCGGACACTCAGTTGCCTTGACATTTTTCAGAGTAAGGCCAACAACGTCATGCATCGAGAGAGACAGTAGCTAATTAATATGCTCACTCGCCACCCTGTGGTCTGGGGTGTGAATTGCAACCTGTCAAAATGACAGATGGACTTCAGTTTTTTCCGTCACCGTTTTAAAAAATCGGTCAATGACGGAAAATATTCGGTTAACGCGACCCCTGTAGCAAAGTAACAATTTGTTCACACATACCTAACTGAGAGATGACGCTTGGTGGCCGCGACAGGGGGTTAAACTTTTCCCTCATTGTCGCCTGTCTCGTAAAGATGGATTTTTTTTTTGTTTTTCTTTTGTGGTGACCACTGCCTCATTCGCCTGGGAAACTTGTGTTCCTGGGGGGAATTGTTTTGGCCGTGCGCATTTCCGTGCGGGAAACTGGAGGGGTGGACGCGAGCGGCAAGCCTGCGGAGCGGGCTGTGCTAGGCGAGCAGCACGGTCACAACTACGCTGGATTGGTTGAATCTGGTTGGGGGTCTCACCAAATGCGCTACTGCCCTCCAGTGCATGGGAACCTGTACATGCCAAATGTGAAAAAAAAAACACAAAAGACGTATAAATACGTTTTTGGGACACTGAAGCAATTAAAAATACAACGTATTTATACGTTTTTGGGAGCAAATGAGTTAATATATGATGTTTTGAAAATACAAAATATATAACAGTCCACCTCGTTTCCACCATTATAATCAGACGGAACTCTGTGTTCATTGTCTCATGAGCCAAGGGCTGAATAACAGTTAACTTCATCGAAAGTGTCATTTATGTGGAACCACAAACTGGACGGTGCATAGTGGGTGAGGACCAAGTCATAACAGAAAGCCCAAGTACACTGCAAACCCATGTGTGAAATTTAACTAATCGTACTCCAAAAATCTCAATTTAATTGGGAGGTCGTTGAATAATTGTATGCAAAAAAAATCACAGCAAGCATTTAATTGGGCTACTGATTGGCCAGTGCTAATTAAAGGCAAGCATACTGAAAATATGGAATCTGTGTGGTGTGTGTGTCTGTGTGTGTACGTCTGTGAAGGGTTAGGGTGATGTTGCTGACACTCCCATATGTGAGATGTTGCTCCAATTAAGAAACACTAAGAATATGTCGTCCTGTTTTCTTCTGCTTGTTAATTACTGTTGGGGATTCTGCAATAGCGGCCCCTGACAACAAGTTGCGTGGGAAAGAATATAAGCATTCGGTAAAATGAGACGGGGGGGGGGGCTGGGGGGTTGATTTAAATATGAACACTCCAGAGAAAATGAAAGGTGGCATTGCTTATTAGCAGGACAGCAACATCAGAGGGAACAAGAATAATAACAGACGATGGTCGGTTTGCTCGCGACTGCAATAGATGACGAGTTGCGTGAAGTCAAAGTCATGTTTTTCGCTGTCAGCATCCTTCCTCCAAAAGCGATTACACTTGGATAGAAACGGTAGTGAGGGCCGGTAATTATATTTCAAAACAACTTGTGTGTGCTTCATACGGAACACGAATCAAAGGCCTTCTTACAATGTCAGCCTCCAAACAACTTTGTAAGGGCGGCAAAGAAAAGCTTCTTTACTCCTACTCACAGATACACAGCACTTTCTAGGTATAGTTTTAGTTAAGAGTTCAACACGGCGATAGTGGTAACCACTCCTGCCTCAGAGTTAGGATGGACTATTGTCCATCTGCACTATGAAGCATCATCCAATAAGTTCAGAAGCATTTGGCTGAATGTGAGATAATATTGCCCCCAAACACTTCAGAAGCCACCCTGCTGCTTCTGTCAGCAGTCAGCAGTAACATTATCAATTAACATAAGGGAGCCAGTTCCATTGGCAGTAATACAAGTCAATGCCATGGGACCCCTGCACTTCCACCATGCTTCCCTAATGAGGTGGGCTACAGTCTGACCCTAATGAGGATAAGCATGATTGAAATGTCTTTTGAAATCTTTTTTTTTTTTTTTTAAATACCTGTACTGAACCACATTTCACTTTTTTTCTCCTTGCTATTGAAAACAGGCATTCATACGTAAATACCTGTCATTACTTGGCCAAAAAGCCAGTTACTTTTGTCTATCCTTGCAAAGGGCTAAAGATAAAATACATAGATATGAAAAAGTATCTGACCCTTTTGGAATTTCTCAGATTTCTGCATAAAATCACCATCAAAGCTGATCTTTGTCAAAATCACACAGATGAAAAAACAGTGCTTTAAATAAAATAATCCAAACATTTATAGGTTTTCATATTTCAATGAGGATAGTATGCCAACAATGACAGAAGGGGGGAAAACAAAGTGAACTATCACATTTAATAATTTATGCCCTCCCCCCTTTGGCAGCAATAACTTCAACCAGACGCTTCCTGTAGCTGCAGATCAGTCTGGCACAATGATCAGGACTAATCTTGGCCCATTCTTCTCTACAAAGCTGCTGTAATTCAGTCAGATTCCTGGGATGTCTGGCATAAATCGCTGTCTTTAGATCATGCCACAGAAACTCAGTGGGGTTCAAGTCTGGACTTTCACTTGGTCACTCCAGAATGTGTATTTTGTTCTTCTGAAACCATTCTGAAGTTGATTTATTTCTTGGATCATTGTCTTGTTGCAGCATCCATCCTCTTTTTAGAGTCAACTGTCTAACAGATGGCCTCAGGACATCCTGATAAACTTTTGAATTCATTCTTCCACGAAGGATTGCAAGTTGTCCAGGCCCTGAGGCAACGAAACAGCCCCAAATCATGATGCTCCCGCCACCATGCTTCACAGTGGGGATGAGGTGTAAATGTTGGTGAGCTGTTCGATTTTTCCTCCACACGTGGCGTTGTGTGTTACTTTGGTTTCAACAGTCCACAAAATATTTTGCCAAAACTTCTGTGGAGTGTCAAGTTGCCTTTTTGCAAGCATTAAATGAGCAACAATGTTTTTTTAGACAGCAGTGGCTTCCTGCGTGGAGCCCTCCCATGAACACCATTCTTGGCCATAGTTTTACGTATAATTGATATGCGCACAGAGATATTGGACTGTGCCAGTGATTTCTGTAAGTCTTTAGGAGACACTCAAGGGTTCTTGTTTTTACCTTTCTGAGTATTCTGCAATGAACTCTTAGCATCATTTTTGGTGAACGGCCACTCCTTGGGAGAGAAGCAACAGTGCCAAACTCTCTCCATTTGTAGACGACTTCTTTGACTGTCGATTGATGAACAGCCAGACTTTTAAAGATGTTATTGTATCCTTTCCCAGCATTATACAAATGAACAATCCTTGATCGCAGGTCTTCAGACAGCTCTTTTGACTGAGCTATGATGTCCATCAGACAATGCTTCTCATCAAGACAATGCTTACCAGGTGTGTGTTTTATAGTGGGCCGGGCGGTTTTAAACCAGTCATCAGTGTTTGGGCACACAACTGACTTAAATTGTTTGGTAAAAATTGCTCACTCTTTCAATCTCCTTAGGCAGAGGGTTCAATCACTTATTTTTTCCCCTTCTGTCATTGTTTGCATGATATCCTCATTAAAATATGAAACCCTATAAATGTTTGGATGGTTTTAGTTAAAGCAGACAGTTTTTTCACTTTGGTGTGAGTTTAACAAAGATCAGATCACATTTGACGGTGATTTTATGCAGAAATATGAGGAATTCCAAAAGGTTCAGATATTTTTTCATACCACTGTAGATGAAAGAAAGCACTCAAGAAACAGAAAAGCAAGTCAGCTATGGTTGACTGATTAATAATGGAGTCTGCAACGTGAGAAATAAACAGGGACAGCATAAACATGGAAGAAAACAAGCACCCTTTAAAACCAGCATCTGTTATTTTTTTCACCTGTTTAAACTTAAAAAAAGGGGGAGATGAGGTGTTAGTTGTAATTTTTTTTCCACTTAACATTTTTTGTAGCCAGGTTACAACATGTAACGAACAGCAGCAGAGGGTGGAAGTTGCAGGAAAAAAAAATGTGTCAAAAACAGATACTGATTGTGTGACCAAAGTATTTTACTAAGCCACAGCAAATGTTGGAAAACACACAAGGCTGAAAAAACAGTTCCCACTCGTACCCCCCTCTTTAATAACTACTGTATTTTAAGTCATAAGAATTGTTGTGTTTGGTAGAACAGTATGTCTATAGGTTGCCATAGCAGTTTCATGGCGCAATATGCCCCCCGGACTATTTTTAATCTGTCCGTTTTACCCCTGAGATCCCTGTTTACTGACACAACTGCTTTTGTTTCAACCCAGTCATAAAATGAAGATAACTTATGTTTATTATTCCAATTATTTATCATTTCTGGCTTATAGTCATTAATGGCGTACTGCACGCAGGCTATTTTTAGACCGTGACGTCGCATCGTAAAGCGGAAGTAAAGCCGAAGTGGGACATTATAGACCCGCCCTCGCATCGACCCAACGTAATTAGTGATACTTTTCTCCGGTAATCTTTCAAAAACGAACATGCCGATCACGCAGTGCTTTTTTGGAACTTGTAGAAACGAGTCTAGACATTACGACACATGAAGGATGTTTTCTTCATACGTTTCCGGAAACCAAAAACTCGGGAGGAAAAAATGTGAAGACCGAATCAACTTGCGCGGACTTTAACACCAGCTCGGCGAATCCATTCACGTTTCATATGCAGTAAACATTATGTTGGGTTGGCATGGTCTTTCAGAGGACAAAGAGGTAAGCCATTTTTATATTTTTAACTCATTTTTTTAGCGTAACGTTGTGCCATACTGCTTCTGTCTGACAATGAATGACCTGAAAAGAATTACAATGGCATCTGACTGCCACTGTTACTGTTTCTGTTATATATGTATGTATAAAAAAACAACTTTAGTAAGGGGGAAGTTTAAATAAATTATAGGATTAAGATGTGTTATCAGTGAAAAAATTAAAAGTGTTCGTTGGCTGTCACTGAGTAGCATTTGTGATCGCTACACAAAGCTAACTAAATTACCCCCAAGAACGGTAAGAGACGTAGGACAACCAGAGGATATATAAGAAAGACACGGCTGATGGTAAAGTATAGCCTGTTGAAACAGGAGAATGTCATTGTCAGTCGCGTCGATAAAAAAGCTAAAGCTATGCTTAGGTTGGCTCGTTTTTTTTCGTCTTTTTCAGCCTTCGACACTAAAGCCATCTCTTTAACTGAACAATTTTATGTTCTTCCACATCTTTGCCAGTCAATTTGGCACCAGGCACATCATTTTCGGAGAGAATTGGTATGTTTAGCTCTGTAAACATCTCCTTCGTACACAATTTCCATTCATTTCCAATTAGGGACAAACTGTGTCTTGTCCCTACTTAGCAACAGTAGCTAATGTCATGAATATTAATGAGCGGAAGTGACCTGTTGCTTGCCGTACACCATTGATATACAATATTTAATTTTAAAAAGAAAAACCACATTAAGACATAATTCACTCGAGCATTTTAAACTTTTAAATAAAATACATCACAATGAAAATAAGTGTCTGTAAATAGGCCGCAGATATCTACCTCATAACTATTGCTTAATTGTATTTTTCGTCATACTGTAAGCAAAGGAATTGAATCAGTACTTTCAGCAGTCTATTTGTACAATTTTCAGCTCTATACAACTTTCCAAAAAGCTAAACCCTCTCTCACATCTTCCTTTGCCTTGTTGTCTTGACATATGATGAAGTGCACATATTGAGAGACTCTAGTTCCCATCTTCATTTCCCTTTATCTCCGCCGTTTGGACTGTCACTATTATTAATACCCGGGGCCACAAAATAGGGAGGAGCACTGCAGTTCCAAGTGAAGAAGGAGTGCAGCCACACAGCAAGGCTGGCGTGCAGACGTCTGAGCAAAGAGCGTATACCACAAGTAGGTGTGGAAAAAAGAGAAAGGAGGTGTGTCATCATTAGGCACCAAACAAAAAGGTCAGTTGGACGATGACAGCAAATGCAAACACTGCTGAGTTAGACACAATTAACCTTTTTCTTGCAAGTGATGATGTCTTTTGATGTCATTTCTGACACACAGATTCTACTTGCTCTTTACCATTCTTATTCCCATATGCATTATACCTTGTACAACATAATGTCTACTTCTTCTGCACGGCCTTGAAATGTCAACTAGCAATTTAACAAAATAGAATCCATAGAAAGGATATACAAGAAAAAATCAACTCCTTGGAAAGTAAAAATACTAATGGGGGGGTGATTCAAGGATGTTCATTAGCTAGAAAAAACACATCCAGGCAATGATTTTTTTTTTTTTTAACCCTTTAAGGTCCGGGCCTATTTTGTCTGATTTTACATGCCTTTGATGTTACCTTTATATTTCAAAGAAAGAATGCCTTTTTTCAGGACACCTTGAATTTCATTGTCCAAACTGTTGTTTTCTTCACAAAATCAAAATTTTTGGACCAAAAAGACAAAAAATTCCTAATTTTTTTCATCAAAATTTGTAATATTGATGTAGTATTAACAACTAGCTCAACGAACCATTTCAAACCTTGAAAATATGTACTCAACGTGTTATATGAACATTAAAAAAAGAGAATAGAATAGAATAAATAGTTTTATATTTCATAATTCAACATAAACAGCACATATAGTCATAGGCATTTTTGGCCTATATACATGCTCCGATTAAAACATGTTATATACGGTAGAGCATAGTGCAAAACAGTGAAAAAATATGTACCATCGAGCACAAAACGGGTTTGGAGGACATGTCTTTGTGAGTATTGCACCCATCACTTGATGAAAACTATGTATACACAATCAAGCCTCTTGAACACACATTTATACACACAAATTGAGAAACCTGATTATGGGGGGAAAAAAAAAATCAAATATCTAGGCAGAGCCATGGTGATCGACTTCTGCCGCGCTGACTTCTCCAGCCTCTCCTGCGCTGACATCTCATCCCTCTTCCATGCTAATCCCTTCTCCCTCATCTTTCCAGTGGGGCAGTGGGTGTAGACTGCTGATTATCACGACGCATGTACATGAAATTTATGTGTAAGTGTTCATGAAAATGACAATATATCACTACACAAAGTTTGATCTAATATGCACATATACAAACACACAAACACTTACATAGGATCAAAAGTAACCTTGACTTACAGCCAGTGTTGTTAATAACGGCGTTAGATTATTATGACTTTTTTTCATAGTTTGGCTGGGGGTGCGATTTATACTCAGGAGCAACTTAAATGTGAAATTATTAACACATTATGATATAATTTCATATGTTATTTTGGTGTTTTGGAGTGACACTGATAGTTTGGTAAACTTTTTAGCATGTTCTTTATGCTATAGTTATCTGAATAACTCAATAGCTATGGCCACGTTCGCGTTCTGCCTTTGGCAATGTGTGTTCAATTGTATCATTGACTTTTTTATATTGAAATGCATGCTTTTAGTTTGTGGCGCTTTCACGGCCACGTGGGGGCGCACTCGCACTTGTTTACGCAAAGAAGAGCGCTCACACAGCAGAAGAAGACGGACAGCAATGCAGCGTCTCTGTCTGAGCGAGTGGCCGAGAGAGAGAGAGAGAGAGAGAGAGAGAGAGAGCGAGAGAGAGAGAGAGAGAGAGAGAGAGAGAGAGAGAGAGAGAGAGAGAGAGAGAGAGAGAGAGAGAGGTACGGCTGTGAACCTATGTTCATTGTTTATGCTTGTAAAATATCTCTACAGAGGCAACGCCTCTGTCAATCATCTTTTCTTTTGTTGTTGTGTGTTTTCCACCCGCGATCGACACTTAGGCTACGTTCATACTACAGGTCTTAATGCACGAATCCGATTTTTTCGTATTTTTCCGACTCGAGTGAGGCATTAACTTGACGGTCTGAACGTGACAAGTCGCATAGAACTGGACCATTTCAAATCCGATCTGGGTCACTTTCGTATGTGGTTCAAATCCGATCTGGGCAACATTTTTCCAGACTGTCGCGGCGGTCTGTACTGTCCAGTCTCTCAAATCGGAATTCATGCAGCAATTACATAATCAAAAAGCGAGAGAGACGCCATGGTAGCGGTGCAGCTGTGCGTTATTAGCGCCTAGCTTGCCTTGAACACGGCTTTTTAGGAAGAGTCGGACTTCACAACAGTCATAAAAAAATAAAAATGGGTTGAGGATAAGCCTGAGAATGATCGGTTTTCTGTCTGGTCCATATAAGCAATATTTGAACATTGCTTACACGGCCGAGAATCAGGGCAAACTGCGCGTTTGTGTGTATGACATGCACGGACAGTGCGTGCATGCTATCGATTCATATACTTTGAATATAAGCCTAAACTTGGATTATTTATGTCTGTTATTTGTGTCCTCTTTTTAAAAAGCAAAATATGATATCCCTGGAATGACGGATGACAGCCAGCACGTGTAGTCATTTGTTTTTATGCTTCTGCGCATGCGGGTCGTCTTGCTCAGCGCTTGTCGGACTGCGAATTAGTGCGCATGCGTAATACTTGAATGGTCTCGATGGACAAAGGCAGTCTGAACGGGCACGCCAAAAAAACAGATATGACAAAAAATCGGATTCGTGCATTAAGACCTGTAGTATGAATGTAGCCTTAGAGCCACTTGTGTGGTTGTTTGAACGATGTGCTAATGCTAGCGAACGCATGCTAACATTTTGTGTCATTGCTGTAATAGCAGCTAATTATCATTTATTTACATTGATGCCAACCTGTTTGGTATCATGGACGAAATTGATTCAGCAAATTATACGGACGTCCAGCATCGTCATTTGAGAGTTTAGCTCGCTGTATAGCCAGGACCGAGCCGTAGCGTCCTGGTGAGGACAGTATGTTCGCATTTCGTTGTTCATGCACTGTACACTGTACACTTATTCAGCATGTGATTCTCTATTGTATTTTTATATTAAATTGCCTTTCAAGGTGACATATCTGTTCTATGTGTTGGATTTTATCAAGTAAATTTCCCCCAAAAATGTGACTTATACTCCGGTGCGACTTATATATGTCTTTTTTTCTCTGCGTTGGGCATTTTATGGCTGGTGCGACTTATACTCAGGTGCGACTTGTAGTCTGAAAAATACGGTAATCTAATTAATCACTTTTCTCATCTTTGCAACGCTGTTACCGTTACTGAGGATGTAAAGGCGTGCGTTACTATGCATTACTACGTTGGTTAAATGACGCGAGAAAAGCCCTAAGATACACAGAATCACGAAGCGAGCAGAGCGGGAGTGGGGAGGAGGGAAGGGAGTTGTGACGCCATTGCAAACACGATGCTAGGCAGCGGCAATAATACGTGACTGCAGCTGACAGCCGACAAACTACGCTCACGTGATGCTACGGTAGATATCACATGTATATAGAACCAGATACGAAATGACAGACTTGGCGGCGTTAGCACATGTATAGAGGACTAGATGCGAAATGATAGACTCGCTTGCATTAATAAATAGCCGCCATCTTAAAGCAGTAGACTTCTCAGGAAGGCTCTGTTGTAGAGAACCCTCCTCGCGAACCTAAGTAACTCTATCTAATCTAAAATACTCCTAAATCGACAAAATCTTGACTTGAATCTTTCTTTAAAAGATGAAACAGTTTTAAAACTTTCACATGTCAAAAGTGGACAGAAGTGAACTAATGCAATAACAGTAGCAATTTTAACAACATTATCGGTTGATTCGCAACATTAAATGACTTCCAAATATAGTTATCGCAATATCCGCATTACCCCTGTGTATAGTTAAGTTTAAGTTGTTGTTTTTTTGGAATGAAAAGGCAAGGCAAGGCAAGGCAAATTTATTTATATAGCACAATTCAACACAAGGCAATTCAAAGTGCTTTACATCACATGAAAACCATAAAAATCACATTTAAATCAACACAACGTAAAAACCAAGACAAAAGATCGCATTTAATCACAGAATAAAAATAAATAAATAAAAATAAAACAAAAATAGAAATAAAGCAAAAACTACTACTACTAATAATCATTGAAATCAGCAATGGAGATAAGCACAAGAGGAATAGAAGGCAGGTAGATTGAAATATATAGACAGTTATGGATATGCAGTGCTAAACAAAAGCGTTTTTAGCCCTGATTTAAAGGAGCTAACAGTTTGAGCATACTTCAGACGTTCGGGTAACTTGTTCCAGAGGTGAGGAGCATAATAACTAAATGCTGCCTCACCCTGCTTGGTTCTTGTTCTTGGAACATGCAGAAGACCCGTTCCAGACGACCTTAGGGGTCTAGATGTCTCATAGGAATCTAACAAGTCAAGCATGTATTTTGGTCCAAGGCCATTAAGTGTTTTGTAGACGAGCAGTAGTATTTTATAGTCTATCCTTTGACTCACTGGAAGCCAGTGTAACGATTTCAAAACCGGTGTAATGTGGTCCAGCTTCCTTGTATTTGTGAGGACTCTGGCTGCAGCATTCTGTACTAGCTGCAGCTTCCTGACTGATTTTTTATCAAGACCTATAAATATACCGTTGCAGTAGTCCAATCTGCTGAAAACGAATGCATGCATAAGTTTTTCCATGTCTTGTTGAGTCAGAAGCCCCTTAATTCTGGTTATATTTTTTAGGTGGTAATAAGCGGATTTAGTGACGGACTTTAGATGGCTATCAAATTTTAGGTCTGAGTCAATAATTACGCCAAGGTTTCTGACTTGATTTGTAGCTGTAAGTGACATTGTGCTAAGTTGGCTGCTTATCTTTGACCTTTCCTTTTTTGGCCCAAAAATGATCACCTCTGTTTTCTCCACATTTAACTGGAGAAAATTCTGGCACATCCATTCATTGATTTGATGAATGCATTTACTCAGGGAGACTAAGGGACTATAATCATGTGGGGACACAGAAATGTACAGTTGTGTGTCATCTGCATAGGCGTGACAGGAGATGTCATACTGTTCCATTATCTGAGCTAACGGAAGCATATAGATGTTAAATAAGAGCGGTCCAAGAATTGACCCTTGAGGGACTCCACAAGTGAATTTGGTTCGTTCTGACTGATAATTTCCGATTGACACAAAGAAATCCCTATCATGTAAATAGGATGTGAACCACTGAAGAATAGTGTCAGTAAGCCCTACCCACTGTTCCAATCTGCTGAAAAAGAAAAACAAACAAAAAAAAAACATTAAAACTAGCACCAGTTACTTTGCCAACGCTAGAACTACCAAGGGTGGATCAGTTGATACAAATTCCCTTTGCATCCAGAGAAGGGTCCTCTGACCCCAATCAGCATATCTTTTGTGAGCATTCAGGTCCTTATTAGTCATTCCCATTCACACTCGCAAAACCACAGGGTTGAATTGCTCCAATTAGCATCCTGAGTCTGTGCAGGACAGGGCTGCCTTGGATTTGTCGGACAGTGGACCGCTCAGGCAGGCAATCGGGCGGACAACCTTTTTACATATTCTAAAAGCTGCAGTTTGTGTACATACAAGGGACGGTGTAATAAACAAAACAAAAAAATTTTATGTGGTGACATATGACAGTTCGCCCTTTTCCCAGGGCTATGTGTTGGAGGTTGTTGCCGAAGCAATTTTTCCTTCTACGCCTTCTTAGCACCCATATGAAAGTGAGCCAATTCCTTTGCAAGACCCACCAAGAAGTCCACCCATTTCTCTTGCCTTCCGGTGCATGCCTGATACAACACACATGCATTCAGTGCTGTCATGTCAATCATATTGTAGAACACGGCGACTGGCCATCTCCGTGTTCCTCCGTGTTTGACAAAGCCATGTGAGCCATGGATTTGCAAATATTTAAGATAGTAACTGCAGCTATCCAAAATGAAACCCCCCATTCACACCTCGGCAGCGACTCCACAGGAGTGTGTAGGGGGGTTGTCTGCTGGATTGCTTGTTTGAGTGGTCTATTGTTTGACAAAGCCAAGTAGTCAGTTTGGTATCGGGGTCATTTGACGCCTTTCTGGTCTTTCTTTATAGCAAAAAAAAAAAAAAAAAAAACGGGACTTCCAGTGGTAATTACTCTTACATTCAGGTAACTGATCTACTAACACAAATACTTTTTGGGAGGAGTAAACTGTAACTCTAATTAATTACTTTTTTTAAAGTAATATTAACAACACTGCTTACAGCATCAAAGAAACTTTGTCTTACAGCATCAAAAGTAAAGATCGATGGCATCGCCCACGTGTTAAAATCCATCACTCTCTTCGCTCACCGACTCATTCGAAGAGGACGATGACAAATTTGGTCCATCCTCTTCCTCGAGTTGATCAAAAAGCGCAACTACTTGCACTAAATGTAGTTTTCGATTCATTCACAAACTCACACAAACCGCTCGCTCAATCTAACCGGCCGTCGCTCGGTGCCTCGCTGCTCGCATCCTTCTCGTTCAATGAAACCTAGCTCGACAGTATATTTACAATTTCCGCATTGTGTGCTTCCATTGTGAAGTCAGAAGTGTTCGTTGGATATGTGTTTTGTCCATGGTGCTTTCCGTTTTAAAAAAGGAAAAGAAGTGATGGAAATATGGACATTAACAAATGATGCATTCAGCGTTTTATTTGCGAGGAAAATATAACTATAAAACTTAGATGACATTCTCTAAAGTTCTACTTGGTCGATTGAAAAAACAAGGGTAAACTTCAACTTCCACACTTTCAAACGAGACCAACCAGCAGCACACGGGTGACGTAATTACAACTTGAAGAGGCTTCAAAGATGACAAGCGCTGAGGAGGTGTGGGCACGTCCTGCGACTTTTAAGAGTTAATATTTCAAGTTTATACTCGTCACATCATTATTCATATGTCTTTTCATCAACAAGTGGCGTCAGGACAAAAATTTCGCCACCCTCAGTCGAGCAGTCAATTGTTCCGAGTCAACCCCTTACCATGAACCCACTGCGTGGATTTATTTTGCGGCCCCCACGTCAATGGTTACTATAGCAACATTCACTCATCCGCCTAATGAGCGGTATTCTAAGTGTGCTTCAACATAATTGTGGCATGAAATGTGATCCGGTTCGGACGTACTGAGCAAAAAATATAAGCCATATTTTTAACAAAGTTGGCGGTTAATAAGGCGGAATGCATGTATTATGATGAATCCATGAACCCCATGAAAATTAATCATAAATGTGCTCTATAAAGAAAGGGAGAAATCTACATTATGCGATTGTACAGTGGTGGTTTGAGAAGTTCAATATGTGCGAAATTCAAAACGCTCGTATTTCGAATTTTCTTTGCCCAATGAAATGAATGGAATAAGAGACCCAACCATTTGTATAGAAGTCTTTAAATAGTATTTTATTTGTAATTATTTCCCCATTAAACATCCTTATACATAGGGTTGCCACCTTTCAGAAATAGAAATAAGGGACGCCCCCCTCGCGCCCAAAGCCTTACGGGCGAAAAAAAGTGGCATCCCCAAAATTCCTACAATGCATAGAAATGTATCTATTTTTAGATGAGAAAACTGTGTTGTGCACTATGTGGGCATGGCAGTTTCCTTGCAACAAATTGTTTTGTTTTTTTCTGCAGGTTAGTGAAAACGAAGTTGTGAATATCGTAATTAACATTTGTGTTGTCGACACTGAATCCGGTCACATGACCCATTGACAAGCCAAATTTCTTAAGGGAATGTTCCAGGAGAGCTACAATTCCAGCAGCTGACTTGTCTGCATTCTCTATGAAGTCCAGCATTTTGTTGGTGACCCCAGACTCTGGACTGAAGTACTGGACAGCAAGGGGAAAAATCTTCCTGCTCAATTTATTCGAGGCATCTTCACCATTTTGGAATCACATAAAAATCTTCTGATTAAGCATACCTGTGTCACCTCAGCTGCACTAATTTAGAGGGTAGGAGTGAGATGATGTCAAATTATTGCTTTAATTTTGGTATCACTATTAATCAATCGATAGATTCCAAGTGGGGAGCATTAGTTAGCATAACAAAATAAGATGTTCTTTATGGGTACATGAACTCATTCCATATTGATTGATAATAAATTCATGTTTCAAAAAAAAAAAAAAAATCAACATTCCTGAAAATAATCAGCCATAGTAGCAACTGAAATAGCCGAGCTATGCTCCTATCAATGCGAGATGTATGAAGGTAAATATAAATATGGCCTATTGGTTATCCATATACAAGAGCATAATAACATACCAAATCAAGCTCAGGGGATGTTTTAGGTACAAAGAATTGTGATGAAGGCTTTTCTGGGATCTTATATTCCGTTTGTGGAGGTCCCCTGCAGCATGCTGTTTTACACCTCCGTGAGACACTGCAAAAACTTTCCTGCCTGCCTTGCAGCTCGCTTTATAATCATCATCAGTGACTCTATCGAGCCACGGGTTACCCTCTTGCCGCTCCAGTCTTTTTTTTGGAGACGTTTCCTCTTTTGAGGATGAGGTGGGGTGTCCTGGGCGTCTGGTGTTGAAGACATCTTTGTTTTGAAAACGCGCGTGGCGGTGCACTGAGCAGAGCGAGCGAGGTCACTAGGCAACGAACCCGGAAGTGGAGCGCAGTGCAGGGCAGACAGCAGCTGGCAGGCAGATAACTATCTTGCTGTCTTTAATATCTCCTGCCCTTTTTGTTCATTATTGTTGGCTCAGTGTTTACTCATGAGCGCGGGTGTGTGTTTGTGTGTGCCAGACGTGCATGGGCTGGGCGCACCGCCGCCCGCTCCTCCCCGCCGCCGGAGCCATGGGTCGCCCCATGGGACAATTGTGAAATACGGTATAAACTGCGTTCCGTATTGGTTCAATACGAAACGCAACTTTTAATTCCCAATTACGGAACGATTCCGTATTTCAAGGGACAGGTGGCAAGCCTACTTATACAGTCACATAAAAAGTGTGTGTGTAAGGGAAAAGCAGTGCAATGATGAGGTGACCTTTCGGCTGGTAAGGAGGTGTCGTCTCTGTGACAGTGTGACGAGTGAGCTTTAGCTTTTTTTTTTTGTAATGGATGGCCACTCTCAAGGTGAACACCTTCTCCTTCCTCGCTTCGCTCTTCATCCCACGGGTTCTTTTATTTGTTTTTTTTAACCAGTGGAACATCTCACAGTAACTCACCATTATTAGTTTGACCAACTACCTCAAAATGTTTTGTAAAAAAAAAAGCTGTGCCAACTTGTGCTGCAGCTATACAAATACCGACCTCTGTAATACTAGTACCGATACTGATATGACTCTAAAATGAGTTACTGTATCGGGGAGTACTAAGGGGTAACGTCCTGAAGGAGATCTTTTCTCGTAGGCACCGTCTAACTGTTTGCATTACTCTAACACACTTAATAATTAATCAGGGAATAGTATCGTTTCTCGTCTTAACTGTTTGACTATCAACAGTATTACTCTAACACACCCAAATTAATATAAATAGAACCTATACCATAGTTTAAGTAAAACAAGCAGACTATAGGACATAAAAGATATACGACGCCTTCTTATCACAGAAGCCCAACGTCTGCGTCATGAGCAAGATTGACGCACCAACCCTCGCAATCAGTTCTCCTGGACAGTCCAGAAGTAATGGCGGGATGCTCTGTCCCAACACAAGGAGCACCGGAGAACGCCTGATATCCAACTGATAACACAACTGACAAGACTCCAAGGGCCCCTTTGGTGGCAAAATCCACAACTTTCGTTGCCGGACAACAATAACTCCTGAATCCTCCTGTCCAATCCACAAACAGACAATAAGCCCAAACACACCCTTCTTCCTGCCCACAGCCCGCCCCACATGGTGACCTTGGAACGAGTTTGCCTCCTCGCCTGAGTCTGTGTCTGTTTCGACTTTCTGTTTGATCGCTGTCAATCCGAATAAATTGTCAACTTGTTCTCAGTGAGTCTTCTTTAAACCTTTCAAAATGGAGTCAGTACAAAAGGTTAAGACTAGTTTGGCCGGGTCGCCGGGATCCCTCCGGCCCAGGCCGTTGGACCTGCGCCATCGGCTTCGGTGGTTCTGGCTAGAAGGTCAGATTTCTTCAGTGCCAATACTGCACAAATACGTATTCTTTGAGAGTTAGTTTACGCAACCTGGTCAACCTACCCAAGAAGGCAGCCAAGTTGATGGTAGCCATCCAATGACTCTTCTGCTGTAAATGTCAATGTGTTTGATAATAGTAGATGTCCAATCTGTTGGCAGTGGATGAAAGTTCATTCATTTGCCGCTAACCCTAATCATGAAACAATTCAACTGACAACTTTACTCTGATGACTAACACGTTTTACACAATTCAATTCAATTACCGTATGAGTCAATCCAATTATGTCACAATTCTCTTCATTTACGACATGATTCTCTCCTATGTTAACTCCACTTAGTCTGTTACGTGATTTGTTACTGTTCTGAATGTGTGATAACAATGATGCAATTCACTAAAATAATAGTCTAGTTATATTAGGATACTGTAGTTTACTGTAATTACAAGTCCAGTTGAGAAAAAAAATATTAACTGAAACCATTTTATGTTCACTAAATTAACTAAATACATTAATTCCTTCGTTTTTTTTGTAATTTATCCACAAAATGTATTAGTACATTATTGACTGAACACATTGTTTTGTGATGTTGCTTTATATTATTCGTTGTGAGTCCTGCACTTGACAAATAAGTAGAGTTGTCTGATAATGACTTTTTGACCGATAACCAATACCCCGATATTGTTCAATTCACAAAATCTGGTACCGATATCAAACCGATACAGATACATTATATGCGGTCATGGACTTAAAATATTGTGGCTAACTGTATTGTGGTTCCCCACTGAATGGTTTTATAATGATAATGCTCACATAACAAATCACAAGCATAATGATAAATGTAACAACTTAAAAGTTTTCAAATAAACATTCTGTAAAGAATAAGAGAACAACTTCAACTGAAGTTATGGGGGAAAGTGCCTATATTGCACCACTATATTTGTTGTTGAAATAAAAATAGTGCAAACACCAGTTTTTTGGATCAAGTGCAAGTGTAAAGTGCCAGGAAAGCACTTATTATGTCCTCAATGTGTTGGTGGGTACACAAATCGACAGATAGCGAACAAATCAGGCTATAAAGGGAAGTCAGACGCTGGAGTTAAGTTGAATTGGCTTTACTGTGGTCATCTTTCACTTGCCAAGAGCACTGATACTTTTTTATAAAACAAAAAGCAACATTAACATTGTGTCAATAATCTGAAATAAAATCACAAATAAAAGTATACACCACGTGTCAGTTTGAAAAGGAAATGGTAGTACAGCTTGCAAGCAATTAGTAACCACATTTCACCATAAATGCAAACAAAATGAAACATACACATCTCTGACATACTACACAATGTTCATGAATATAAAACAAAAGAAGATTATAACTTACAAGCGATGTATGTATAAGGCACAAACAACATGGTGAGATGGCAAGAACAGCTAATGTACATTGGCTGCAGACGTTAGTTCGTCCATTTAGCTCTCTCTATTTGTAATGAGCTCACGTCCACATATGGTAACATCAGCAGACAGTCGTGGAACTAATTACACCAGCAGGGGGCGTCAAACAACCAGAAACACAGGCAGGCAATAAGAGGACATGACAACACTGCCATATGTATTTTGGTGCAAAACAGACAATGAAAAACCATAGGCAGGGATTAACAGGGTGGCATAGCCCCCCTGGTGGCCGAAAATATGATTGCATGTAATTGACTTTCCAGTTTATGAATGTAAAATTAAGACCTTCCCTGTAAAATGTTGTCTATAAAAACTGTAAAGCAATAAAACAAACAACAAAAAATGAATGAAATGAACAAAAAATATTTTTATAATGGGTCAAAATTAATTTTCGAACAGATCATGTGACCAGCACTTTAGAGACGGTCATTTGATTAGCTTAGCCAAAACCATCTGAGGACAGAATAAACAAAATGGATATACAGTATGTAATTTTTTTCAAACCTAAGCTTTCAAAAGCGACAACAACTACTGAGCAAGAACCAAGGATTGGATGTGGACCATGAAACGCCAGAGAGCACCGCCAAAATGGTGAGCGGACTATAAGTTTGTCCCGCTAAAGACGCTAATTGTACACAGAACCAAAACCGGGCGTACCATATTCAATGAACGCCACCGCCATTTTTAAACTCACCACGGTGAGGATTCGTTTCACAAGGTTGTGAGTGACTGGAGAAACTAGACATTAAATTGGATATCTACGCAGAATGCAAAAATCGGCGTCTACTTCTCCACAGAAAATCGCGCGCGGTCTTACGCACACAAACCCCCACACACAACGCTGCGATGCCTGTCTTTATGAGCATGGGCTAAGCTACTAACCGAGCATATATCTTGAAAATTAATTTTATTGCTGACACCGCGTTTTGGGCCCATCGAACATGCTGCCACAAAAGTGAAACTCCGCCTATGTGAAAAACCGATGTCGATATTATCCGATATCATTTTAAAATGCTTTTATCAATTCTACAAATAAGCCAATGGAAAACCAAATAAAGCGAATAATTCCAAGAAAAAAAAGAATTAAAAACCTATCAAATCCACTCTAAAATGATTTAAAATTGTAATGGTGAGGGAAAAATAAAAAAATGAAAAAAACAATTTAACTATAATGAAAAATTCAATTCTATAACGTTGATTCGCGATGATCTGATTCGCTCCAATTACGATCACATTAGCTATAACTGTGATGTTTCACTGTCTGTAGATTTTTTACTCATTAATACATCCAAACGGTGGCTGAGTGGTTAGCACGTCTGCCTCACAGTTCTGAGATCAAGGGTTCAATCCCGGGCTTCGGCCTTCCTGTGTGGAGTTTGCATGTTCTCCCCGTGCCTGCGTGGGTTTCCTCCGGGAACTCCGGTTTCCTCCCACATCCCAAAAACATGCGTGGTAGGCTGATTGAACACTCTAAATTGTCCATAGGTGTGAGTGTGCGCGTGAATGGTTGTGTGTCTCCTTGTGCCCTGCGATTGGCTGGCAACCAATTCAGGGTGTCCCCTGCCTACTGCCCGAAGTTAGCTGGGATAGGCTCCAGCACCTCCGCGACCCTCGTGAGGAATAAGCGGCATGGAAAATGAATGAATGAATGAATAAACATCCAAACCAAACCTGTTTAAGAAAAAAAACATAATTATGGTCAAAAACATCAAATCATAAACCACATCCATATTTCCATCCTGAAACTCAGCTACAACCTGTCCTCTTTCATTTGACTGGTCTAATCCCATCAATTGAGTCCCCCCAGCAGTTTAGCTGACAGTGTCCTTTCAGAGAGGGGATATAGTGTATGATAATGATGTTGAAGAGGCACGCATTAATCCCCAAGAGAGTCCATGAGGAGGTTCGGCGGGGCGTACAATTTGCTGGCGGTATTGATCGGAGCTTAGGGGACACGCATGGTGGGTCACGCCAACATTCATGCATGCTATTGATGGGGTGCCCACCCTCAACTCCGCAAGATATTAACTCGAACTGTTTATCCTTTAGATGGAACAGACAGTGGAGCATAGCATATTCTAATACTCTTGGAGGGTAGAAAATTAAGCTTGAGAAATACACCCAACTGGTGTGTCCCTCAGGGATCGGTTCTAGGGCACCTTTGTATTCTGAATGTCTTAATTGTTAAGAACAAATGATGTTTGTAATTGCAACAGTAACACCTTAACTTATTGCCTGCCATAGACAGCTCTAGACGCCTAATCCATTTGAAGTGGGAGGGTTGGCAGTCAATGAACAAATGTTCATTCGCTGCCAGGCCCCCACTTCAAATGGACTGAATGTTTACAAGTGAATAAACTAATTGAAGTTGACAGTAGAGGGATGATTGCACGCCACACGATTGGACGTCTATTATCATCGTGGGAAGGCTGACAAGACCTGCTGTTATGGTGGCCAACTTGGATAGGTCGACCAGCAGTTCACCCAACATTTATTTTTTTATGAGTGTACAGTTGATAGATTAAAATGAACTTTATTCAAAACTGACGTCCTTGCAGTTTCTTAAAGCAAAAAGTATTCAGAAAGGCCCACATAGACAGTCAAAAATGTTGGCCTTGAGTTCCAAACTAATACATAACAGTGTTCTGCCCGGGTACTATTCTATTCACAGTCTTCATTACTTATTTAACCTTTTGTACTATTGTGCACGTAATAGTTTATAAGTCTTTTCATTTCAGACATATACATCTGAATACCCTGCATATTTGTACGTTGGAAAATAATGTAAACATGTCGTGGACCATTGCAAAGACCTAAACAGTTGCGCGCATTGATCATCCTTGTTCAACATGTCACTCCGAACTAATCAAATATGTCACAAAAAGCCTTTAAAGGCCAAAGTGCTTTCTTAAACCCATCTAAAGAGATTTATTGTTAATTGTGGGCCTCATTAGCGTGCGATTATGGCAAAGCCTGGCAGGGATGGGTGAGCGCGGCAACCGGCACTAGCGCGATGACAAGCGGAATTCAGCACTCATCCATCACGACAGGCTAACTTTGACGCTAATTTGAAAGTTTGCCGACGGATGCAACTTAAATACCCCCCTTCCACTACCCGCACCAGCCCCGCCCTCGCTTCGCTCAGCTTCCATTTTCTCTTTTCCACACTCAAAGATGCTGAGCCTATAAGAGGCCAGGCAGTACATTAATTAAAATACAGCAATTTGCTTTCCTCTCCTTTTTTGTTGCAGGGGCGGCGGTCGGTGAGATTGATGAGGCCCTGTCCCAAAGACAAAAGGTGCGATCCATCTATATCGGGGGGGCTGATGGTGATGGAACATCCATTAGAGGCCCGGTATGCATTAAAATGTCAACTTTTATATTATAAGCGCCGTTCGCTCGTAACAATATTTGTTTCCCGAACGGGAGTCTCGTAATATGTCACGTCACCTGAGTTGGTTCGCAAAAAAAACAAAAAAACAACAACAAAAAAAACAGTCAGGTTATTTATTTATTGGGGTGGGGTTGTGTGCCCAGCGTCTTACTGTACAATGGGGAAAAGAAGCAGGATAAATTGTCTTCAACTAGAGGAGTCACAGAAGCCCTCCAGGGTTTTTGTGCTTCTTATATGGATTTTTTACATTGGAGCAATATGGTATCATTTTAATGAAGCTTTTCAATGAAAGAACAATCCACATGGAAACAACATTCACTGCAGATTTAACCTAAAGGCAAAAGGACAGTGTGATTTGGTTCAAGGGGATTTTTTTTTTGTGTCCGTATAAAGATTTTTTATAAAGATTTCTGTTGTGTTTGCGTGCTGTTTTGCGTTGTTTTTTTTTTGTGCGCTTGTGTGCCTGTAGTAGTGTTTGTAGTTTTTTCTACATGTCAGATACTCACAGTCTGTGTTTTTGTGTGTTTCTATTTTTGTACAGGTATCTACATGTACACGTAAATGTGTCTGATAGGGGTGAAACGGTATACAGTGATCCCTCGCGACTTTGCGCTTCAAACTTTTTTTTTTTTTTCAATCAAAAAAAAAAAAAGTATATACATAAATATATACAGATTACCCGAGCCGATCGCGTAGTCTCTCTTCCTCCCTCTTCCTGCTCTTTGTTGGTCAGGCAGTGAGTGCACTGGAGTTGCTTATTAAAGTTAAAGATGATTGACAGCAGTTAATGATTGATCTTCCATAGAAGCGAACTTCAAAGCACCGCATGCGTCAATCATCATTTAATTTGTTAAACAGTTGCTGTGGCAACTCATTTTGTGTTAGTGAGCAGCTTGAGCAGATTTGAGTGGACTCACTCAATGAAGCATTCAATAAAGCCAAGCATTTTTCTGCTTTACTCTTGTTTAAGGATAACTCGGTGGGACAGTAACATGTTCAAAATTTATCATAGTTATTACATTTGAAGTGCTTAAAAACCATTCATTAAAATATACTAGTATATATAGTCATGGACAAAATTATTGGCACCCCTGAAATTTTTGCAGAAATTACAGCATTTCTCACAGAAATTAATGCAGTTCCAAATGTTTTCAGTATAAATGTGTTTATTTCTTGGATGTGCATTGGAAAAACACCAAAAAAAGCTGAAAAGAAAAGCCGAAATGTTCACAATTTTAGGTTGCGCATCCTTCAGAAGAAATAACAGAAAGCAATCACTTCCTATAACCATCAACAAGATGAAACAAACAATGTTTCGTTGTGCTTTTGTAACAATGACAATAAATATTTGAATCTCAAGTTTTGTGCACCTCTCAGATGGAATTTTTGACCACTCGTCTTTTGCAAACTGTTCCAGGGCTCTCAGATTTGAAGGGTGCCGTCTTGCAACAGCAATTTTGAGATCTCTCTATAGTGTTAAATATGATTTAGATCCAGACTCATCGAAGGCCACATCAGAATTTTCCAGTGCTTTGTCTCCAACCATTTCTTGGTGCTATTTGAGGTATGTTTTGTCCTGCATTGTCCTATCTGAACACCGATGACCTCTGACGCAGACTCAGTTTTCTGACAGTAAATCCCACATTCTGGCCCAAAACATTTGATAGTCTCCATATTTCATGACTCTTTGCACACTGTCAAGGCACCAAGTGCCAGAGGCAGCAAAACAACCCCAAAACATCATTGGCCCTCCACCATGTTCGACTATAAGCACTATGTTGTTTTCTTTGTAAGCCTCATTCTTATTTACTCAAATGTATTCGCCGTCTGACTGCATGCACGGAATCATGATGCCTGTGCCGTGACGGTACGGGAAAAATACAAATACCGTTACTCTGTTAATGTCTGAGTATTTTTGTGTGTTTAAGTGCAAAGGTTTAGATGTCTGTGCATGTGTCTGCTCTTGTTTTTGAGTGTTTTTTTTTTTATTTTTATACGTGTTTATGTGTCTGTTTGCTTTAGTTTATGTGTATTTTGGTTGCTGTTTTGTTTTTGTGTCGCTGTGGTTATAGCGGTATATGTGTTTCTTGCAGTAGTGTAATGGTGCGAATGTTTGAGTTGTCCATCTACAGTACATATCTTGCCTTATTGTGTGATTCTGTGCATGTATGTTTGTTGTTGTTGTTTTTTTTTGTTCATCTGTCTCTTTGTGTGCATGTGTTTAGGTAAAGTACCTCTCTATGTGCTAAACATTTGTTATGAGTTTGTGTACCTGCATTTGTTTTGTATTTGTGTGTTTTTATGAATTTGTTTAGTTGATGTTTGCTTTTTGTGAATTAGATTTTTCTTTATATTATGTATTTCTTGGTGTTCATGTTTTTTTTTTAAATTATTTGTTGACAGATTATTATTGTTCATGTGTCATTTGCTTTCGTGCTTGTGCATTTGGTTGACATTTGTTTGCCTTTGTTTTCTGTTATTGTGTTCTACTTGTATGTGCTCGCAGTTTGTGCGTTTATGTAAAATACTAGTCAGTCTAGTGTATGTAAGCCTGTGTAGACATTTGTGTTTGAGTATGTATGTTGTTTCGTGTATATTGTAAACGTTGTTTGTGTGTAAGTTTGAATATTTGTGTGTGGTTGTTCATGTACGGTTACGTATATGTGCAAGTCACCTAAGGTTCACTGGGAACAAGTCACGAATGCCTCACTGTTACTGCATTCAACAGCCAAATGACAATGTCAGACATTTCTACCCACATGCAGTGTGAAAAAAGAAAGAATAATTTGAGGAATATCTAAGGAAAAAAGAAAAAGAAAAATAAGAGTGGAAAATCGTACAGAATTTTTTTTGTAATATTGTTACATCCCATTACTTGAACTTAAATTCAAGAAAACTCTGAGTGTCCAGATGTTCACAGACAACCACCTCCTGCTTTTACCTGAATGTTGTCACTATGACTCTCATACATTATTCAAGGGAAAATAAAGGGGGGTTAAGAAAATGTTGATAAATGTCCTATCTCAAAGCGGGAACAAAAATGCCTGGATCTGCACCAAATGGTAATGGGCTCTTACTCGGCCAAACACCACACCCACAAAAAAAGCTTAGCGGGAATCGATAAAGTCATTTATGTGTAATCGTGCTTATTAACAAACAAACTTGGTAAAGATAGATGGCCAAAGGCCTCTTCAATCAAAATGCCAGGTTACATCAAGAGATCTTTCACAAGAGAAATTATACAGCTGGCCACCGCCAAACTTTAGCAATCTACAAACAACAAAAGGCAACAGAAGCTTGAACAAGGTGAAATATTTTTTTTCTACTGCAAATCATTTTTTCCGTAACTAAAAGTTATTTTTTGTATTCATACAATTTACACCTGCTAAAACTGCAGCATAATTTTTTACAACTACAATTTTTCCACCAAATATACAGTACAGGCCGAAAGTTTGAACACATCTCCTCATTTGTGCGTTTTCTTTAATTTTATGATGATTTACATTGTAAATTCTCACTGAAGGTAATAAAACTATGAATGAACATGTGTGGATTTATGCACTTATCAACAAAAAAAAAAGGAAATAAAAAAAGAAATAACTAAAAACATTTATGATATTCTAGTATCTTCAAAGTAGCCACCCTTTGCTCCGATTCCTTTTTTACACTCTTGCCATTCTCTTGATGAGCTTCAAGAGGGAGTCACCTAAAATGTTTTTTGACTTCACACTTTTCAGGGTTAATTATGGGAATTTATTGCTTTATCAATGTGGTTGGGACCTTCATTTGTGTTGCATTGGATAAGGTGTGTCCAAACTTTTGGCCACTCTTGCACACCCCCATACTGGATGTAACCCCAGACCATGATTTTGCCACCACCAAACTTCACGGTGTTCTGAGTGAATCTCGGATCCATGCTGGCTCCAGTAGGTCTCCTGCAATATTTGCGCCAACTGTGGTGTAATTCAATGAAAGATTCATCTGAAAAATCCACCTTTTGCCGCTTTTCCAGCATCCATCTTTTTGACAGGCTGTGAGCCTTGGCAAATTCCACACGGTTTTTTAATTGTCTGCACCCTGAGAGATCTGCAGGGTGGAAGGCAACATGAACAGTCTGAAATATCAACAAATCTTAGCTACAGTTGTGGTCAAAAGTTTACATACACTTGTGAAGAACATAATGTCATGGCTCTCTTGAGTTTCCAGTTATTTCTACAACTTTGATTTTTCTCTGATAGAGTGATTGGAACAGATACTTCTTTGTCACAAAAAACATTCATGAAGTTTGGTTCTTTTATGACTTTGTTATGGGTGAACAGAAAAAAGTGATCAAATCTGCTGGGTCAAAAATATACATACAGCAGCGCTAATATTTGGTAACATGTCCCTTGGCCATTTTCACTTCAATTAGGCGCTTTTGGTAGCCATCCACAAGCTTCTTGCAAGCTTCTGGTTGAATCTCTGACCACTCCTCTTGACAGAATTGGTGCAGTTCAGTTAAATTTGATGGCTTTCTGACATGGACTTGTTTCTTCAGCATTGTCCACAAGTTCTCAATGGGGTTTAAGTCAGGACTTTGGGAAGGCAATTCGAAAACCTTAATTCTAGCCTGATATAGCCATTCCATTACCACTTTTGATGTGTGTTTGGGGTCATTGTCCTGTTGGAACACCCAACTGTGCCCAAGACCCAATCTTCGGGCTGATGACGTTAGGTTATCTTGAAGAATTTGAAGGTAATCCTCCTTCTTCATTATCCCTTTTACGCTCTGTAAAGCACCAGTTCCATTGGCAGCAAAAAAGCCCCATAGCATAATACTACCACCACCGTGCTTGACGATAGGCATGGTGTACTTGGGGTTAAAAGCCTCACCTTTTCTCCTCCAGACATATTGCTGGGCATTGTGGCCAAACAGCTCGATTTTTGTTTCATCTGACCACAGAACTTTCCTCCAGAAGGTCATATCTTTGTCCATGTAATCAGCAGCAAACTTCAGTCGAGCCTTAAGGTGCCGCTTTTGGAGCAAGGGCTTCCTTCTTGCACGGCAGCCTCTCAGTCCATGGAGATGCAAAACACGCTTGACTGTGGACACTGACACCTGTGTTCCAGCAGCTTCTAATTCTTGGCAGATCTGCTTTTTGGTGATTCTCGGTTGAATCTTCACCCTCCTGACCAATTTTCTCTCAGCAGCAGGTGATAGCTTGCATTTTCTTCCTGATCGTGGCAGTGACAAAACAGTGCCATGCACTTTATACTTACAAACAATTGTTTGCACTGTTGCTCTTGGGACCTGCAGCTGCTTTGAAATGGCTCCAAGTGACTTTCCTGACTTGTTCAAGTCAATGATTCGCTTTTTCAGATCCATGTATATATATTTTTGACCCAGCAGATTTGATCACTTTTTCTGTTAACCCATAATAAAGTCATAAAAGAACCAAACTTCATGAATGTTTTTTGTGACAAAGAAGTATCTGTTCCAATCATTCTATTGGAGAAAAATCAGAGTTATAGAAATAACTGGAAACACAAGAGAGCCATGACACTATGTTCTTCACAAGTGTATGTAAACTTTTGACCACAACTGTACCTCTTACATTCCTAACCATATAAAGGGACAAATTCTGTAGCAGGATGGTGCTCCATCGCATACTTCAATCTCTACCTGAAAGTTCCTCAAGGCAAAGAAGATCAAGATCTTCCAGGACTGGCCAGCCCAGTCACCAGACATAAACATCATTGAGCATGTCTGAGGCAGGATGAAAGAGGAAGCATGGAAGACGAAACCCAAGAATGTTGATGAACTCTGGGAGGCATGCAAGACTGCCTTCTTTGATGTTTCTGATGATTTCATCAATAAATTGTATGAATCCTTGCCAAACCACATGGATGCAGTCCTTCAAGCCCATGGAAGTCATACAAAATATTACATTTGTATCTCACAGCACCACTACTTAATGTGCTTATGTTATGTAACACATTTTTGTAATTAAAATACATTTTTTGTTCAATTTTCACACTACTTTCTGTAGGCGACAAAACTTTTGTCTTGCCAAAATTTGACTGTTATGTCTTCATTAAGTGATAAATCTTGTTTCAGTAAAACAAATATATTTTTGTACATTCAACATCATTTGGGAGGGTCTTAGCTTTCATATGAGCCATTTCTAAAACCAATTGAACAATTAAAAGTCAGCTTATTAGCAATTGTTTCTACAAAATGGATAAGCGACAAGACTTTTGTCAGGGACTGTACAAGTAATATTTTGTACAAATAGAATTTAAATTTACAACATCTATCTTTTGCAAGTACAACTTGATTTTTGCCTCAAATCTTCTTCTACAAGTATACTGTTTGTGTATATATATGTCTAAATACGAAGTTAATTCGTTCGTTTGTGAGTCAAAATGGTCGTATGTCGAGCAGGATTTTCCCATAAGAATACATTATAATTCTATTAGTTTGTTCCACAGCCTGAAAACCTACACTAAATCCTTAATAAATACTGCTATTGCAAATAGCAATTACACAGAGCAAAACAGATCAATTATAAATAAAAATCGGACTAATAATAAAAAGGAGTAATAAAAATAGTAATAATACACAGTGTAACAAATCGAGTTCTAATGTTGCGGGTGTGTTTTGCGTGGTGTACCTGAACGCACTGCGTAGCTGAGTAAGAGAGGTGAATGAGTTTTTACTTTCACTTTTCATGTTCTGTTGTTGGCACACTGTTGGCGTCAGCTGCAGCGGACAGTAGGCGTGTTGTGTTGCACAAGTTAAGTGAATAAAATCCTGACAAAGCTGGCGATTTCTTTGGCGATGTTACCAAATTAATAATTGTCACCTTAATTTATAAAGACGGCGAACGGAGGTCGGAGGTGGACCGTCGAGATCGTAGACATTCTACGGCCATATTGTCGAGCCACTTCACGGACGTGCACACCACGTTCATATTTTTCTATCATTTCCATCTTCATTTCGCTGGTGAGCTTCACCTTTTTCCTTTTTTTTTTTTTACCAGCTGCGCTAATATTCTTGGAACCCTTGTTGATTTCTCCCACATGAAAATCCGCCGTGCATCCGTCTCGTGGGAAAACAAAGAAACTGCGGCGCTGTCATAAATTGTCGTATTTCGAGCATGTCGTCGGATGTAGAAACAATTGTCGAGTCAAATTTTACGTCAGATGTTGAAAAGATCGTGTGTCAAAGCGATCGTATGTTGTGTTAGTTGTTTTTTTTCCCCCGAAACAAGTTAGTATTGCACCAAATTTGTGTGTGTCTGGGTTTGCACTGCACCCCCTTCCCAATAAAAATCTTTTTTTTTCCTCGTCCGATCTAGATTCTCTTCAAGATTTTTTTAAAACTTGGATTTTATTTTGTTGTTTTTAAATGTTAGTTTCCATACACTGCATATTATCAATAAGCCAGCAGGCGCTCAAAAAATACATTTTGTATTTCAGTGCTTAATGTGTAATTTTCTTGTTTATGCCTGCCAAGTTATCTTGTGATAAACCATGAGTTTAGTTTTACAATAAAACCACTTGAAAACCTTCAACGTTGGACTCTGTTTGAGGGACTGTTCAAAATCTGCCAAACTAGTCCGTTAGCATCGACACATGGTTAAGTAAATAAGTCATGGCTGATCACAAAGATCGAGGAAATTTTTTTCCGGTATTCGATCTCAATCTTAAAATGGACAATCCATTATATTGCCACTTTAAAATGATTCAGTGTTTTGCGATTGTCCAGTTTGCCCACATCACTCTGAGTGGCTGCTCTACGCCAGCTTATCAATGTTTTGGCTGGAAAGCCTTATTTCCAAACACCCACCACCTCCTCTGCAGTGCCCTTTCATCCCCCTCCTCACCTCCTCACTCTAATTGATAGCAGCAGACTTAGTTAAGATGTCACCTGAACACATCCACAAGCCTCAGAACGCAGCGACAGCCCAGCCATTGCTGCACGGCGGCTAAGTGACGTGCAAATTGGTGTTGTAAGGAGAACTGAGAGGTCCACACGGACCCTCAGGGAGGGCTGGACCAGGCGACCCTCACTGCCATACACTCAAACTAGCCGACCTCCATCCATCTGGTTTCATGACATCTTAATTAAGACGCGCATGCAGATGCTGAAGGCCCTGCACTGCAGAGACAATTAAACCTGGCTCGCAGAATTGTGATTGGAAATTGGTAATGCGCGTCCAAACCCTGGTTGTTATGATCAATGAGTGTGAACAGGTTATTAGACAAGACAAGCACCAAAAAGGCATTGATTACAAACACTCACTGTTGAATATAGATCTGCGACGCACGCAATGACTCAAGCCAGAGGAATATTTTGCGTAAAGGTTACAAAAGGCTAGGAAATCTCCTCCTAAAGGATTTTCATTTCGATGAGGACACGAGTGACCTTTCAAAGAAACTTTGTCAGAATCGTGAGGGATGAAAATAATTGCATCGCGTGGTATGGATTTGCTTCGTTTGACTTGTGAGGCGGGGCACTCTTGAAGGAAAAATCATGAGTTTGATGTAGGATTATATCCATTTTCGAAACCACCTGCAACACTGTAAAAATAAAACTTCCTATTAGAAGTGTTGTTAATCTTACTTTTGTAAAATTTTTAAAATTAGTTACAGTTACAAATTACTTCTCCCAAAAAGTAATTGAGTTAGTAACTCAGTTACCTTAATGTAAGAGTAATTAGTTACTCAGCAAAGTAACTGATTTTACTTTTCATGTTCTACACGTTATAACATTATGCATTCTATAACATCTTTTACCTAAAAGATGTTTATAATATCTGATTTAATCAAACTGATTTTTTTCATTCAAAAAACGTAGGTCACACTTTAAGCATTTTTTTAATTTCACCGATATACGGTATTGGCCCGGATATAAGAATACCCTGATTATAAGACGACCCCCTCTTTTTCAAGACTCAAGTTTGAAAAAAGGCTTTTTGAACACCAAATTAATTTTTATACAGAAAATAATTAAAGTACATCCGAAACAAGTGATTATAACAATATATTTGAGAGAAAAAGCATGTTATTTTGCCTCATTTATATCTTAATATCTGAACATTTAAATATGTAAACTAAAGTGCAATCACATTCGTAAAATAATGATGGCTTCTGGTTTTTGAAATGTAAATAAACCAATCTATTGTGAGAAAACAACAAAATTGCAATAACTGCATTAACCATCAAAGTGAAGTCTAACTGTAACTGTAGTATTGAAACAAATCTGAATAAGGGAAAACATTGCAATAAAATAATGCAAACTGGTTAAACTTGAGAGAAGCTGAGATCTGTCATGACAGAACATTGCTTCAATGATATCTGGCGCCATCTAGTGTCGTGAATGTGTATAATATCTAGACCGCGAATATAAGACAACCCCCTCTTTTTCAGTCTTATTTCAATGCAAAAAACACCGTCTTATATTCGGGCCAATACGGTTACAGTGTAACAGTATACAAACTTTAAAATTTAAATTCTGTGAGAAAAAAAGCCTTTTTGTTTTTCCTCTTGAACTGAACCCGCACCGTACTGTGACCCCCCGTAACAGAGTACATACTAAACTATTACTTGTATCGTCACACCCCTTATAGACAAGTTTCCCGGGCGAAACATGGGCGGCGCCATCTTTAATCATTTCTACTCTGAACTTCCAGTTTAGACAGAACAACATGAAGTGTGGTTGAAGTAAGCAATGTGTTGACAAAGTTAAAACTGCAAAATCAAACCAGAGGAATATCCAAAAATGGATTCAGCACGACGTAGATGAGACTCCGAGATTTTCTGTGCTGTGCGTCCTCCTGGAAGCGCCGATATACTAGTCCTTTTCAAAAAATTAGCATATTTTGATAAAGTTCATTATTTTCTGTAATGTACTGATGAACATTAGACTTTCATATATTTTAGATTCATTACACACAACTGAAGTAGTTCAAGCCTGTTATTGTTTTAATATTAATGATTTTGGGAAAAAGTCCAGAAAACCTCAAAAATCCCTATCTCAAAAAATGTGCATATTTTATCCGACTAATACAAAAAAGTGTTGTAATACAAAAAGGTCAACTTTCAATTAATTATATCAGCTATGCACTCCATACATGGTCGGGAATCCTTTGAAGGTGTCAAAAATGTTCAAAATTTTTCTTCCCCGAGAAAATACAGATTTTAAGCATTCCATTGATGTATCACACATGCATATCGGACAATACTGAAATTTGGTCTCAGAGTTTGGTCTAACTTCAAGTCACCTGAGTGTTTTCCGCCATACAGTATATATCTATATAAACACGTATTAGTGATGTACTGTATGAAAATACACTCTATATCATTGTGTTTAACAAATGAAAATTGAAGGATTTCAAGCTGGACCTTGCATCCTTTGATTTTTCTGAAAGCGCCCCTTGGAGAAAAAAGTTTGGACACTCTGATGTAACTCCTAAATCGGGTGTTTGTGAAGTAAGGCATTTATTAGATACGAGGCATTTAGCTGTAAAAAGGAGTGTCTGGGTTTTCCGCATGGTGTGTAGTTGGCATGATATGACATCTGTCAAGTAAACGTGCAATTGCTGTGGTGGGTGGTCTCCCATGGGATGGAAAAGATAAACAGCGCTCCAGACGGCAAATTGCCAGACTGAGAAACATCTGTTCAATACATCACTTTGCTATTTGAACACTTTCCAGCATTCACGTTCATTGTATTAACAAATTTGGCATACTGCTGATAGCTTGTTGCTAACTGTTACTTTCGCTAGCCAGAAGTTGCAGCCAATCGTCCCTCTTCAAATTTATTGGACATCTAATAGTGATAAACTTATTGTTGGTAGGGTGCTTTTGTCCAGAGGAAGAATTTTACTTTTTAACTCATTGGCTGCCATTGACGTCTAGTAGTGATAAACTAATTTAAATTTACACCAGAAAGATGTTGGAAAGAAAGCCACATCATTGTCAACTGAGTTTTGTAGGGTTTTTTTCCTATCACAGTAGCCCAAAAGCATTTCACACTTTCAAAACGTAAGATAAGCCTTATTCCTGACTGTTGCTTTGAACTTTGATTTGGTCATCAGAAAAATACATCATGCAGCTGCTTGGCCATGCTTGTCCATTTTCCAATCTGTTCACTCATTTTCTTTCTGTTCTGTGCTCCACATGGACTCATTCTGGCATGTACAACTTCTACATTCGAATCTTGGCTCCTTATTTTCCCCTCCCAGATTGCTTTTCATCAATAACATGCTTCAATTGTTACATTGTGTCAAGAGGTAGCGCCTAGATTCTACTGTACTGTCGCTAGGTGACCAGAAGGGTTTCCAGTTTGTAATTATTATGAGAGTAATTTTCAGCTTTTGAATAAGCGGTTACAAGTTTTTAAATTATGCGACACACTTCTTCTTTATAATTTATGAAACAAAGTGTTGGTAAAAATTAGAGATGCCGATCGATCGGGTCCGATCACGTAAATCGGGTATATAAATAAGATCTCTATATAAGATAAATAATAATAAGATAAATAAGAAATAAGATAAATAAGATAAGTAAATAAGATCGGGTCCGTTTTCAAAGTATCGGAATCGGCAAAAAAATATCAGACATGCCTTTTTTAATATATATATATACCGTATTGGCCCGAATATAAGACGACCCCGATTATAAGACGACCCCCTCTTTTTCAAGACTCAAGTTTGAAAAAAGACTTTTTGAACACCAAATTAATTTTTATACAGAAACGACCACGGAAAGCTTTTCTCTGACTGTGAGCATTTTTTTGGCGATCTTTTTGAGCTCTACATCTCCGTACATTACACTCTGTGACACCATATTTCACAGCCGCTTTGCAGTTGTTTGAAGACACCGCCTCATTTATCACCATCAACTTGAAGTTTGCGTCATAACTTCTCCTCAGCTGCCGGTGTTCTGCCAAAATGTTCTACATCGGCGAAACGTCCTACATTAGTCGAATTTGACACCTAAATTACTACCGTGTGCTCTAAACTTGTTTTGTTTAGATGCATACAGGAATAACGTACAGTACTAAAGAAATGCCTGCAGAAAATACTTAAATGTAGTTATGTCAAATAAGGACGGTTTAAATACGCTACGTGACTAATGTGGTCAACTGCTTCAAAGCTAACACAAAAAAACACAATGGTTAAAAGTATGAGAGGGTAATACATGCAAAAAGTATCTTTGAGGCTGTGAAAAGGTTCTAAATAACTAAATAAAAACAAAAATAGTGAGTACTCGCCGCTTCCAACCGATGTGCGCATGCGTGTGAATGCATATGCAAGCGCCCTGAGCATTGTGTAGGACGTTTCGCCGCGTAGTAAGGAATGGCCAAACACCGGTTAACCTGGCCAATCTTCGACCCACTTTTCTCCAAATTGTCGCGAAGTTTCTCCATTTTCGGTTATCTCTTCTATTACCGGTATTTTCTTCTCTTTTCCTTCTTACCACTTTCTTCTTCGTGTCAGGGGTTCGCTTTGGCCGCCCGAGTCGCGTTCAGCATTCGATTCATTGATGACTGGCGCCATCAAGCGTCGTGAATGGGTATATGTCTAGGCCGCAGTTTTTTTTTTTTTTTTTTTTTTTTTTTTTTTTTTTTTTTTTTTTTTTTTTTAGGCCGCAGTTATAAGACGACCTCCTCTTTTTCAATCTTATTTCAGTGCAAAAAACATCGTCTTATATTCGGGCCAATACGGTATATATATATATATATATATATTTTTTTTTTTTAATTAAATCGTTTTCTAATTGTATTTAACGTTACAGACAAAATGTCTTACACTCATCCAGAGTCTTTAGTTTTGGCTTAAAGTGGGGCTGTCAAATCTATTGCGTCAACGGCGGTAATAACATTTAAATATTTAATGCAATTAACGCATGCGCTGCACTACCCACTCATGCATTGTCGCGTTCAATCTGTAATGGCACCGTATTACGTATACATAGAACTAAAAGGCAGCGTAAAATGAGTAGGGAGAATTTTGGCAGCCTTTGAAGCCTTTTTGTAATTGGCTAAAGCCTTACAATCCCTCTCTCAACAATCAGAAATCTCGTGGGAAGCAATGTGGGGAAGAAAGGTAGTGGTTGATCTTTTTCTTAACACCCAATTTCATTTCCCAACGCTGAGAAGATATATCAATTGGTACCATTACGCACAGTCATGGTTTCACTTCCCATCATGCATTTGGCCAGAAGTTAAATGACTGAATTATCATTTACTGAAAGCTCATAAAAATCTACTAGATGGCAATATTTAGTCACAATATACAAAGTCACATTTGTCCTTTAAGAATTACAAGTATTTCTATCCGTGGATCCCTCTCACAGAAAGAATGTTAATACTGTAAATGCCATCTTGAGGATTTATTGTCATAATAAACAAATACAGTACTTATGTACTGTACGTTGAATGTATATATTCGTCCGAGTTTTATTCATTTTTTTCTTAATGCATTGCCAAAATGTATATGATCGGGAAAAATTATCGTGAATGATTGGAATTGAATCGGGAGCAAAAAAAAGCAATCGGATCGGGAAATATCGGGATCGGCAGATACTCAAACTAAAACGATCAGGATCGGATCAGGAGCAAAAAAACATGATCGGAACAACCCTAGTAAAAATGTGTCACTTACAGTATTTTCTAGAGATGTCCATGACATGATCACATGATCAGAAATCAGCCACAATCACATCATTTTCAGAGAATCGGAATTGGATTAAAAAAAAAGATGTACAATGGTACAGTGTTTCCCCTAGGATTTTTTGAAGCTGTGGTGGTGTTGGTGGGCCGCGTTAGAGTCGGACAACCCATCATGTGCCGCGGTGAATTTGTTTCATATCATGACAAATAAGATTTTTTTTTACAACATTTATTTTTTTTCTAAGAACCTTAACCTTTGCAAAGTTTGCATCCTGCCTGCAAACATTTGATTTTACTGGACTAAAAAATAAATAAATAAAAAGGGAAATCAGCAATAAATGGTCCATTTTTAGTGAGGCGTGCTGCAAGATGGTCCCCCTGATTCTCAAGTCTGTCTTCACCTACACAGGAATAAGCAAAAAATTAGATCTAGGAAATGAAGACACTCAAGCATCTCTAACTTACATTGTACAGTTGACTAAATGTCTTACTCTGTTCATTGCAGACAAATTTCTCTCACAGTTCACTGTTGAGATGGGCACTGTCAACGCAATGGCCAACAGTTGCCGTCAGCAACACTCCCCATTCATCAGTCTGTGATGCCATTTTTGACATCATGACATCTGACCTGGTCCATATTCTGAAACACATTCAATGTTTTACCCATTTGGATTTATATCAAATATGTCCAATTTACATTAGTCAATCCGACTTCAGTTCAAACTGAAGTCTTTGTTGGAGTTACTTTTCTGTTAGTGCAAATTCATATAATTTTTTTCAATGAGATGAAAAATACTTCTTTCAATGTAAATACGCCATCTGTCTTGTAATTTTTTTGTATAAGGAGTATGCCAGGTAATAGACAATAATAATAATGTCTATAGTTTAGAGACAATTAACTTTTTTCAACACCAGAATTTAAGGTAAAATAATACAATTATGAATTTATGATGAATAAATATAATAAGTGCAGGATTCTTAACACTCACCTTGATTTGTGTGGTAAAGCCATGCCATTTGTGTCCATGTTGGGTCCCAGCTAGATTCTCTGTTTGCTATTTTGCTGAGTTCAGAGTTCTCCTACGCTGAACTGTGCGCTTCCCTGATCCGCGTCTCCAGCTGTGATCTTGCCTCATTTGTAAAACTTTGTATAAACATTGAAATACACCGCTTGCCATAACCATTTGGTTATTTCTACTCCTCAGAACGTGAGAGCTAATACCTTCGGAACCGGGGAGCATGTGCCTCACGTTCTGAAATATTGAATTAGCGTCTGAAGCTAATTCAATATTTCAGAACGTTTAGAAACGTGACGGTCTAGATCACCACAACAATAATGGTCATTTTGTTAGCGGACCCTCGTATTCAGGAACTTTTGTGTTTCCAAAATACTGTACTTCACAATCCCCATCTGAAATTACAACGAGTGACGTCTGCGCCGACCAAATGCTATGCTAGGAGGCGACGATTCGGGTCAAAGACACGTCATAAAGAACTTACATCAATGTCAATATTAAGGTCGTTTTTACAATATAAGCCAGAGGTAAATTCATTAACTTCAAATGCCTTTCTGTGGATTTTTCTCCCCATTTCGATCTCCGTGCCGACGTACTCCAGGCGCAAACCTTCAGTATGAGAACTGATGCGCTTTTCAAAATAAAGCATGTAAAGGAAAAATTGTATTTGTCATGCTATTTCAGACGACTTATGGCAAATAGTGCGTAAAAATGAGCTTCTTATATTCATTTAGACGTCATGTTGAATAGTACAAATTAATAATTAAAATGAATTTTACAAAAAAAAAAAAAAAATCATCTGCGAGGTGTGGCGGCTTTTATTTTGGTGTGGCGCAGCGCCACGATTATTAATATGTAGGGGAAAGCCTGTGGTATTATAAAGTATATTATGAAGTATGTTTTTTATGACACAATAAAGCACTACAGCTGGCAAAAGGACTAAACACCCCCAGTAGAAAAACATTATGCGGGCTAACGGTAAGATAGCAACATGTAGGCGTGACAATTTTAGTAGTATATGAAATATCTCTTATATTTGGATGTGTTTTTTTCTCTTTAGGTATTGGATCTGTACTCAAATTAGGGAGATCCCCAAAATCAGATGAATTGGACTCAAAGTTGGGTAAAAAAAAAAAAGTGCTCAGGACAACCCTAGTATTTTGTGCATTCATACCATTTTTTGGCCCCTGATATAGATTCCAACAATCGGCTGTGTGGTGTCAGCTGATGGCGATACTCTACCGATTCAAAGTTGTTGCTTTTTTGTGTGTCTTCTTTTATAGTTTTCTCGTTAAAATCATGGCGTCTTTAATTCTGCTCTCGCGTGCTCTCGCGCAGTGTTGTCAGTAACGCGTTACTGTAACTGATTACTTTTTTCAGTAACGAGTAATCTAACGCATTCATTTTTCTACACCAGTAATCTGATTAAAGTTAGTTTCCTTAGTGTCTCTGCGTTACTATTTTTTCATTGCCTCATAACGTATTTAAAATGAATATTATTGTAGTCATGTACAAGAGCATTTTGAATAGAAAATGCTAAAATAAAAGGTTCCTGGTACGTGTTTCCATGACAACCTCTTAGCTTTTTCCTGTTTTCGTCTCGTGTCACATGTGTTGTGGGACTGAAGGCGTGGGCGGGTGGACATTGGAGCCGGGTGTTGACACGTTGCGAGGGAATGTTGGCCTGTGGATATCCATGAATGAAGGTGAGTATTTTTTCTTCATTCTGGAGGGTATCAGCAAAAGGTTGGACTTCCTACATGCGCGGCCGTTTCGTAGCTTTGCTGTAGCAACGACGGGCAGTCATCGCTCCAAGTTGGCAAGCTTTGTTTAGTTGCCGCCCCACATTTTGTGGCCAAATTGACCGCGTGTGTGTTGAGAGGAGTACTTCCGGGTTGTGGACCCGCATCCGCGCCCGCCACCACCTTTGCAATTTTGTGCAGTCAGTTTGCATTGTTTTACATTGGCATTGATATGCTGTTAACTAGGGAGACCATATTTTGATTTCCTAAAAAGAGGACACTCAGCCCGGCCTCAAGATACTTGAATTTTACTCGAAGTTCACTCAAAGATGCCTATATCACTTTAATGTATTTAAAGTGTGCCCCTTCACTCTGGATGGAAAAATGCAGTTTGGAAAAAAAATAAATAAATAATGACTTTAAAAAAAAACTACGTTTATATAATGCAGACCCATAGAAATGTAGTCCAGTCAATACACATACACACAGTGGCTATGTGCCAACTAAACATTTTTATAAATTACTAACACGACAATTGTCCTTGACAAATTGTTATTCCCATTCAATTGATATTCTCATTCAATGTTCTAGATTGCACACAAACAAAAACCGAAATAAACTGACAAACTATTCAACCAGCATGTTTCCAAACGTAGCAGTTCAAAACTACGTTTCCCATAATGCCTAGTGCGGTTTAGCTTACTGATAGCTAGCTGAAGCAAAAATCAAACTTTGCTATAAAAGTTTACAATCATCGGCAGCGCAATGATGCGACACCAAACGGGATTTTACAGTCAAAGCTCCGACAGAAGTCAAAAGTTGCCGTTATATACGTATTTATCGTAAAAAAAAACTTAACAACTGGGCAGGCGTTGTGGCCAAATCGTCACCCCAGTAGATTGCGGTAATGCCTCATGATAGGGGTAAACTGCCAACAAAAACAAGAAGAACTACTCCTTCCCTCCCTACTACTAGGAGCCATGTCATCGCAGGCAGGCGCTGCCACCCAGCGGCCGGAGGGATTCTCTTCAAATTGGTCCTGTGAAAAATCATAAAAAACTGACATTTTTATGAATTTATAAAACCCGCCCGGACGACGAGGATACTACGTGAAAGTAGGACTTGTCCGGGCAAAAGAGGACGTTTGGTCACCCTACTGTTAACCATTGGCCGAAATTCAGAAGTTTTGACATTAGGCTTAATCTTAGAGTTAGCGGGGTTTAATTGGTCGGTGGAGTTGATTTCAACAAATTCCAAGCAGTTTGTCAGATATGTGTTAGATTCAGGGCTCCGTAGTGGCTAAGCTAGCGCGAAATTCTGATATTTCCCTTTAAATTCAATCATCGGAAAGTCAATTACATGTGATGACATTTTTCTGTTGTCATTCTTATGTTGAGGCGGCAAAGGGAGAAAAATGGGTAAAAAGTAACTGACAGATTACTTTTAAAGTAACTTAGTTACTTTGATAATGAAGTAATCAGTAAAGTAACTAGATTACTTTTTTGAGGCGTAATCAGTAATCAGTAATTTAATTACTGTTCAAGTAATCTGTGACAACACTGGCCTCCAGTTAGGGTTTTGCTGTTTAAAAAATGTTGTTGTTTTTTTTTTTTTTTTCAAAATGCCCTCTTGCTCAAAATTTTTCTTCCCCTAGAAAAAGAGATTTTAAGCTTCTCAATGATGTATCACACCACACATGCATATAGAACAATTTTGAAATTTGGTTAAATTTGGGGTTTCAGAGCGGAACTTCAAGTCACCTGAGTGTTTTCCGGCATATACATACATACATACATACATAAATAAATAAATAAATAAATAAATAAATATATATATATATATATATATATATATATATATATATATATATATATATATATTACAAAATATACAAACTTGTTAATCATCTCAACTAATATTCTCTTAACAGGAATGAAAAAAAAAGAAATAAACATTTGTCGTAATACCACTCAAAATTGTCTGTCTAAATAAATTAAATAGCACAATTAAACTTCTTAGTCAGGGAATAACAAAAAGTAAATAAAAATGGAGCCTTCCTTCTGGTAAAACACTGCTGCTTTTGTCCACAAGCACAGCTAAACTCAACAAAAAAATGAAAGCTTTTTTAAGCTGCTTTAAGACCACATGAATAAAATAAAAATGAACACTGGAGAAAAGGGCGTAAACTTTAGTTCACTACATTTCTTAGTTTAATTCATGTTAACGGTAGAAAACATACAGGAGGATATTTCTCTCAAAGCAGCTTCTCATCGAGTTCAAGAAATTCAGACAGATTAATGTCATGCTATCTCTGATGCAGGCCGGACTTTCAGTAGCAAAATTAAGGTGTATCACCCACCTCCACAACATTGACGTCTATTTACATTACTTACAGTGGCTGCTGCTGGCAGAAAAAAACTTCTAATATCCCTCGTCCTCGAAGGGGGCAGCATGTTGTCGACATGTATTTCTGTCGGGTTGTGAAACGAAAGCGAAAGTGTGTTTGTGTGGGAGGGGGGGACGTCAAGTCATTAGCCAATCAAACGTGCGTTTGAGGGGGAAAAATGGACTGGCACATTCAGCAAGTGAAATGGGGTCAATGTAAGTCTGAACATAATGAAAGTATTGTAATTCACTTAATAATGGTTGGGTCAATTCCATCCTTACAACATATGAGAAGACAATGTAAATGACCTGCTTACTGTAACTAAAGTCATTATATAATGCAAATAAGGTTGCTTAAAAGTTGGTGGGGACAATTTCAGCATCCTGGAAAGTTGGTACTGTTATGTTCCTACCGTCCCTATGCAAACCTACGCTGTTGATTTCTTAATACTCCCTGATACCGATAACGTCATTTTAATGCCGCATTGATGCAACATTTGCATTTTCCTAAATATAAGTCACATTGGTCATCATGTAAATCCATTGAAATCATATTTTCGAAGTTTTAGTTTTTTTTTGGTAACAAAACATTTTCATCATTTTAATACATTAAATTGTATTACATTTTCCTTAATTTGTGATAATAATTTGGCGGCAGTTTCAGTTTCAACAGGAAGGCGTTCTGCACTGTGTAGATTGTTCATCTAAATTCTTTCCATTGCGTCTCTCCGGGGGTGCGCTTCCACTCCACTGCTAGCTGTCAGCGTTGCGCTCGCAGCCTGTCCAAATGAACAAGGCCGCCTGTATCTCAGGGTCACCTTCCGCGGCACCCAGCTTCTACTACAACTGCCGCCGCCGCCTCACTTCACCCCCACCCAACGTGTGATTTACTGCCTGCCACTTGGACATGATATCATCGCCTCTTGCTGAGCCACACTTAAAAATAAATAAATAAATAAATACTCGTGAAATTCAACACTTACTTTCTCGCAGTTGACAATTACCCGCATGCATATTTAATACTTCCTCAGCAAATCTAGCCCCAGAATCCAATTAAAGCGCTTAAACATCCTAACAATTACACTCCAGCTCTCTTTGGCTGGCCACCACTGGGATTTTTTTTTTCCTTTGAAAAAAATCAATCAGAGGATCAATCCAGCAATTAATCACCTCATTAATTACCATCAGGTCCAGATTGCAATCAGGTTGGGGTTAAACCGTAGTTAAAGATAAGATTGTCATTTCAGCACTTTAGAAATTCATAACTAAACCTGCTTCGGCAATTACTGTACGTGGAAAAAATATTGAATGATTATAAGAAGCAATACTGCTTTTCCCTTGACACTGTCTAATATTAAATCATTTCATTATATTTTCATTAGATATGAACATGAGTCAAGCTACATGTTCTCGGACATCTCACTGATGCGGTGTTGCTTTTCACAGCTGTAACAAAAAACGGTTGTTGTACATACAGTACATTGTCTATTTTCAGAAGGAAATCTTAATTTTATCTTTCTTGATACTCAAGGAGACTATGTAGCGGGGGAGATACAGCAAAGGAGAAAAAAAATAAAAAATGTGAATTCACAGCAATTACAAATGATGATTCCAACTTTCAATACATGATTGAAAGGGTATTAATTCATATTGTGTTTGCACATTACTGATAGGCATACTGCATTTGATTAAACTTGAACCATTCGCGATAAATTGGCCAATTCATTATTAACTCAAATCTGAAGGGTATGATTAGAGTCAAATGTCAAAGACGTCAGCAATATGATGCTTTGAATTTGGCTTCTTAGGCGGAAGTCTGCTCACTTCCATATGCCCTTTAGTGATATATATATTAGAGCTGTCAAAATTATCGCGTTAACGGGTGGTAATTAATTTTTTTAAATGAATCACGTTAAAATATTTGACACAATTAACGCATGCACTGAATGACCCGCTCACGCATTGCCTCAAACAGATTACAATGACGCCGTTTATGGACATTAAGAGTGACGAAAATGCCACCGGCCGCTTGGGGGCAGCGCCGTTCCATACTAATGTTATTCCTTCCATTAGTGCAGTGCTTCTCAATTATTTTCTGTTACGCCCCCCCCAAGGAAGACGTAAATGTTTCGCGCCCCCCCAACTCTCTGCCGCCACTGTAAATAGTATCATTTGTCTATAATATTACTATTATAAGTACGCCTCAGCGTAACATTGTTTCCTTTTTTTCTATTAAAGAAAAAAAGTAACATAGATCAACTTATGATAAACATCGTTTTGCTTGTAACAGAAAAGACTTAACGCGCATCAATTTGCCTGAAGTAAAAAAAAAAAAAATAGTCACATCCAAACTGTAAAAATACACTCAAGGTACATTTTTGACCATTTGATACTGAAAAATAAAATGTAATAAATCAGTAAATAATAACAAATTCAAATTGATTAGAAACATTTACTCTTCAGGACAACATGCCAAAAAATTTGACCGAAAAAAAACAAAACTGAATAGAAGGGGGGAAAAGTGTCTTTGGACAGAAGGAAAGTTTTTATTTCCGCTGATTCATCACAGTGCTCACTGGTTTACTCATATAACACTGACAAAGCGGGACGATTGTGACAATTGGCAATATTCGGCACGTTTTCGCTGAAAAACAATCAAGCGGCTTATCAATGAGATTGAGGTCTAATGTCTTTAAGTGGCGTCTTAACTGATTTGGCTTCAGACTCTCCGCTATAATCATTTTTAGACTCAGTAAACAGTGGTCTTTCCTCATTTCCCACTATAATAAAAGTCAAAGCCAAAAGGCAAACGGCCCGAAAAAAGCGCATTCTCGGCGGCCGAGGGAGAACCGTAGGTGAGGGCGGTGGTCGTGACGATCCCAAGCCGAAAACAGCACTTCTCGGCCGGACACGTGAGAAACGGAGAAGACAGTGGGTCGCTGCATGAGTCCAGCTCTGCATGAGTCTTTTCCGTGTGCCCTTGCTTATTTCAAAAATACTGCACGCACTTTGAAAATGAGAGCGCCACTGCCACCCACGGAGTGGATGTGCAAGTACACTTTATTCTAGTACGGCAAAAAAAAAAGAAAAAAAAAGCATGTTCCCCTGGGGGGGCGCGCCCCACCATTTGAGAAGTACTGCATTAGTGGGAGAATTAATAGTTGTTAGACGTTTATGCTGTTGCATTGTGCTATTTGTGCTTCACACATACAGTATTTCTGTAAGTATTCTTTCTTTTAGTGGCAATTATGTGTCTCTAGTTGTATTTTGGGTAAGATATGTACAGAGATATACAGTATATGTCATAAAGGCGAGTGGACACAGGCGTACTTTCGACCGCGCCGTTTATTGGCATAAGCATCGGCAACTCCTTCACAACAAACAAAAGTATCATTTAGTGAAAGCACAACAAAAATAATATTCCTATCTCTCCAAAAATAAATAATGTTCACAAAAAGAAAAGCACTTCAGTCTGTAGTAATAAGGCCCTATTCTCACACAGTTAAACAACAATGCAAAGTGAACTGGCATTCCTAATCAAAATAGCTATGCAAAATACACATATAACTTACTCAGACTTTGGTCACTCTATTCTTATTATTGTTATTTTTACTTTTCTTATTATTATATTAACTCTACTTTTGATTGAAGATTTTACAAATTTTATTAAAATGAAAACATGAAGAGGGGTTTTAATATAAAATTACTATAACTTGTAACTATAACATTTGTCTTTTAAGAACTACAAGTCTTTCTATCCGTGGATCACTTTAACAGAAAGAATGTTAATAATGCCATTTGTGGATTTATTGTTATAATAAACAAATACAGTACTTATGTACAGTATGTTGTATGTATCCGGCTTGTGTCTTATCTTTCCATTCCAACAATAATTTACAGAAAAATATGGCATATTTTAGAGATGGTTTGAATTGCGATTAATTCCGATTAATTAATTTTGAAGCTGTGATTAATAATGATAATAATAATAATAATAATACATTTTATTTCCAGAGCGCCTTTCAAAACACACAAAGACGCTTCACAAGAGACATGGAATCACAGTACGATAAAAAGGTATAAAGCACAATAAAAAGTAAAAATATAACACAGCTAGGGGTTATGGTGGGTAAGAAAGAGTGAACAGGTGTGTTTTCAGTCTAGATTTGAAAAGTGATAGGGTAGATATGCTGCGAAGATCAGGTGGTAGGGAGTTCCAGAGCGCCTAACTTTAGCAGCCTACTGTACCTGGCTCAATCAGATGTTCGGATCCGGTCACTTATTTGGACAGGTAAGGTTGAAAAATAAATAACCAATCCAATAATAATGATTTGAATAATATATTATAATTTTTAAAAAATGAAATTGAATATTTTTTTACATGAACAGAATTGCATTTTAATGAATTAATGACACATTTCATAAAAAATGTTTGCATTTAAATCCATGGCACTTTTAGTCCCCCATACCACAGAACTATGAAATTATTAATTGCATATTTAACGGTGTATTTATTTAGTTAACCTTAGCACTTTTAGACAAGGCATATTTATTTGAATAGCACAATTTAACACAGTGTAAAAGTGCTTCACATCACATGAAAATCAGCAACACACAATTTTAGTCGCCCATACACTTTGTCCAACTTTCTCTAAAATGGGAGCGGGAGTAAATTTAACTGAAACTAATCCACAGCTGGCTGAATACTGAAAATATTTCTAAAACAACAGGCCTGACAATGATACAATATAGCTTTTGCAGTAAGTCATCTAAACTCTTTATAAAGTAACCGCTAGCTTACAATTGTGCTAAGTATACGTGTTTATGCAATCAAAAAAAGTTTTTTCATCACAACAAACCTGTCTTTTTCACGTTTATGCCCCTCTTTTTTCTTCTTTTTTTAAAACGCGACATGTAGGGCTTTTGTCTTTTCATGACGTTGTCACCGTAATGTACCTCAATTGCGGAGGCTAAAAATAACACCTTCTGGTTGCTCGTTGGTCTGCAGAGGGGTGAGTGAGATTAGAGACCTTGGTGAAATTACCGCATCACAGGAAACAGTGAAACGAGCACAAAGCGCATTATAAAAATGATTTCATTATTATTTAAAGTGTTATTACTATATGCATTGTTGTTCTTTTGTTTTAGTGTCTCATGTAAGCCTGTCTCAATATGCAATAATTCCATTTATCGCACGATAAATAAAAATGAAGGCGGTAATTTTTCCGCTGCGATTTATCGCCTCGCGTTCACGTGCATGCGCGCGTGCGGCAGATGTGCTGTTAAAATTTCAGATTCCTTGTTACCAACTGCGCAAAATGCCTCTTCGTTCCAGGTCCGGCAAAAAATAGCGCTAGAGCCAATCGTTCCCATTATATACTATTGTTCAATGTATACCGGCCGCGCCAGTGCTCCGGATTGACTGCTGACCATCTCCGGCGTGCCGGTGTTGTTGACGTAGGGGCGCTCCCGTCAGGGGTGGCATTTCACGCGGGGCGGCTATTTTTCGGCACAACACCGGATATTTGAGTGGCAAATTAAGAGCGCTGTGCTTCAAACTCATCCTGTTTATGAAAGTCGATTGTCATATGCTGGTGTTGTGCAGTAATGAGCAGATGTGACTTCTGTGGCGTTTGCTAACTTTTTTAATGCGCGCACACACTAGATATCATGAAATAGCAAACTAGATGTGCTACGTCCCATGCCATTGGCTACATGAGCCTAGAGTGATTATGGGACACGTAGTCCATATACTACGTTGATGAATTATAAACTGCCATGACTGAATGGAAGTTAAGAAGGCCAAATCAATTCATACCAGTGACTGTAGATAATGCTGCAAATATTGTTAATTCAGTACTAGACACAGATGGATTTGGACCACAAATAGGATGTCTTGCTCATGTAGTAAACCTAGCTGCTAAGAGAGCTGTAGCAATCAACAGTGTGCCCCGCCTCACTTTACAAACAGTAAAGATTGTTCTCAGCACTTTCATACTAAATTTCTTCAGATCAATAAGTAAGTAAGTAAGCACATAGATATTATGCACTAAAATGCATGTTTGTATGATGGCAATTTAATTTTTGTTTGTTTGAAAAAAAAAAAAGAAGAAGAAGAAAAAAAAGAACCAAAAACTACAGTTGTTATTTTTTTTTCCAGAGTATTAAATGTATTGAATCAGATTGAAAATCGTCTCCTGTATCGAAAATCCTACCGAACAGTGACTTAACTGTATCATTGCATCCCTATGGAACACCATTGCAGAAGCTATGAGGGAAAAAGTTTTCATTTGCCTAAATGCTTAAGTTATTAACTGCAATTGTATTTTTTTTTTTCCTTGAAAAACACATTTTATTTATTCTGTATTAATATTGTTGTCTTTCACTTAAGAGGCATGGTATATTTTTTTTAGTTGTGATTTCTTATCGCGTTTAAATGGGTGTACTTGATCTATTAATATATACTGTATTCTCACTCTGTTATTGTAAATTGGTTTTTAAAAAATTGGGGGGGGGCGCAATAATATCGCATATCGCAATAATTTATGAGATAAATTATCGCACACTAAAATTTGTTATCGCGACAGGCCTAGTCTTGTGTAATTTTTTGAATACTGCTATCATCAAATATTATTTGAAAATTGGAAAAAGCGGCATGGAAAATGAATGAATGAATGAATGAATGTTCTTGACGCCCTTTTGGATGCTGCGACACCCCAAGTATTTGCCTAGCTCGCCTGATGGACCACGCGGGTCTGCTACATCTACTATAGTCTGACATTTTTGTGCAATAGAATAGATCAGTCATTTGTTATATCTTCCACTGTCCAATCAGAATGCATTATCTTTATCTAGCGTGCAGGGAAAATCCCTTTTTACAGCAGCTGCTGTTACAAGACCAAACACAAACGAACTGTGAGAACAAAACAAAGCCAGATAGCATCTGTTGCCGTCTCACCTTAAAGCTCACACTGATGACTGGATAACAGCCAGGCCTTGCCGCCACATTACTCATCCCGTGTGGCCAAGTGATCATTGTGATGTTGTGTCTTAAGCGCCCAGCGGGTTGCTGAAGTTTTGTTTTTGCACAGGAAAAGATGACTGTGTCCTCCTTTGCTTAAATGCACCCACTTGGGTGACACTGCATGCTTCCCATTAGTGTCAGGAACAGGTGTATGAGAAAATATGAAGGTAGGTTATAGGGCTCAAAATTTAATTCTAGTGGATAGAGTTTAATTACGAATTATCGGATCTTGTTCAACCTAAAACATTACATTCAGGTTGCTACATTCAGATTAGTCTCCTACTTTCAGGCCATAGCTTCAAGAACAGTACACCCACAATGTTATGAAATAAAAAAAAAAGAAAGAACCTAATCTTTACTTTGGCTGCAACAGAGGCCATTCCGACACGTCTGGAGGGTGTCGCTCGTTGGTCACGTAGAGTTAATGAGGCACCACCCTGAGCTCTAAGTCATCCTGCCACCGCTGCCGATCCTGGCCACGATTACTGTAATGAAACGGTCAAGACATTATTAAGCAAACCCTACCATATATCCATTTACACACGCTCCGATGGAATCGGGAGACGCGCCAGCTAGAAAACAAGACGTACAATGAAACGAGCGACAAAAGAGACAACAGTGATAATACACAACGGACGCGGAAAAGCAGCCGCTTATCTGAGCGCTTGTCTTTCACGGTGTGCTACCACCTGCAGCCGAAATTCTTTTGTGTTTGGATGACAGACAACGCCAAACAGATGATTTAAAAATATAAAAGTAGGCCCTAAAATGTTACATTTTGTTATTGCATTTATGCAGAGGTGTGAAGGGTCTCCCAAAGTATGAACTTTGGTAGACTGGAAGGCTTTTCATTCCCTCGAGTTTTGAAAAAAATAAATCTTACATTGTTAACATGTTGCTTAAGTGACGTGCATCTAGGGCAGGGGTCTCAAAACTCAATTTATCCAGGGGCCAGTGAAGATTAGGTTTTGGGAATCATTTAAAAATAAGTAAATAAATACATTTTTAAAATTCCAAATAAAAGGTTCAAATAACACTGGTCGAAAAGTGTTTATTCATTTGATTCATTTGAAGGTGATTAAGAATCCCCCCTAAAATATGGGTTTGTCGCAACAAGTGACTCTCAGGCATCAAGTCCACTTTAAATAATTTGTGGCCAAAGCTAGCAAACAAGGCAATCAAGCCTTCAAAGCTGCTATGGCACATACAGGGTGACCCAAAAAAAGTTTACACTGCCATAATACAACTTAAATGCCATGTTTATTCATCTTAGAATTAGAATTTAATCACAAATTATACATTATTGTAAAGAACATGTACAGTACACTCTATTTTTCAATGTGTCCTCCCTTAAGTGTCACAACAGCCTCCAGGCACCTGCGGAACGCTTGACAGGTCTTCTTTATGTAGGATGCTGTCATCTTTTCCCAAGATCTAACAATGGACCTCTCCAAGGCTGCCACAGAAGTTTGTGGCTTCTTACAGGCACTGTCCTCCACAGTTGCCCATATGCTATAATCCAGGGATCCAGATCTGGACTCTGGGGTGGCCACATATCACCTTGTCAATCAACTTTTTGGTCCGCAGAGATCGGGTTTTCCAGACCGAGGTTTTCGTGAGGCTGTTCCAGTATCTTTCAGCTTCTCTTTAACTTTGTAGACTGCACATCTGGATATTCTCAGATTTGCTGCAATCTCAGTAGGTGTCAGACCGGCACGCAGCAATTCAGGTACAGCTAAAGTTTTCTTCATTTTCAGCAGAAGCACAGGAATTGTAGAGACGAGAGATTACCAGCTGCATTGAGTGACCTTAATAAATCACTTAAGCATGACAACCTATTTAGATATGTTTCAATGGCTTTTAAACAAGCAGTCAACTGAGTGTAAACTTTTTTTTTGGGTCACCCTGTAGACACTAAGCACCAACAAAAAGCAAATGCACTGAGCGCATCATAACTTGTGGCGAACCATATTGCTAAAGCCAAGAAACCCTTCATGTCTGCGACCAATGATATTTGCCATTAAATTTTAGGAGAGGCTGCAGTTTTAAAAAAAAATGATTCAGAATATGGTGAGCACTGGTGGATGAAGTGCTCACTTTTTTTTACTTAAGTAAAAGTACAGATACAGGTGCAAAAAATTACCTAAGTAAAAGTAAAAGTATATAAGAAAAAAATTACTCAAGTAAAAGTACAAAGGTACATGCTTTAAAATTGAGTATAAAAATTGAAAATACAGATTTTAAGATTTCCAATGAGTGTTTTCCACCATGGCAGAAAACAGGTGACTTGAAGTTCTGCTCTCAGACTCCCAATTTGCATGTGTGATACATCATTGGAAAGCTTAAAATCTCAATTTTCTGATGGAAGAAAAATTTTGAACAGGAGGGCATTAAAAAAAAAAAAAAAAAAAATGAAACAGCAAAACCTGAACTGGAGGTGAGAGCATGCGAGAGCAGAATTAAAGACGCCATGATTTTAACGAGATATTATCGCATACTTACCTCTTTTTGATCCAAAAACTCCATGTCGCATGTATCACCGAGTGTCAAGACACAGCTGTGAATGGCCGCAGCTGAATTTTTTGTGGATTTTATGGGTGAAAGATTATATAACAGGGTTGCAATGCAGAAATCGCAGCCATCAAGGAGTGGTCGAGATTTTCATTTTCATATATTTACCCTTTTAAGCGTTTTTTTTTTTTTTTTTTTTTTTCGTTTGGATCGATTATTTATCACCAAAAATATTGGGGAAAATGCGACAGTAACTAGTTATTTACAGAAACTAATTTTTTCATTGTGACCTAATATGTTTAAAAGTTTAAAATATGCGAGTGAAAAAAATTTTTAAAGGCGTTTTTTTTTCTTTTCTTTTTTTTTAAACTAAATATTAGACATCAATTCTAAGCTAAAAATGACAGACATTTCATATAATAAACACGATTACTTACCTTCTTTATGGCTAGGTTGAAACAAAAGCGGTTGCGCGACGTCTGTAAACAGGGGTTTTCCGGGTAAAACGGACAAATTAAAAATACTTCGGGGGCTTAATGCGCCATGAATCTGCTATGGCAGCATATAGACGTATTGTTCTATCAAACACAACAGTTGTTTTGGCTTAAAATACAGCAGTTTTTTTTAAAGAAGGGTGCAAGAGCAGAAACTGCTTTTTCAGCCTTGTCGGTGTTTTTGGCCATATACATATACAGTGAGGAGCAGATAGCAAGGAGCAGAAGTATTTGCACCCCTTGTGATTTTGCAAGTTCACCCACTTACAGTAGAATATAGGACTCGTCATGCGTCTAAAGCCTAATTTATACTTCTGCGTTGCGGTGATGGCATAGCGACGGCGTAGACCCTTCATTGTGGGCCTCACTGCAACTTGTGTGCACTCCCTGCTTGACTTGAACGACCGCGTTCCACTGCGTTGACGCGGTAGCAATGTTGACGCGCCGTAGACATGCCTGGTGTATTACCAGGGTAAGCCTGTAGTACTTCTCTTTTTTTTTTTTTGGGGGGGGGGGGGGGGGGGGTAGTATCGACAGTGGACAGCTATTCAAAACTTTATAGGGAATGTAGATTTTTGTTTTTTTCTTTGTGAAAATTTTTAAATTTTAAAAAATTAAGAATCATTCTTTTTTTTCTTTATTATAAATTAACTTAAAGTATAAATAAATACAAAGTTATTATATATATATAATTGCAAACTAAATTGATAACATTAAAATAAAAATACAATAATTTATATACACGTTTGTTACAGCACCAAGTAACATTCTAAGAAATGCTCGTGATTAGACGTCCAATCCATGACCGATCTATTCTATGGAACAAAAATGGCTGACTATTTTGTTATTGTATTTTGATGTTGTGCACCTTTTAGATTTCTTTAACCCCTTTATAGGGCACCCTGACTGCCATTTATGGAGCGAGACATCTCACGCATTCAATGGCAGCATATTGAGGTCTATGCAGCCTAGCAGCTTTTAAAAGAACATATAAGGACATTATTCTAAGTCGCTACCGAGACTGACCTCCAGTATGGAAAAAAAAACAGCACGAGGGTCAAATTAGGGCATTCTGCCACACACATACACCCCATAGTGTTCCCATAACGAAAAGTGGAGGAATTTCAGTGACTAAAGATAAGGTACATGCCCTAAAAATCAGCTCTGTCGCAAAGACAGAACATTCCATCTGCTGACATACGCGAATGCTGTCGAGTCTTGATTAAATCTGTAACAGATTTTGTATAATGGAACTGCTTAACTGGTCACTAAGTTCTTTGGACGGGATTTGTTTAAAAAATAAAAAAAACACTGTACTTGTACCATAATGTGAAATGTCTACTCTATCATGATATGATGTGTGTTCTTTGGCTTAATGGGGACGGGATTTAATGAGCCCAGGCTTCTCCCGTCAGCCCTTGTCTTTTCTTTGGGATTCTTCGGGTTAATCTTATCACAATGCTATCTTGTAACTGCAGGGTTTCCCCTACAAATTAAATATTGTGGCGCACCGCCACAACAAAATAAAAGCCGCCACCCTGTGCCAAAGAGATGTTTTATTTTATTTTTCTATTTTTTTTTTTTTTTTAAGGCCATTTCAAACTAACGGCAGCCTAATGTGAAGGGTTCAGCAGCAACCTATTCATTGTGTATTGTAATGTCCGAAAATACAGTATACAGAGACACCTTAAAAAGTGACGATCGGACGGGGAGCTGTGACGTAGAGGGAAGCGAGAAGGAGATAGCGGTCGCATGTCGGGGAAGCCCGCCGTCATTTTGTTATTCCTTTCCTTTATTGTTGTTGCCACAAGAAAGTGGCTAATCCAGTACAGACTCCTGTCCTTCTTCCCCCCATCCGGGGCATTACTGTATTTTGGATCGGACTTTTCGGCGAAAGTGAGCGGTGGACAGCCGTCATGGACGGAAAGGCAAGTTGGAATGAATTTGCGCCGAGCGGCGGGTCAGAGTGCCGCCGTGCTAATGTGTCAACAACGCATTCAATAGCAGAAAATGCAGAGCTGTTACAGCGAGCGGATATATGCAATCACGGCTGACGAAAACTTGATAAATGCGCGTTTTTTCCCCCAAGTTTCACGAGCTCCGGGACACTCGAAAAATGTCTCTCATACCTCTCCTTGCTAGGCTAAATGGTACCTCGATGTGCGTTTGTGTGGAAAAGCAGTTCACGGACAACAACAACAACAGCAACAAAACTATTCACCTTCTCACCGAAACTAGTAAAACACTTTACACGGGAATTAGAATTTCCCCCTACACCTTGAAATGCCTCCATTACAAGGACGTAGGTTTGGTCTCAATATTGGTGGGGACGCTATAACAGCACAACCTGCATGTACACTTTTTGCTGGGAACAGGAAACTAGTGTTGTATCGGTCGCGAACGATTCGTTCTTTTTGAACGAATTGTTTTGGTGAACGAGACCGAACTAATCATCATCTGCACTGATTCGTTCTATGAAGGTGGTGCTTGTTCGCTGCGTGGGAGGGCGTTGAGCAAGCGGCAGCGTCTTCTGACATCGCACACGACCAATCAGACGCCAGCCTCATCGCGGGCAGGGGAGGGACCGGAAACAGAATCAGGGCGTTTGTCACTCACGTCCACGTGTGGCCAATAAGCAGCCAGCGTGCAGGCAGGGGGGCAAGACTGAGTTTTGTCACTTCCCGTTCAGTGACTCGGTCCTCCGGTTCCTGACCTAGCTTGCTGCTAACTTGATTTTCCAGTAATGACTATGCGGTGAATGAATCAGAAAATGAAAGGAAATGACTTTGTCACATATTTGTTAACGTGGAGCCTATCAAATGCTGCTCAAACAGACAAAAACACCACACAAATCTAGCGAGCATTGTTTAGAGTAGTACTTTTCTCAACAAACTCGTGACTGCCTATGACGACATACTATCAAATTTACAGTAATTTAAAACACGGGTAGCTACGAGGCAAGCAAAAGCTGAGCTGCGGTCGCGTGACGGCAGTGAAGCGGGCAGAGAACTGTCACTATATGGAGGCTTCATGGCAGCGATATTTACCTCATATGTGCACAGAAAAAAATATTTAGTATGATCACCATAATACTGATTTGCAATGAAACTGTATATACATGTCAATTTTTCCCCGAGTGTTTTATTTTATTTTTTTCGTGTCAGCGTGTCGGGTGTTGGTTGGTTTGACAAATTATGTCAATCCGTCCATCATGTGCTACTCAAGCGCCCAAAACAACGCACGCAGACACGGGAGATGTCGCAATATGTCTACATTTTTCTTAACAGACTAATGAGAGTAGAAAGGCGACATCGTAAAGAGCTAACAATTATTTCTCGTCAGCATTTGACGATCTGAGATGCGGGGACGACAGGGGAGCTGACCGGATTATTTTATTTATTAATACCAGTGCAAAAAAACAATATGATCACCATAATACTGATTTGCAATGAAACTGTATATACATGTCAATTTTTCCCCGAGTGTTTTATTTTATTTTTTTCGTGTCAGCGTGTCGGGTGTTGGTTGGTTTGACAAATTATGTCAATCCGTCCATCATGTGCTACTCAAGCGCCCAAAACAACGCACGCAGACACGGGAGATGTCGCAATATGTCTACATTTTTCTTAACAGACTAATGAGAGTAGAAAGGCGACATCGTAAAGAGCTAACAATTATTTCTCGTCAGCATTTGACGATCTGAGATGCGGGGACGACAGGGGAGCTGACCGGATTATTTTATTTATTAATACCAGTGCAAAAAAACAATATGATCACCATAATACTGATTAGCAATGAAACTGTATATACATGTAATTTTTTTCCGAGTGTTTTTTTTTTTTTCTTCTTCGTGTCAGGTGTTGGTTGGTTTGACAAATTATGTCAATCCGTCCATCATGTGCTACTCAAGCGCCTAAAAACAAAGCACGCGGACACGGGAGATGTCGCAATATGTCTACATTTTTCTTAACAGACTAATGAGAGTAGAAAGGCGACATCGTAAAGAGCAAACAATTATTTCTCGTCAGCATTTGACGATCTGAGATGCGGGGACGACAGGGGAGCTGACCGGATTATTTTATTTATTAATACCAGTGCAAAAATTCAACACGATCATCTTAATACTAAAAAACAAAAATACAACAGAGCGAGATGTAAATATGATGTGTTGGTCGTTCCATATTCAGAAATTAAACTTTTGATGTATTTTTATTTTCGTGACAGCAAACATGCTGTATATGTATGTGTGATCAAGAACCTGCTAAAGAAAGTCCGTGCGCCCCCGCCCCCTACTCCCCTCACAAAAGGAAAATGTTTAACCGTGTCCTAAATCGAAATGCAAGCACGAGCCATGACTTTGAGCCCATAGAACTAGGACAGACGACGCGGAAGTTCTCCCTCGCTTTTGCAGCAGCAGGAGGGAGACGAGGCTGTCTGTGAAAGCAGAATGATACCGCCTGTCACTCATTTCTGAAACTACGACGAGTGGTCAATGTGGAAGAGAGGGAGGGACCAAGCAATGTCACTTCCCGTTCAGTTATACTGCGAAGCGGTCTTTGGTGATTCGTTCGGCAACGTCACTTCCCGTTCAGTAACCGAACGATTCGTTTGGGCGGGGAGGGAGATGAGGGGGGCGAACGATTCGTTGAACGATTTGTTTGAACGAATCTTTTTACTGAACGAACCGGAATGGATTCGTTTGCTCAAGTGAACGACAAATCTCGTCACTACAGGAAACTGATTGGGTGAACGGGGATCAGGGCTTAATTTCTCAATAATATGAACCTAATTAATTGATAGGCTAAATGATCAGTGCAAAAATAAATCTGTATTGACTTGTACTAACTTTCACACTGCAAATTTATAACGTTTCAATCTGATAATTTTTCTTAAATCTATTCGAATAATTTTTTTCCATCTTGTTTTGAGAGTTAAAGACTGGTTAACAGATTAATGGGTCAGATTATTCAATTTACTTTAGGTAAATATTACCATTTGTTCTTATTAAACCCATACATCTAAAGGTTGGTCATTTTTCACCCAAATCAAGGGGGAAAATGATTTCAAATGTTTTGAACAATATCACTTCTTGAAAGAATATTTCTGACAAAAAAAGCTTTTTTAAAGATTAAATATACTCACTTTTTGCTTAAAATAAGAATGTTAAGATTATTTTCAGATAGCTGTTGTTTTTTTGTTTTTTTTATTTCAAGAAATCTGAGTCAAATTTACTTGAAGCACTGGCAGATAATTTCACTTATTTCTAGCATATTTACACTGAAAACAAGGGAATTTAACTAGTCATCAGCCAATAAACGTCCGTTTGAGGGGGGAAAAAATGGTGTCATTGTAAGTCTGAACATAATGAAAGTAATTAACTTAATAATGGTAGGGTGAATTCTATCCTTACAAAATATGTGAAGACAATCTGAATGACCTCTATAACTGAACTCATTATATAATACAAATAAGGTTGCCTAAAAGTTGGTGGGGAAATTTTGAGCATCCTGAAAAGTAGTTTATGTTGCTAGTGTTCCTATGCAAACCTACGCCATTGATCCATTAACCGAAGGACTAGTATTGTTGTTAATGTAGCACATTAAGGATTACGAGATGTAAGTAGTACTATTGCTACAAGAAGAAAAAGTCGTATTATTACGTAGGGTAATGTAGCTGTAATCAGCTACGCATTTTACGTACATGTACCTTAGCTGAGAGCTACGACAGCCTGGCTAATGAAATATTTCAAATAGATCTTTGTTATGGTTCTTCTTCGGTAACAAAATGTGGAGAAAAAAATTAATTTGTCATGAGACGACACAGTTTTGCCGTGGCACGACATGGTGAGGTGGTCCGACTCCGATGCAGCCCACCATCGCAGCTTAAAAAAATCCTAGGGGAAACCCTGAACTGTCAATGGTACCGATGATGATGACAATAAACAATTTCCAATGAGTGTCTCATAAGAAAAAAAAAAGATAATTTGTGCATGAAAGGGTTAATTCTAGTTGGGCTAAATTTACTGCATATTGTTGCTGTGTGTCTTCTTATAGCAGCTTCCTGTGGTGCACGCTTAGTTGAAAGAAGAATTGATGGGGCGAGAGCTTGCGTCCGTCTGGCGCTTTTGAGGGCGAGAAAGCTGATATTTTTCACGGAATTATCTCCTCCTAATGACCAGGGGATTCTAATTAAAGACGTGATTAGGGCTCGCTCTTAAGCACCTTATTGGAAATTAAGTACAATCCATTCTAGCTGATGGCAAAGCTGGAGCGATACACTTGTGCTGATGGCCCAGGTGAACATGCTGCTCTTGCGCTTTTGCTCCACTCCAAAAAGCTCATTTGCATTATAAGACAAAAGTTGAGGCCATCGCCATGAAACAGAATGTTTTCCAAGTTGGACATAAAGTTGATACACGTTGTCGTTTCTTTTTTTTTCCTCGTCGTAGAAGTAAGTACAATAAGATAGTGTTTTTCTACTTTCGAGAAAATGAGATCATGGAGTCAAAGCAGTCCAGTCAATTTAAAGTCAGACTCCGACTGCGTTGTCGCTCCTATTGCTGATTGAATTATGCAATCCATACAAGAGCGGAACACCAATTGTCCCACTTTTGCGATTGGAAAAACAATAAAACTACATTACTGTGGCGTGTTTTCCTTTTTTGCCACGCTGTGAAAACACTCGTAAATGAGAAGCAATTGTGATCCACAAATACACTCACATCGCACAAACAATTCTATTAAAGTCTATCGATTTTTCCACATGCAGCCATAGAGTATTGATTCCAGTCAATTCATTTGGAGATCTGAAATTCTGGCATTAGAGCAGAAACATAGTGTACAGTTCTGGGAGAGCTCTGGGATTTTCAATTTCATGATTCCAAAAACTTCAGTTCTGATATTTTTGCTCATATGCTGACGTTTTCATGCAATATGAACAGTCCCGTTCAATGTTTGCTCTTGCTCTAGCCAAGCTGCACCCTCCCACCAATCAGTTTATCCCTAGTAGACTTCCAATCCATTTGAACTGGGAGGGCGGCACTCTGCTTCCACTGATTTGACATCTAGTGCCATTAGTGGCAGCCAATAAGTCAAAGTAGTCACATTATTGTTAATTTTAGCATCGTAGAAGGGTGCCTTGAGGTACAGTACGAGTGACTCTGATTAAAGATTGGGTTAAACGTGACATAAAATAAGCAATGTTTGGTGAGAACTAGGATTGTTCCGATCATGTTTTTTTGCTCCCAATCCGATCGTTTTAGTTTGAGTATCTGCCGATCCCGATATTTCCTGATCCGATTGCTTTTTTTTTTGCTCCCGATTCAATTCCAATCATTCCCGATAAATTTTCCCAGTCATATACATTTTGGCAATGCATTAAGAAAAAAATGAATAAAACTCGGACGAATATATACATTCAACATACAGTACATAAGTACTGTATTTGTTTATTATGACAATAAATCCTCAAAATGGCATTTACATTATAAACATTCTTTCTGTGAGAGGGCTCCACGGATAGAAGGCAAGGCACATTTATTTATATAGCACAATTCAACACAAGGCAATTCAAAGTGCTTTACATCACATGAAAACCATAAAAATCACATTTAAATCAACACAACGTAAAAACCAAGACAAAAGATCGCATTTAATCACAGAATAAAAATAAATAAATAAAAATAAAACAAAAATAGAAATAAAGCAAAAACTACTACTACTAATAATCATTGAAATCAGCAATGGAGATAAGCACAAGAGGAATAGAAGGCAGGTAGATTGAAATATATAGACAGTTATGGATATGCAGTGCTAAACAAAAGCGTTTTTAGCCCTGATTTAAAGGAGCTAACAGTTTGAGCATACTTCAGACATTCGGGTAACTTGTTCCAGAGGTGAGGAGCATAATAAATGCTGCCTCACCCTGCTTGGTTCTTGTTCTTGGAACATGCAGAAGACCCGTTCCAGACGACCTTAGGGGTCTAGATGTCTCATAGGAATCTAACAAGTCAAGCATGTATTTTGGTCCAAGGCCATTAAGTGTTTTGTAGACGAGCAGTAGTATTTTATAGTCTATCCTTTGACTCACTGGAAGCCAGTGTAGCGATTTCAAAACCGGTGTAATGTGGTCCAGCTTCCTTGTATTTGTGAGGACTCTGGCTGCAGCATTCTGTACTAGCTGCAGCTTCCTGACTGATTTTTTATCAAGACCTGTAAATATACCGTTGCAGTAGTCCAATCTGCTGAAAATGAATGCATGCATAAGTTTTTCCATGTCTTGTTGAGTCAGAAGCCCCTTAATTCTGGTTATATTTTTTAGGTGGTAATAAGCGGATTTAGTGACGGACTTTAGATGGCTATCAAATTTTAGGTCTGAGTCAATAATTACGCCAAGGTTTCTGACTTGATTTGTAGCTGTAAGTGACATTGTGCTAAGTTGGCTGCTTATCTTTGACCTTTCCTTTTTTGGCCCAAAAATGATCACCTCTGTCTTCTCTACATTTAACTGGAGAAAATTCTGGCACATCCATTCATTGATTTGATGAATGCATTTACTCAGGGAGACTAAGGGACTATAATCATGTGGGGACACAGAAATGTACAGTTGTGTGTCATCTGCATAGGCGTGATAGGAGATGTCATACTGTTCCATTATCTGAGCTAACGGAAGCATATAGATGTTAAATAAGAGTGGTCCAAGAATTGACCCTTGAGGGACTCCACACGTGAATTTGGTTCGTTCTGACTGATAGTTTCCAATTGACACAAAGAAATCCTTATCATGTAAATAGGATGTGAACCAATCTAGAAAGACTTGTGACTTTGTATATTGTGACTAAATATTGCCATCTAGTGTATTTGTTGAGCTTTCAGTAAATGATACTCCAGCCATTCAACCCAAATGCATGATGGGAAGTGGAACCATGACTGTGCGTAGTGCTACCAATAGATATATCGTCTCTGCGTTGGGAAATAACATAAGGTGTTAAGAAAACGATCAATTGCTACCTTGCTTCCCCACATTGCTTCCCATGATATTTCTAATCGTAGGGAGAGGGATTGTAAGGCTTTAGCCTATTAAAAAAAGGCTCCAAAGGCTGCCAAATTTCACTTTACTCATTTTACGCTGCCTTTTATCTTTCTATATAGGTAAAATGGCGCCAATACAAATTGAGTGCGACAATGCGTGAGTGGGTCGTGCAACGCATGCATTAATTGCATTAAATATTTAATGTGATACATTTTTTAAAAATTAATTACCGCCGTTTTCGGGATAAATTTGATAACCCTACCTTAAGCCTAAAGACTCTGGATGAGTGTAACATATTATGTCTGTAACGTTAAATACAATTAGAAGACGATTTAATTTAAAAATATATATATATATATTTAAAAAAGGCATGGCCGATATTTTTTTGCCGATTCCAATAGTTTGACAATGACGTGATCGGACCCAATCGATCGGCATCCCGGTCGATCAATCTCTAGTGAGAACACAAATATTTGTCTTTGGATTGTCTGCCCACCCACCATGTGTGAAATTAAACAACCAAGTAAAATCATTTCGGTTTACTTCCAGTTTTTTTCACTGATAAACACACAACTCAGTCCATGCTTTTCTTGCTGAAAGCAGTGCTCTTCAGTCCTATAGCGTCAGTCCAAACAAATGCATTATCACATGGGCGAGAGAGAAAACATTTAATGAGATTACATCTGCTAATGGCCCCCCAGCCTGTTCTAGTGAGTAAACTACACCGCTGGCCAAAAGTATTGGCACCTCTGCAATTCTGTCAGATAATGCTCAATTTATCCCAGAAAATGATTGGAATTACAAATGCTTTGGTAGTAATATCTTCATTTATTTTGCTTGCAATAAAAAAACATAAAAGAGAATGGGGGAAAAAATCAAATCATTATCATTTTACACAAAACTCCGCAAATGGGCCGGACAAAAGTATTGGAACCCTCAGCCTAATACTTGGAAGCACAACCTTTAGACAAAATAATTGCGAACAACCGCTTCCGGTATCCATCACTGAGTTTCTTACAATGCTCTGCTGGAATTTTAGACCATTCTTCTTTGGCCAACTGCTCCAGGTGTCTGAGATTTGAAGGGTGCCTTCTCCAAACTGCCATTTTCAGATCTCTCCACAGGTGATTCAGGTCTGGACTCATTGCTGGCCACTTTAGATGTCTCCAGTGCTTTCTCTCAAACCATTTTGTAGTGCTTTTTGAAATGTGTTTTGGGTCATTGGCCTGCTGGAAGACCCATGAGCTCTGAGGGAGACCCAGCTTTCTCACACTGGGCCTTACCTTATGCTGCAAAATTTGTTGGTTGTCTTCAGACTTCATAATGCCATGCACACGGTCAACCAGTCCAGTGCCAGAGGCAACAAAGCAACCCTAAAACATCAGGAAACCTCCGCCATGTTTGACTGTGGTGTCAGTGTTCTTTTCTTTGAAGGCCTCGTGTTTTACGTGTGAACTCTATGTTGATGCCTTTTCCTAAAAAGCATTACTTTTGTCTCGTCTGACCAGAGAACATTCTTCCAAAACGTTTTTGGCTTTCTCAGGTAAGTTTTGGCAAACTCCAGCCTGGCCATTTTATGTTTCTGAGTCAGAGGTGGGGTCTTCTTGTGTATCCTACAATAGAGTCCCTTTTTATTCATACGCCGACGGATAGTACGGGTTGACACTGTTGTACCCTCGGACTGCAGGACAGCTTGACCTTGTTTGGATGTTAGTCGAGGTTCTTTATCCACCGTTTTCACAATCTTTCGTTGAAATCTCTCGTCAATTATTCTTTTCTGTCCACATCTAGGAAGGTTAGCCACAGTGCCATGGGCTTCACACTCATTGAAGACACTGCGCACGGTAGACACAGGAACATTCAGGTCTTTGGAGATGGAGTTGTATCCTTGAGATTGCCCATGGTTTCTCACAATTTTGCTTCTGAAGTCCTCAGACAGTTCTTTGATCTTCTTTCCTTTCTCCATGCTCAATGTGATACAAACAAGGACACAGGACAGATGTTGAGTCAACTTTAATCCATTTTAACTGGGTGCAAATGTGATTTAGTTACTGCCACCACCTGTTATGTGCCACAGGTAAATAACAAATGCTGTTAATTGCACAAATTAGAGAAGCATCACATGATTTTTCAACGGGTGCTAATACTTTTGTCCAGCCCATTTTTGGAGATTTTTGCATGATAATGATTTATTTTTTTTTGTTCTAAACTCTTTTGTGTTTTTTTTCATTGCAAGCAAAATAAATGAAGAAATTACTACCAAAGCATTTGTACCGTAATTTCAATCATTTTCTGGGAGAAATTGAGCAATATCTGACAGAATTGCAGGGGTGCTAATACTTTTGGCCAGCAGTGTATACGTTGTCAGTGAGGTTACAGTGCAAGGTTAGCACTGTATAAACACTGACATGCTAAGCAAGAATATGATTGACACAAAATGACATTTTGAATGAATTTAGTTTCTGTGATTTGTAATAGAGCTTCAACAGTCATAATCATGATTATCTGATGACATCTCCAGGTATGGTTCTATCACATGCCCCATTAAAAGCCATGGTAATCACATGACACAGAGGCTAATGTACTGGCTTGGTCTTGACGCTTTGTGAGAGTTACGAGCGAGGCAATCTGGCCGGCATGTGGTCGGATGATGGGGGGTGGCAGGGTTTATACCAGCTGACCCGAGACCTTGAGATGTACGCTAGGCGCAATGTGAAATGGCGATTAACGTGATTACACTGCATGGGCCTCTCTGTCCATCACACTGTATCACCACCATCAGGAATCAGTCAAGCAGATTCCATCATTTTTTCCGATTACAATGTTGATTGCAATGTACGAGCTAATTGAAATTGAAATAAGGCAGGCCAGTTTAAATGACAGAAATGGTGAATTTATCTTTCGCCATCACGTGGCGAGGGAACATGAAATGAGAGGTCTAAGGTGCACAAAAGAAAGTTAAAAAATATATAGATATACTGTACATTCCAATGATGTCAACCGTTAAATGAGACCTGGCTGCTTCGGCAAGACTGAAAGGAAAGACAAGACTGTGGAATTGCAACTTGCAGTTTTAGTTCAGCCAGGCTGGAACCGAGATTTGGACACAAAACCTTAGGATTGTGAGGAACGTGTGCCACAAAGGTGATCTTTTTTTTTTTTTTTCTATTAAAAATAGCAAAATAAATTTTAAAAAATGGCACAAGGAATGTGAGCCATTTCACCAAAAGCAGACAGTTGGGTCAAAAATTTAAATGTATGTTTTCAGGTTTCCTTGTTTTTCTTTGATGAGCTGTTTGAAACTACATATCTATTTAAAATTGGATTGGAATTGACAAAGTAATTGCTTTTAAATTTGAGGAAATTCACGATATTAAAACATGATAAAATTATAAAAGACACCTTGAGATGTGTTTATGTCATAAATCAAATTCAGAAATCATACTTTAGTCAAATAACTGACTTTTGACCATCATTTTCATAATTTATGGAAAATTGGCCCCATCACACGGCCACCTGTGGCATCACAGTTATCAGTTAATATCTGCAGTATGGTAAAAAGTGTCTCAAAATCAGGCAACTTTAGGGTTGTTTTTCTTCCCCTATCTTACTGACTATGATGGCTCTGCTTACAAAACAACTTTCAATCCTTAAATTTAAAGTTTCCAAGGTCAGAGTTTATTCGTGGTCATTCAAAATGTTGGTCAAGTACACACATCTCCTTCGGAAGGACTCATATTTCATTTTGAGAAGTGTCTGCTTTTATTGGAATGAACCCGAGTCTGTAGCACACGTAGATTACACCCGTGATGGCTTTTTGGCCTTGAAAAAAAACAGGAAAAAAAGATGGCGTTCAAAGCTGATCAGTCTCACATATGAGTACAGGCGCACCTCACGCCTGACTCCTGACAGAGCATCTCTCCCGAGTTTGTGTCGAAGACACCCGCCATATCCTCTGGAGGCCATTTGTTGATCGCTGGCACCATTCTGTCATTCAATGAGCCGACTGATTTACCTGAGGACAAAGACTTGAAACAATGCCGTCAATACCCATCAGTCTCTCTTTCGCTCTCTCTCCACATCACTCGTCTGCTCCTTCAAAATGATGCTTCACACTGCTACCACACAAATATTACTGAAAGTCATCCAGAGAAAAGCAAAAGGCGGGAAGTGTTTGGAGTGGAGTTGCAGGGAAAGTCTAGAAATCACAAGGTAGGAATCTCTGAAATTGTGTAACGTATAATTCTGCCTCAACTAAAAGCTGTTGAAATCATATCCATGATTATAGAAATAATCTCAAATTGACAATAGTGAGTGGCCTCACAGTCAGGCCATCTAGGTGGAAATCGAGCTAGGTTGGCTGGTAAATACTGTAATTTTCAGACCAAATGCAGCATGGCTTGGCAATCTGGTCAAAAGATTGGTCTTTCAATCAAATGGCGTTGGGATGGGCTTTCCAAACAGGAATAGTATAGTCGATCGCTTAAAACTCCTACTTTACCGCAAGGAAAGTGACGTCTTGGAGCAACAGCGGGAAAAATCTGTATCACATAATTTTTTTATTCATCATTTATTTGGAGAAATATGAAAAAATACTTTTCACAACTGCATTGAGGGGCAACTGACAGGTTGGATGGGTCGCCTCAACTACCCCGTCACTAAGACAACAAATTTGTCCATATTCTGGCTTGTTTTTTTTTAGTTTTTTTCTGTTTCATCAAATACAAAGCATTGCAAAAATTACACTATGGAGCCAATATTTCCCCAGGATCGTAAAAACATGTACAGATCAAAATGGCATCATGCTGCAATTTTTATTTTACTGCAAACAGGTTGGGGAGATTCGCACTAAATTCTTGTAATAATAACTTGTAAAAATAACTTGTTCTGGCTCATTGACTCCGATTATAAATCATAATTTTTGGTATGCTGTAAACCTGATGTCTTATAATGCATTTTCTGTGATTACTGATGCAATTGCTTCTTTGGTGAGTCAAAAACATGGAAATAGAGGAATTTTTGTGTTGAGAGTCCTCACACCCAAAATTCACTAGGGGGCGCCAAAAGCTAAAACATGAATTTGCTGGCAAAGAAATTCTGTTGTTATGACTTATGGACTTATTTGGGCCTCTAACTACGTTGTATGAAATATTCAAATTCGACTTTTATTTTATATATATTAGGGCTGTCAAAATTATCGCGTTAACGCGCGGTAATTATTTTTTTTAAATTAATCACGTTAAAATATTTGACGCAATTAACGCACATGTACCGCTCAGACAGTATTATGTCTTTTGGTAAGTTTTACAGCAAGGCTTTTTGTGCTGTCTAACAGCGAACTCTTGTGGTCGCTTTGCGACATGGTTTATTGTATTCTTGCCAGTTCAATATGGCCGCACGACGTCTCGGGCTGACGCCTACGTTGTAATGTTGTGCTTATATGATCCTTGGACAAGATTTGTCCGTAAGTATGGTTGTCGTAAAGAATGTACATATTATGTTAGTAAGCGAGATATTATATTTTTTGTATGAGACGCTTTTTGTTTATGTTTAGTGAACCTGTATAGCGTGCTAAGCTAACGTTGTTGCTAATGCAATGCTTGTGTACTTTTTTTTTGTAGTTTCACTACGGTCTAAAGAGAACAATGGTTTGAGGCCATTTTATTAATAGATCAGATGAAAAAGGAAGAAGTCTGATTATTAAGGCGTCGTTCACTAGCTGTCTAGCTTTGGAAAAAGTAGACGCTTCGGAGTGAGGACAGCATGGACAGATTTAAATGACAGTAGAGTGAAATGCCCACTACAGTCCATATGTACCGTATGTTGAATGTATATATCCATCTTGTGTCTTATCTTTCCATTCCAACAATTTATTTTACAGAATATATATATAATTTACAGAAAAATATGGCCTATTTTATAGATGGTTTGAATTGCGATTAATTGCGATTAATTACGATTAATTAATTTTTAAGCTGTAATTAACTCAATTAAAAATTGTAATCGTTTGACAGCCCTAATATATATATATATATATATATATATATATATATATATATATATGTATGTATATATAAAAATACTACTATTAATGTCCATAGGGGGCATTAAAAAAATAAAAATAAAAACTATATATGTGTAGATAGGTCTGATGCCAACGAACATTTTTGAGTGGTTAAAAGTGAAAAAATATTCACAAATGACTTAGTTATCACACTTCAAAGGAAAAGCCATACTTTGGACAAAATCACAAGAATTTAGTCAAAATAAAATAACGCCCACGGGTTTTAATACCATTGATAACTAACAATTTCCTGTTTGGAAAGCCACACTCACCTCCCCAACGTTATTTGATTGACAGACCCTTCCTTTCGGTAAAAGCAAAAGCGGAGGGAAAAACAATGACAGGCGAAATAGAAAAGGCAAAGCAAAAAAAAAGCCATTGTTTTGTCCATTTGCGTTTTTTAATGAAAAAAAAAACACATTTATACAGTATATATACAAGGATACTTTGTATCCTAAAAGGTTATCGATATGCTCCTGCCAAGAATCAAGATATCGCTTTAAAAAGGTGTCACTGTTTAAAAAAAAAAAAAAAAAAAAGGAACCAACGAGTTGCTACCAAAATCTTCCACCATAATAGTGTCTCAGTTAACTCTAAGGCTGCATTGGTGGTGCTCGATGCCCAATCCATTTTGACTGGGAAAGTTCATTCGTAACCAGAGCATTTACAGTTATTCTGTCCGATTTTCAGGGCATTTACAGGTCACTTGCTGTTCATTTTAGGGCATTTACAGGTCATTTCCCTTTGAATTTGAGTCACTGCCTATTCATTCGGGTGATTCCCAGGTCACTTCATGTACTGTAACTCAAAATAAACAGGAAGTGACCCATAAAATACCCCAAAATCAACAGGAAGTAACTGAAAATCAACAGGTAAATGACCCAAAATTACCTCATTGCCTGGCATTGACTGTCACTGACGGCCATAGACGTTCAATCTGCTTGAAGTGGGAGGGATGGCAGCAAATGAACGTTCGCTGCCACCCTCCCAGTTCAAATGGATTGGACGTCTACTAGTGATAAACTCATTCCAGTTCACAGCAGAAGCTTGTTTTTCTGTTCATTAGTTGATTGTAGAATATCCTACAATGATTTCCTGACCAATATATCGATAATCGTTGTATCGCCATTTCGTCAGATCATCGTTATCTTGAGCTTTGTATCGCAAATCGTATCGTATCATTAGATACCAAGAGGTTCCCACTCCTAATATATACAGTGAGGAGCAGAAGTATTTGCACCCCTTGGGATTTTGCAAGATCACTGACTTAGAAAATAAGTAGAGGTCTGAAATTTCAATCATAGATGCATTTCCACTCATAGAGAGATAAGCTGAAAAAAATGCAGAAATCACATTGTATGATTTTTAAAATAATTTATTTCTAATTTAATGTGGTTCATAAGTATTTGTCCTTCCAGAGAGCTTTCGAAAGACACCAGAGAAAAAATTGTTGAGCTCCTCAAAGCTGGAAAAGTCTATGGGACAATTGGAAACCAGCTTGGTGAGAATAAATCAACAGTTGCAGCAATTATTAGAAAATGGAAAAGGCTAAAAATGACTGATAATCTACCTCTAACTGGGGCTCCATTTAAAATCCCTCCTCGTGGAGCAACACTCATGATGAGCAAAGTGAGGGCTCAGCCTAGAACTTCATGGCAGGAGCTGGTCAATGACCTGAAGAGAGCTGGATGCACAGTTTCAAAGGCTAGTTAGTAGAACACTACAGTGCAATGGTTTAATGTCATGCATTGCTCATAAGGTTCCCCTATTGAAGCCAATACATGTGAAGTTTGCCAGGGACCATCTGAATGATGCAGAGGGGTCATGGGAGAAAGTCACGTGGTCTGATGTGACCAAAGTAGAATTTTTTGGAGTGAACTTTACTCGTCGTGTGTGGAGGAAAAACAAGGATGAGTACAATCCCAAGAACACCTTCCCTACTGTGAAGTACGGGGTGGAATCCTCATGCTTTGGGGCTGCTCTCTCACAGGACGACTGTACTGAATAAAGCAGAGGATGAGTGGTAAAATGTATCGTCAGATATTAAACCACAACCTCCTTCCTTCAATCAGAGACCTGAAGATGAGTCGTGGCTGGATCTTCCAACATGACAATGATCCGAAGCACACAGCCAAGGTGACCAAGGAGTGGCTGCGTAAAAAGCATATCAAGGTTCTGGAGTGGCCTAGCCAGCCCCCAGACCTCAATCAAATAGAAAATCTTTGGATGAAGCTAAAACTTGGCGTTTCTCAACGACAGTCCCGAAACCTGACAGATCTAGAGAAGATTTGTGTGGAGGAATCGGCCAAAAACCCTGTTTCCATATGTGAAAACCTGGTGAAGAACTACAGAAAGCGTCTGACCTCTGTAATTACAAACAAAGGCTTCTGCACTCAATATTAGCACAGATTTTTGCAGGGGTACAAATACTTATGAACCCCAGTAAATTACAAATAAATTATTTTTTAAAAATCTTACAATGTTAGTTCTGGATTTTTTTAGTCTCTATAAGTGGATATGCATCTATGATTGAAATTTCAGACCTCTACCTATTTTCTAAGTGGGTGAACTTGCAAAATCTCAAGGGTTGCATATACTTCCGCTCCTCACTGTATATACATACATACATACATACATACATACGTTCGTGTGTCACAGATAATCACCGAGATCGACCTGAAACATTTTTTAAGGGTTGAAATCGCCCAGTCCTAGCTTTCCCCAATTTCCCTCTGCATGTGATGTTCTGGTTGGTGAGAAAAGGCGGAAATAAGAGCTGTTTGCGAGTTTATTTTGAGCCCCATTACCCTCCATTAGAGACGAGTAGGTGCTCACGTATAGGCCGAGGGTGCAGGTGGCCCAGCGAGGGGAGCACCCATCAATCCCCACCGTTCGCTCCCCCCATTTATTCATCAGCTGGTCGCGGCGACAATCGGCCCATTCCGCTCTACTATTTGTCCGCCTGTCCTCCATCTTTCAGATAATCAGTCCATCAACGCATCCATCTGGGCAGCCGTCCAGCAATTCATCTACCTGCCCATTTATGTGGCCATCATTCAGCTTTTTGTCCATCATCTAGTCACGTATCCTTCAACAGTGACACACATAAAGATGCACGTCCGCTTTCAGTGGCTCCATTAGGACGCCACACGGACTCAAAAAAAAAAAAAAAAGAAAAAAAAAAAAGAGAAATGACCAACCCTCTACAACAACGACAAAAAAACATTATCATGATTAGGGATGGGAATCGTAACCCCATTCCAATTCCGAACCGGTTCCTACTGTTTCGAGGCCTCGACATCACAATGAAAAAGCCTTAACGATCCCTTTAACGATTCCTAAAGACACACATTGCGTCATCACGGGACGTGTCTTGTTGTCCAGACGCATCAAACTAGCATGGCGCCAAGAACCACTCGCTCCAAAGTTTGGGTACACTTCACCAGGAAAGAGGGTGAAAATGAAAGGTTACGATGGTTTAGCACGAGCATTGCAGTCGTAAACACAACAATGACAGAGACGCTACTGCTCAGTCCTGGCTATACAGCTAGCTAAACTCCCAAATGACGATGCAGAAGACGTTGGTATAATTTTCTGACTTTATTCAACCATCACTTGAAGAGTGGAACTACAAATAGAAATGAAACAAATCAATTTCGTCCCTAATAACAAACAGGTTCGCATCAACATAAATCTGCGATGATTAGCTGCTAATACAGTAATAACACAAACGGTTATCATGCGTTCGCTAGCATTAGCACTTTGTTCAAACCACTACACAACTGGAATTAAGTGTCCGATCGCGAGTGGAAACACACAACAACAACAACACAAAAGATGAAACATACAGGCGTTGCCTCTGTAGATATTTTACAGACTTAAACAAAGAACATAGGCTCGCAGCAGTGTTTTCCTCTCACTAACTCGCTCACTCGCTTGGATGCTTTGTAGCGCCACTTCTTCTTCGCGTGAGAGCGCGCTCTTTTTCACGTGAGCGCGTTCTTCTTCGCGCGAGGAAGCGCAAGGGCGCCCCCACTTGAGCATAAAAACACCATAAAAACTAAAAGGCATGCATTTCAATATAATGGTAAATAATACACTTTAATACATACTGCCAAAGGAAGAACAATGACCCATATGCCAATATATACCAATATTTTTTATTTCTATTAAAAAAATGTTTCAATAAAATGTTACACATTCTCGTGTATTTAACACTTATTGCCACTTTGGGCCTCTTTTGACCTTGTTTTGAGTTTGTAAGGTTGTGACTTCTGATTAAAAAAAATTCGATGCCAATCAAAACGTTATTCTTATTCCCCAAATTAGAATCGATAAGAGAATCGATAAAGAATCGAATCGTTAAACAATATCGATATTGGAATCAGAATCGTAAAAATCGTATCAATTCCCTAATCAATCGATCAAACCCATCCCTAATCATGATAATCATGAACATGATCAATCGACAAATGCAAGAGAGATGCAAGAGAAATAAGGAAACAATTTAAAAAGCGGCAGATAGGAAAAGCTCACGTGCAGATGCTCGTAGCCTGCAGCCTCTGGAATCAATTACAAGCTTGCAGATAAATCGGCTAATTGAAATGGATTCACACTCAAGGATCATTTTGCTGCACAAGCAGCTGTGAAGCTTTGGCACTACATTTTGTGCCATAGGAGAAAGACGTTAATTCGCTTATTTTAGCAACGCCAGTTTGTGTGAAATGCATATGTTCAAGTCCCAAAATTATTTGCGGTAACCAATCCTCGTTTGGTGGATTCCATACAGGAAACTGGCTATTTTTGTGTGGTATATTTTCATTAATTTATTTAGAATGAAATCTTTTGTAAGACCAAGCAATGGTGATTTTAAGTCGATTCTTTCTACATAATGGGGCTTGCCTATAAAGTCAAATTAGTGGCGTTGTGGTAACCCAAATGTAACTTCTGTGACTGAAAAACACAAAAGCTTGGCTTCACTGTGACTATGGTGAGAGACAAAGAAAGGCTGTGTGTGAGAATTTTTGGCAGCAAGCAGCATAAAGCCAAAAGAAGTAACGTATTAATTCAAATCAAAGCAAATAACTGCTCTCACAAAACACCACTGCAAGGATTATGTATATACACGGTATTAAATAACAATATGCATATCCTTTTGTTGACCACAGTGCCATCTTGTGTCTGCACTGCTGCTTTTGGATGCAAACTGTCCTTCATGGTGCTTCTCATGTTATTGAAATCACACAACACGATGTAAAATGCACTCGCGAATCGCCTATTAACGGCAAAAAAAAAAAAAAATAGTGGCAAAAAAAAATTGTGCCGAGGTTGCAAATCTGACACATGTTGCATTGAAAAGAGGAAGGACGTCGATATCATGCTATGCAGACATCATACTCTGGCCATTACAAGCTCAGCACACTAATTGTAATGCTCTTGTAAGCGCGTGGTTGGACGACACCGTTGCTCTTGTAAGACATGCGATGTATCAATAAGTCGATGCAATGAGATCCACTCATCCGGGGAGTCAAGGCCAAAGAATAAGCTAGTATGTTTCCGTGTATCTGGATAATGCCACATATTGTAGTGTTTGGGCCTGGACTATAAAAAAAGTTATGAGAATGACTAATCTTATGAGGACAAAGTCTGAGTATACGCATTAAAAAAATGAAGAAAAAAAATAATTGAAGAAATGCACACACGTTTTTTTCATAGTATCTACTGTAATTTCCTGACCATAAAGCGCAGCTGATTATGAACCGCACCGGCTAAATTTCACAGGTTTCAGAAATAAATCCACATACAGTGTATCACAAAAGTGAGTACACCCCTCGCATTTCTGCAGATATTTAAGTATATCTTTTCATGGGACAACACTGACAAAATGACACTTTGACACTATGAAAAGTAGTCCGTGTGCAGCTTATATAATAGAGTTAATTTATTGTCCCCTCAAAATAACACAAAACATAGCCATTAATATCTAAACCCCTGGCAACAAAAGTGAGTACACCCCTTAGAAACTACGTACATCCCTAAATGTCCAATTTGAGTACTGCTTGTCATTTTCACTCCAAAATGTCATGTGACTCGTTACAGGAGTGCTGTCAGCATTGTTGCAGAGCTTGAAGAGGTGGGGGGTCAGCCTGTTAGTGCTCAGACCATACACCGCACTCTACATCAAATTGGTGTGCATGGCTGTCACCCCAGGAGGATGCCTCTTCTCAAGACGGTACACAAGAAAGCCCGCAAACAGGTTGCTGAAGACATACTGTACTGTATCAACAAAGCACATGGATTTCTGGAACCATGTCCTATGGTCTGATGAGACGGGTGAGCTTTGTTGTGTACCGTCTTCATTGTGGCAAAGTGTCATTTTGTCATTGTTGTCCCATGAAAAGATTTACTTAAATATCTGCAGAAATGCGAGGGGTGTACTCACTTTTGTGATACACTGTATATGACGTACCTGACTATAAGCCTCAGCTGTCCATATCTCAACATTGTATACACACGTGGATAATACACAGATTTCATTGATCAAAAATATATTTACCAACCAGATAAACATACATCAACATCCCTAAGACGTGTTGTCTGAATGCTTAAAAACAAACTAACTTTAAGAAACAGGTCACTACATTTGCAAAGATATGTGATCCACTTAAACTTGAAGTGAATGAAATCCTCTTAAAAACGTTAACAGCTAGCGCTAACCCTTATATAGCAGCTTTGTTGTAGCTTACTGTGGCAATGAAGTCCTTCGAGTGCCAGTCGAAAACGGCTAATAAACCCTAGCATTGCGTTTTCTTGTCGTAGCAAATAGTGGATACCCATCCATTTAAAATTGTTCTCTTGTAGGAGCATATAGTATCAGGTAAAGCCATATTCATCTATAAGATGCTGTCTGACAAGCTTCTGGCAAGCTTTATTAGCTATTGTAGCAGCTAAAGCTATGTCATGGCAAAATTTGGAAAGCCTTTCTTTTGAAATATGTCAAATTATCCAATTTTATTTTTTAACAAGAAAATATGAAGCTTGTTTGTCAAAAGAAAAAAAATCCATAAAAAAGGCACTTCCTTATAAAAGCCGCAGGCTAGAAATGTAGCGGCTTATAGTCTGAAAAATACAGTTAATCTTTGCATGCCATTGATGGCGACTGACATCAGATTTAGTTAAACCGGTAACACTGGCTGTGTGCCATTGATGGCTCTAGCTAATCCATTTTGCATGGGGCTCCCAGTCGAAATGGATTAGACGTCTATCGCAGTCAATGGCAGCCAATGAATTAAATAAGTAAGAGTTACCAAAAAATAATTTTTAGTGTGTGAAAGGGTTAATTAACTTTTTTTTGGGGGGGGGGGGGGGGGGGGGGGTGACACAGCAATATTTTTTTCAATAAGGAACTCACATTTGAAGGGGAAAAAATTACAAGACAAGTTAAATTACATGGGAAAAAGATTATGAGAATAATGCCCTAATATTGTGAGATTACTAAAGAGTTTTATTACAACACTCATTCAATCAAAAAGTCAGAAAGGTAAAATTACAGTGGTGCCTCGACATACGAACGTATCGATATATGATCATTTCGACAGACAACGTCAAATTTGACTTGTCATTTGTCTGGACGTATGACGACATGCTCTAAATAGGCCGATTTACAACAGCGATGCAATTTCATTGTTTTCCCGCACGACAGCAGCACAGCGCATTTTCTTGTAAGAGAAATCAATATGGGTCCCAAGAGTTTAGGTGGTGAAAAAGGGAAAAAGGTGACACTTACCATTGAGCGTGATGTGTACGTCAGTGAACTGGCTCGGCAATACGGCCAGAATATGTCTTTGATCTCCACGTTCCTCCTCCGACCTCCGTTGGAGTCTTTATAAGGTGAGGTGACAATTATTAATATTGTAACATCGGCAAGAAAGTCGGGTTTTTAATAATTTATTTCAGAACTTGTGCAACACAACATTCCTACTGTCCACCTTAGCCGACGCAGCTGACGCCAACTACAACATTAAAAGAGAAAGTAAAAACTTCTCAGTCTTCCGCAGCTCTCTCGTCAGTCAAAAGAGGGGGTTCAGGAATAGCATGCAAAACACAATCACCATATTAGAACCTGATACGTTACATCATTATTATTATTATATTATTATTATTCCAATTTGTATTTATATTTGTTTTGCTACGTGTTACTATTTATGAAGAATTTAGCTTAGATTTTTGTGCTGTGGGACAAATTCATCGAATTATAATGTAGAGTGATCCCTTGTTTTTCGCGGTTAATGGGGACCAGACCCCACCGCGATAAGTGAAAAACCGCGAAGTAGCGCCCCCAACCCCACAAAATAAATTTATTCAGAATTAGCATTGGAAAGAGATATATATAAGACATGTTTTTTCACTTTTTTCCCGAAAGTATAAATTTAAAAAAAAATTTTTTTAATTATAAATATATTTATAAAGGGTGTCCCAAAAAATTGTATACACTCAGCAGTTTGTAACCAAATTGTCTATGGATTTTTTTGTAGCTTAAACCCATTGAATCAATAATGGCAGCCATACTAAACTTAAATTCATTCTTAAATGCTACTGGAGGTATGAAAATGCAGTTCAAGTGATAACAAGTCATGTTATCAGCTGGAAAAGGGTGTATACATTTTCTTGGGACACCCTGTTTTAATAAATTGTTTTTAAGCACTTCAAATGTAATAATTATAGGTTTAAAACATGTCACTGTCCCACCAAATTATTTTTAAACGAGAATAAAGTATTAAAAAAAAACTTTCTTTTATTAAATCCTTCATTGAGTAAGTCCACTGAAAACCGCTCAAGCTGTTCACTTACACACAATGAGTTGCCACAGCAACTGTTTAACAAGGTAAATGATGATTGACATGTACGGCACTTTTATGCTAAGGCTTCCAGGCATCTGTGGCAAGATCAAACAATAAACGTCTGTCAATCATTGTTAACTTTAATAAGCAAATCCAGTGCACTGCCTGACCAACAAAGACCAGGGAGAGGGAGGGAGGGAGGGAGGGAGTGAGACTACGCGATCGGCTCAGGACAGCTCATCTGTATTTATTTTTATATTTTTTAATTGAAAAAAATCTGCGATGGACTGAGGGTGCGAAGTTTGAAACGCGAAGTAGCGAGGGATCACTGTATTCTTATGAGAAAATCCCGCTCGACATATGACCATTTTGACTTACAAACCAGGTCCTGGAATGAATTAAATTTGTATGTAGAGGTACTGCTGTAAATAAATGTTGTAACGCTAAAGTCACATGAAAACCTGCTACTACTTACTTGACTGTTTAATTAGTTCTAGCTACATAAACACCTTTAATAATATTGTCTTTAACAGAAACAAAAATAAACAAGAAACTTCGAATCGACTCGCATCCACACAACACACAGTTAAAAGGTGCCCGTTATTAGGAATACACTAAGACAAGCCTGAGGGCTGAGTATTAGCAAGCCAGAGGCTTTGGCCATTTCATCAGCCTTCCCCGCACGGCCATTGGTTCTCTCTTTTATTCATGTCTGCTCACTTCTTCCTTCTTAAGAAAGCATTATTTTTCACTCTGCTTTTCATTCTGTACCACCTCTACGAGTTGCTGGACACTTCCACAAAGAGAGCACGAGGTGAGAAACCCTTGTCGTTTCTCTCCTAAGAAGTTGGACGCTCCACCTTATCGGTTTAAACCAGCCTTGACAGCAGTGGACCACCCCCGGCCCTCCAACCATACACTTCAGCGGGGCGCACATCTCATTATGAAACAATTAGGGTCTTAATTGACAGTTAATTAATCCAAAGTCAATTTGACCTTGCAAGTGTAACCTTGGGAGCGATGGTGGACTGAAGCACGGCCAAGACTGATGTCATCTTATCACTTGATCTTCTCCGCCCACTCAAGATTGAATGTTTCTCAGTCTGCTTGTCAGAGAGAAAATCTGTGATTATCTCTCACTCGCACCTTATCTGCCTATTGCCACTTTATTTCGCAGTTAGCCATTTAGTTGTTGATTAGTTGGCTGTGCATCTTTCAGACTTGTGTGTGCAAATGTTTTATAACATATCTCAGCACTAATGTTGCACCAATACTGATACTAGTATCAGAAGGTGCCCCGATACGGCCCTAAAATGCATGTATTGGTTTCAGAGAGTACTAAGAAATAATGCGCTGATGCTGTGCAATATGTATTCGAGATTTAGTTTCAAACAACGGTTGCCCGTCCTCGCGATGACCCGTGTTGTTAATAACGGCGTTAGAGTATAACAGCGTCACGAACGGTGTTATTTTTTTCAGTAGTGAGTAATCTAATCAATTACTTTTCTCATCTCGGCAACGCCGTTACCGTTACTGAGGACATAAAGGCGTGCGTTACTACGCGTTACTACGTTGGTTGAGTGACGCAAGAAAAGTCTGAGAGACACGGACTCACTGAGACGAGAGATCAGAGCGGGAGTGGGGAGTAGGGAAGGGAGTAGAGAAGGGAGTTGTGATACCGTTGCAAACGTGATGCTAGGTGGCTCCAATAATACCTGACTATAGCCGATAGCCTACAAACTACGCCCACATGATGCTACAGTAGATATCACATGTATATAGAACTAGATGCGAAATGACAGACACGGCGGAGTTAGCACATGTATAGAGAACGAGATGCGTAATAATGGACTCGCCGGCATTAGTAAACAGCCCCCATCTTAAAGTGCCTGTGACACAAAAAAAGCATGTTTATTTCATAATACACGCGATATTTTATGCTCCTGAATGAAATGGACCATTTGGATGTGTGAAGGAGCGATCGATATATTTATTCAATTTTTTGAATCCCGTGCTACGAAAATGACAGACTTCCGGCTTCGGTCTTGCATTGAGGAAGAGGGCGCTGTGACGTGTACAGGAGTCTTCTTCACTATACAGCCGTACTGTTGTATGAGAAGAACTAAAGATTCAGCTGATTTTGCGGATTAATTCGTTTATTTTTCGCATCACGCCAGCCAAACGGCTGCAGAAAAATCTTGCTGTACGAGGGAGAGGCGTGTGTGCCTTTTGGGGATTTCAAAAGGTTCCCATTCACCGGTGGATATTGGCCAAAACAAGCCCTACTACTGTGGGACCATGGGACTTACGAGGAAGTGAGTAAACATCGTGTTTTGTATTATGTAAAATACTGGGATCATTTTAATATGGAGGTGACTTGCATTTTGTGGCTGACATGCTCCTTGTCCCCTCGGCTAACGACCAGCGGCTTGTCGCACATCTACCGCCGGGAGAGCACTTTACTCGGCTTATTGCCCTCTTTATGTGCCCGGTGTTCTGTCAAATTTTCCAACCGATCAGAAATTGAAACTTTGTGTTAAAAATAGCCGCGAATACAGCGATTACAAAGTAAACACGACCAACTTTCTTTACTTACGTTTGATCATGGATGGGCATATAAAAAGCTCACCTCATATACATATTGTCATGTTAGCCACATAACAACTGCAGCCGCCCTCATATGAGTCTCTTGCTGTTAACGACTTTGCCGTGTAGTAAAGCATTAATTTTGCCATATTTGCGTTAACCATTTGGCAGCTACAGGCTCCTCCAACGTCGGCCGGTTTGTCCGGCGGTCATTGTCCAGCTGCTTCCCCGCAAACGAGCAGGGGAACGACGAGGTCTAACTTGTTCGCCGCCGGGTGTGTTGCCGATCGGCAAAGACAATCAACAACCAGTCATCATGTGAAATGATCCGGGCTAGTTATGTGTGATTACCCGCTTCGAAGACTTTGAAACATCACTCGGTTCGGGTTAGCATGTGTCACACCTCTTGGTTTGTTTACATTCTCCGAAGCCAGGGAAGGGAAATGACATAAGCCCGATTTAGGTGGCATAAAATATTGTTCGGGAGGTGCGACAGTAAAGGTGAATTCGACAGTTTTGACCATTATGGATTAATTTTGCCATGTCGTCCTGAATAAATGCATTTTTATTATTTCATATTCCATTTAGCACAAGACTGTTATTTGTCATGACCATGTCATTTATTTAGCTATTGGGGAAAAATACTTGGATAAAAAGAATATCCTATAAAAATATTGGCGTAGAGAGACTGAAACAATGACATTTTACGGCTCTCTTCGTCGCGTTTTCCTCGTTCTGAGTAATTCCCCCCCAATGGGCTGAATAGTAAAACCGATGAGCACATTCGCCCTACTAGGTGCAACAGTAAAGGTGAATTCGACAGTTTTGACCATTATGGAGTAATTTTGCCAAGTCGTCCTGAATAAATGCATTTTTATTATTTCATATTCCATTTAGCACCAGAATGTTATTTGTCATGACCATGCCATTTATTTAGCTATTAAGGAAAAATACTTGGATGAAAATAATGTCCCGTTAAAATATTGGAGTAGAGAGACTGAAACAATTACATTTTGCGGCTCTCTTTGTCGCGTTTTCCTCGTTCTGAATAATTCCCCCTCAAAGGGCTGAATAGTAAAACCAATGAGCCTATTCTCCCGCTGACGTCATCCATCTGTTGGAGACGCGAGAGCCCTATAATGACAGGTGTGGCTAACCCGCAGATTAAAAGACTAATTCCTCGTCATCTGTGCTTTGCTAAATTGTTGTATGTAGTCGAATCGTCTCAAAATATGATTTTGTTTCACATAAAAATGCTATTTAAGACTTTTTTCTCCTGTCGTACGCATTTTAAAGCAGTAGACTTCTCAGGAAGGCTCTGTTGTAGAGAACCTTCCTAGCGAACCTAAGTAACTTTATATCTAAAATACTCCTAATTTGGCAAAATCTTGACTTGAATCTATCTTTAAATGATGAAATAGTTTTAAAAATTTTACATGTGGAAAGTAGATAGAAGGGAACCAAGGGAGCAATTTTATCAACTTCAACGGTTGATTCACAACATTAATTGACTTCCATACATAGCAAAGGTTACTATGTTTGTTTTTTTTTAGAATAAAAAAAAAAACATGAAAGGTAACACCAATTGCTTTGCCAAGTAACTAATTACTCTTACATTCAGGTAACTGAGTTACTAACTCAATTACTTTTTGGGAGAAGTAATTTGTAACTTTAATTAATTACTTTTTTAAAGTAAGATTAACAACACTGGTGATGACCAGTTATGATCTGCGCCATAAGATAAGCAGCGCTTAGCCACAAATGCCGCGGAAGAAGAAAATGAGGAAGAAAACATAAGAAAACGAAGAATGCACTCAAGTTAAAAACAAAAAATAGCTAAAGGTTGTTAATTGTTTTTGGTTTTTGGTTTGTATGATTGAAAATGATAGCCAAGTCCTGTGGTGTTTTGAGCCCAGTAAAGTTTTGATTCGTCTCATTTAGCAGTCATATATTTGATAATAGAGTCTATACTTCAAATGGTGGATAAATGTGCATATCAAACGGGAATAGCAGCCAGCCAGGATTTAACGTTTTATGAACACTGCCATTGACATGAGCGACTAGAAGGCTTGGGTAGGAGGAAAAAGGGGGTAAGTAGGCCAGCAAACGTGTGTAGTCTGCTAGCAAAAGTGATGATTAGTTGCCTGGTACACCAGACTCACCGCTGTTCCAGCTATTGAGTCTGGCCAACATTCACGCGGATACAATTTCCAGGGCGAAGCACGCCACAGCAAACAGACAGCGGAGTGGACCAATCAACGACAGGCAGACGTGCCGTTAGTAAAATGACAAGGGCAGGACGAGGGACTGCGCGCTGAAGTAAACATACGAAGAGAGCGGAGTTTATTCAACATGGCTAGCGTGAGACAGACTGTTGTCAATGACTCGTGTCGATGTGTTTTTGGTAATTTAAAACTGATTTTACCGTGGATTGGAGCATATTCTCGGCTCTCCCGTTCACCATCTGTGTTATTGTGGAGACGACTTTCGACGCGCAAGAGTGAAGTTGCTCGTTAAGAACACGTCACGCAAATAAACGAATCTGATTTGTCGATTGATTTTGTACCTGCTCAAGAGGCCGTTAATGGGCTGGTTCCCAGACCGTTCTCTCAGTGTTTGAAAAATACAGGGAGAACAGTCTGGCAGAGCCAGGCAAGATGATTAGCACATAAGCTAAGCTAATTCACTAATGTCGTATAATGGCATTGACTGTGCACTCACACAGGATGTTTTAGTCTATTTTCCTGTTCACAAAGGTTTTGAATCAGTGTCTGACCAAGCATGATAGCAACTATTTTATATCCAAGTGAGTATGCAGTAAATTAGTATACATATATATATATATATATATATATTAGGGCTGTCAAAATTATCGCGTTAACGCGCGGTAATTAATTTTTTAAATTAATCACGTTAAAATACTTGACGCAATTACCGCACATGTCCCGCTCAGACAGTATTCTGCCTGATAAGTTTTACAGCAAGGTTTTTTGTGCTGTCTAACAGCGAACTCTTTTGGTCGCTTTGCGACATGGTTTATTGCTTTCTTGCCAGTTCAATATGGCTGCACGACGTCTCGGGCTGACGCCTACGTTGTAATGTTGTGCTTATATGATCCTTGGACAAGATTTGTCCGTAAGTATGGTTGTTGTAAAGAATGTACATATTATATTAGTAAGCGAAATGTTATATTTTTTTGTATGAGACGCTTTTTGTTTATGTTTAGTGAACCTGTATAGCATGCTAAGCTAACGTTTTTGCTAATGCAATGCTTGTGTACTTTTTTTTGTAGTTTCACTACGGTCTGAAGAGGACAGTGGTTTGAGGCCATTTTATTAATAAATCAGATGAAAAAGGAAGAAGTCTGATTATTAAGGCGTCGTTCACTAGCTGTCTAGCTTTGGAAAAAGTAGACACTTCGGAGTGAGGACAGCATAGACAGATTTAAATGACAGTAGAGTGAAATGCCCACTACAGTCCTTATGTACCGTATGTTGAATGTATATCTCCATCTTGTGTCTTATCTTTCCATTCCAACAAATTATTTCACAGAATATATATATATAATTTACAGGAAAATATGGCATATTTTATAGATGGTTTGAATTGCGATTAATTGCGATTAATTACGATTAATTAATTTTTAAGCTGTAATTAACTCGATTAAAAATATTAATCGTTTGACAGCCCTAACATATATATATATATATATGTATATAAATAAATAAATTTAAAAAACTACAGCGGTACCTCGACATACGAACACCTTGACATACAATCTTTCAACATCCGACATTCCTCCTCCGACCTCCGTTCGCCAGTCGTGATAAGTTATGGAATCGTAAGCTTCATCAGGTTTTTAGTCATCATCAAAAAAAAAAAAATTTCTCACTATCGTAAGTCTGTTCAGGAACAGCATGCAAAACACAACCACCACATTGAAACTTGATTCGTTAGACTACTATTATTATATTACTGTTCCAATTACTGTTTATAATTTTTTTGTTTTGCTGTGTGTAATTGCTATTTATATTTCTATCATACGTTTTTGTGCTGTGGGACCAATTCATCTAATTCTAATGTATTCTTATGGGAAAATCTCATTTGACATATGACCATTTCAACCTGCATTCTACATCCTGGAACGAATTAAAATTCATATGTAGAGATACCACTCTATTTTGATTTTTTTTTTCCTCTTCAAAACACGTGGTCTCGGTACATTATCGTCACCGGCCAGGTATCGGAATCAGGAGGGTATTGCTGCAACAGTACTTCATATCGTTATGATTGTTTGTGAACTACAAACCGAACACAACCGCCAGTGTAAGTCGCATTGCATATACGTTACATCCGTGCGTCTGTGATTTGTTCTTTCAGATTCAGTCTGTGCACATTAGCCCCTACTCTAGCATCGACTGTGAATATCCAGCACAAACCACAGAGGATCGGACTGACTTGCCATGATTCTTGTGCGTGGCAAAAGTAACACTGGCTTGCCAAGCTAATCAACATTAGCTTTAGAGATCACATTTCACCAAGAAAAGCTTATAAAAAGCAAACAAAAGCTGCCCAAGTGCACCAAGGCATTAATTTATTCAACATGCTGATAAATTAGAGAAGCAATTTGTGGAAATATACTTATATTGAACAAAAACATTCCATATTTGAAAAGTCAAATTCACGTTTTCGCCAAACTCTGACATCAGTCATTCATTTTTCCCGCTGCCTCCATTCTTTGCTCGTCAAACACTTCGGATTAAAAATTCGACTTCCTGCCGAGCGTGCAGTCAGTCAACAGCCCGCATTCATCAAAAACAATAAGTTTACCATTTTTTTTTCTTTTTACGTCGGAATGTGCGGCAAGCGTGACAAATTTGTCTCCGTTTCGTGTCGCGCTGACAGGACGGAGGCGACGCGTCTCGGCCGACCGACTTGGTGTGATTAAAGAGACGACGGCGCAAAGCATCTGCCCGTCACGTCCATCTGTCATCACCCAGCGCTCGCCATGAGCCGCTCATCACTCAAAAAAACAACAACAGCGCAACGGTGGGGAGGAGGAGGAGGTGCAGCTTAATAAATAGAGAGAGGAAGTGAAGGAGCTGCTGAGAAGGGCTGTGGTACCAACACATTTGTTCAGGTAAACCACTCAAACTGAGGAGTATTTACATCATTGTTGATTTTTAACAACAAAAAGCAGCACCGACAGAAGAACAAAAAAAAAAATGGGGAAAAAATGACAAGCATAGAAACAAAGATAAAAAAATACAAAAACTTTAACAAATCCTACTCTCAATTTTTGGAGCAAAATTGATGTTTGTCGCCACAATTTTACAGTACGGGTTTTTTTAACACTTTTTTCGAGGAGAAAAAAAAAACGTTGGATAAAAAACGTATGTAGTATTATTTTGTTTTTGTTTTTTTAAAACTTGGTCAATGACCAATTCTGCAATAATACATTAACGTTCTTCTTTTGTTTGGTTGTTTTTTTTTTTGTTTTTTTTTTTATCTTTCAGCTTTTGCAACTTTTACATGGAAAAAACAGACCCGTATGCGCAATAGTATCCAAACAAATGACTACACATGCTAGGATTACGAGGACACAAATAACAGACATAAATAAAGCCGTTTACTCTTATATTCAAAGTTTATATGTATTGATAGACCGCATGCACACACTGTGTGTAGATGATGCAGACACATATGGGTCATTTTGCCCCGACTCTCGGCCATGTACCATGTACGCAATATTGAAATAATTTTCATTTGGCACACAGAAAGAAAACTGATCATTCTCAGACTTATCCTGTTTTTTTTTTTTTTTTCTAACTATTTTATTGTTGTAAAGGCCACCTCCTGCCTAAAAACCAAGTTCAAGCTAGGCGCTACCGCTAACGCACAGCCCCATTGCTGCCGTCCTCCCTGACTCTCTCGTTCTTTGCTAATGTAATTGCTGCAAGAATTCTGATTTGGGAGACTTGAGAGTTCAGACTGCCGCCACATTTTGAAATATGTGGCCCAAATTGGATTTTAATCACATAAAAAAGTGACCCAGATCGGATTTGAACCGGTCAACTTCTATGCGATTTGTGCCATTCAGACACTCAAGTTTAATACCTTACTCAAGTCGGATTTGTGCATTAAGACCTGTGGTCTGAACCTAGTCTATGTTTCCTGTATGATTGAGAATTTCACCTAAGAATATCTACATACATATACACTGTTTCACAAAAGTGAGTACACCCCTCGCATTTCTGCAGATATTTAAGTACCGTATTTTTCGGACTATCAGTCGCACCTGAGTATAAGTTGCACCAGCCCAAAAATGCGAAATGAAGAGGGAAAAAAAAAACATAAAAGTCGCACCGGAGTATAAGTTGCATTTTTGGGGGAAAGTTACTTGATAAAATCCAACACATAGAACAGATATGTCATCTTGAAAGGCAATTTAAAATAAAATACAATAGAGAACAACATGCTGAATAAGTGTACAGTATGATGTTACATGATGCATGAACAACGAAATGTGAATGTATGTTAACGTAACATAGCTATTAAGAGTTATTCAGATAACTATAGCCAGGGGTGCACATAAGTGGTCCGCATGCGCGCATGCGTACTGGACGTAGACAAACGCGCTGGCCCTCGACGGCTTCCATACGCTTTTGCGTACCGATGATGGCTGACCACTGTATTTACGGCGGACACGAGAAAATCACCTCTGAAAATGTCATAGGCAGGCCCCACTGAGTAATTATTTCCGTGTTCCCCCACCCCCGTCAAAAGACAGACAGACGACAGAGACGTCACCGGAGCTACCGAAAAAAAGGACTTTTGCTGAAAAGTGGCTGCAAGAGGTACCATGGCTAGAAGCTAATGATGCTCGCACGGAAATGTGGTATAAAATTTGCCGTGACAATCCCAATTTCACTGATAAGAGCAGCGCATTTTATGTAGGGTCAAAGAATTTCAGCCATCCAAACTTTGAAAAGCACGAAAAAAAACAGAGTATTTGGCAATCAAGCAAACTATCGATGTCGGACAGGACCTCACTCGCCCTATGGACAAGTGGCGAAATAAAGTTTAATGAACAGCGCCATGCACTGACAAACGTGTTTTTGCTCGCATTTCACAAAGCTAAACATGCACGTCCAATGAGCTCTTATGAGGAGGACATCCCACTTTTACAAAGGCTTGTAGTTAATGTGGGAGCCGCATAATGTCCTTTATTTTGAATTAGTGCTTTTATGTTTCTTTCTTTACATTTCACTTCAGAGTAATGGCAATTTTGTTGAGCCAGTTGATGTTAATCAAGCAATAATTGTTAATATAATTATTTAAAGGTAATTGGCTCTAAGTAAAGCTTGTCATAATTTTATCGCATCAGGCGGGTCGGCGCTCAAGCTCAATGTGGACCAAGTCACATCTCCAGGTCCTCTTCTGAGAACCTGGGCAAAAAAATTATGTGCACCCCTGACTATAGCATAAAGAACAAGCTAACAAGTTTACCACCAAAATACCATGAGAAAAAATATAATAACGTATCAATAATTTCACACATAAGTCACTCCAGAGTATAAGTCGCACCCCAGCCAAACTTTAGTTAATTTTTTTTTCTAAAAATGCGACTTATAGTCCGAAAAATACGGTATATCTTTTCATGGGACAACACTGACAAAATGACATTTTGACACAATGAAAAGTAGTCTGTGTGCAGCTTATATAATAGAGTTTATCTATTTTCCCCTCAAAATAAATCTAAATATAGCCATTAATATCTAAACCCATCGCAACAAAAGTGAGTACACCCCTATGAAAAAAAGCACATCCCTAAATGTTCAAATTGAGTAATGCTTGTCATTTTCCCTCCAAAATGTCATGTGACTCGTTACAGGAGTGCTTTCAGCATTGCTGCAGATTTTAAAGAAATGGGGGGTCATTCCCACCACCATGCTTGACTGGAGGCATGACACACTTATCTTATTGTACTCGTCACCTGGTCACCGCCACACATGCTTGAGACCATCGGAACCAAACAAATTAATCTTCGTCTCATCAGACCATGGGACATGGTTCCAGTAATCCATGTGCTTTGTTGACGTGTCTTCAGCAAACTGTTTGCTGGCTTTCTTGTGTACCCTCTTCAGAAGAGGCTTCCTCCTGTGGTGATAGCCATGCACACCAATTTGATGTAGAGTACAGCGTATGGTCTGAGCACTAACAGGCTGAGCCCCCACCTCTTCAATCTCTGCAGACTCACAGACTACTTTTCATTGTGTCAAAGTGCTATTTTGTCAGTGTTGTCCCATAAAAAGACACTGTATACTTAAATATCTGCTGAAATGCGAGGGGTGTACTCACTTTTGTGATACACTGTAAATAGTACGGTGACAACTTTTCAGGATTTTTTTAGAATTCTATTTTGTCCAAAAAAAAACTTAATTTACGTTGTGTAACTTATCCAAAAAACATACCATTGCACTTTGATTATATGAAATTATATTTGCATATGATGTTGTTTTTATTTTCTCCCAGTAGGGCACAGAATTTGCAATTGTTTTTTTTCTTTTAATCAACTTTTTTATTTGCATTTACATGATCTCAAGGCTCAGTATTTATTTCCTCGCCTTTGGATAATTGTAATATGTAATATTACACCGTTTTTGTCATGGTACATTTATTGGGATTTTTTTTTTTTTTTGCTCTTTCCTTAACCCTTTCAGGTACAGTGATCACTGTAATGGACACCTTTTTTCATTATGAATGTAATAAAAACACTTAAGATATTTAATCCTTTACAAGGCAAGTTATTTGAAGACAAACTGGTATATATTTTCGAAATTACTGAATTATTAATCATTATCGTATTATATATATATTTTTTAATATTAGTTTTATATAATGTTAAATAAATGTATTAATTAGTAAAATGTTGAAAAAAAAACATTTCATGACATTTAAATTAATAAAAACAAATACATTCCAGTTACAGCCCCAAATAAACTCTACTCAACTCTAAATTTGAATTTTTATTTTTCATAGTTATTAACTCATTGCATGCCATTGAGGACGATAGACGTTGAATTTATACTGGGAACACTGGCTGTGAATGCTTATAGTTCAGTGCCATTGACGGTGCTAAACGTCCAATTCATTTTGACTGGAAGGAGCGAATGACCATTTGTCCATTCGCCACGCCTGGGCAAAATGCTTGCACAAATGGTAATTTGCCCCTTCAGTTAAAATGAATTGGATGTCTAGCACTGTCAGTGGCAGCCACAAGTTAAATGAATTGCCTCTAGGGTTAAAAAAAAAAAAAAAAAAAAAAAATCCTAATTCATGCATGAAAGGGTTAAACACTGTGAATGTTTTCATTATAGTATAATTTGCAACTTTTTATCCCATATCCTGTCGTGCAATAAAATTAAGATTTTTACAATATTTAATATAAAAACATAATTATCATAACTTTATTTCATATCTATGGATTGTTGTAAGTTGGGAAAAAAACAAAAATATTAAAACTTTTTACCACTTTTAGTCTGACAAAATTTGAATGCATCCTCTTGACATCTTATCTCCGCCCTCTCAGAAAATGACGTATTAACTCCGCCTTCTCAAAAAATGACACATTTCATGTGAAATTGTCCTTTTTCATCTGTGCTTTTCATCCCTCTTTCCAGCCTTGTGTGCTACCCTTCCCTGGATAAAGACGCAGTCAGCAAAGCGCCCGCTGGGACTTTGCGGGCAAAAGCAGCCCTCATCTTTCATCTTCGCGTTTCTGGCCGCGTTCCCTTTCCCCACCTCCACCTCTCTCGCTGTCCCGCAGCAACATTCCTTCCATCTTTACCCTCCTCCCCTCCCACCGACTATCTCCCTGGGATTATCGATTTGGCGTAGGCCGTGATGGAGTCTCACTGGGTGTAATGCGGGCCCCCAAGGTGTCTTCGGAATGGAGAGCATCATGACTTATGGACTAAGTATAGTTACGCTTCCACAACACCTGAATCACACACACACACCAAGATTTTCCTCAACGCAAGGCGCAGATTGATCATACAGACTAAATTCGCATTGCTGAAACGGCATCTTGTCATAGGAGAAAAAACTCCAAGCTGTCATTTTGTTTGTTTGTTTTTGTTGAATCCTTGGGAGTTTAACAAATGTGATAAATAGTCGGAATGTCCCTAGTAAACTGTACATAAATTAGGGTTGTCCCCGATCTGATCACGTGATCAAGCTGAAAGTCAACTGTGAAAATTAAAAATCTTCCTTTGGGCTGTTGCAATACAACAGGGTAGTCCAAAAAAATCCTGATACTCACTGGCTGGCGTTCTCAAGTTCGATTGGTGAATTTGTGTATTTTTAGAGACTGAAATACACTTAATAAAAGTAGATTGTGGATTTCTTTGGCTGCCATTGACCTCGATAGATGTTTAGATAGAGTCACTGTGAACCCTGTGAGTTCAAATGGAATAGACTTCTATCACTATCATTGGCAATAAATGAGTAAACAACTCATTTTGAGTCAACTTCTCAAGGGGACTGAAAATAATAATAAAAGTCAACAATATGCTAAAGTATCTGTATTACTCATTTGGATTCCATAGCACACGCTAGAATTGCAATTGATTTTTCCCCCCGCTCTGAAGTTATTCATGCAACGTCGCTGCATGCCGCCACGTATTATTGATGATAGTTTGCAGGGCTTACAATAGGGGCTGCATAATTGATTAAAAGGCATTTATAGTAATGCTGCTTCCAAAATCCACGCATGCTTTTCATGACATACACGCAGACGAACACGCTTTGTCCTGAAGCGTGTGACCCAAAGGCCAAAAGCGAAAGGCGCTCATTGGCAATGCGTGAATCCTATTAGGATCGGCCCCGGAGCCGACCTCTGCTTAGCAAATAAATAATAGTAATGATGATGATCCCTCATCTTGTCACTGAGGCGCACCCCCGGGAGGGAGAGAGGGGGATCATCTTGGCCTAATTGGTTCCAACCCCGCAGCATTTTCCAGGCATTGCCTTCCTCGCGCTCACTAAACTATGGTGTGTTTCACAGTCTGTTTGTGTGCAACGTCATCCTCTCTGGTTGTCTGTTGCCGCTTTTCTGAAAGGAAATTCTTCTGGGAGGGACCACTACACCTTACATTTGTAGTTTTGGTCTTGGTTTAGCTTAGCTTTGAGTAAAACAGAATATCTTAGCATAGCTAAATCCAGCAATGCTAAGAATAGAATAGCTTAGCCAGCTATGCTAAGAATTGAATAGCTTAGATTTGTTTGTTAGATTAGTTTTGCTCATTTGAATACATCTTAATGACATTGTATTGAATCTTACCTTTACTTATTTAGATGTAGAAACTTATTTTTCCTACATTATCCCTCTTTTTTGGCTTGTTTTTTGTTACAGTGAGTTTAGCATTTTTAGCTTTGCTAAGCTTGACATTGCAAAGCATAGAACAGGGTTCCCACATGTTTGATCGAGTGAAATTTAAGACTTTTTAAGACCATTTTGAATACAATGTTTTAGAAAATTTCTCAGAAAATGTTCATGCAATGCTGCACAATTTAAAGTTTAGGGACTTGAAGAGCAACAACAGGAAATTCATTGCTTTTCCTCCAGGTCACATTATCAGTATTAGTAAATTTCAGACTATACAGGCTTTTTAGGACCCCAGGGGAACCCTGAATTAGGAACACTAATCTTATAGTTGGTTGGGATATTCTATGGAAATCATGGGTTTTTTGTATACCTTTTAAAATAACGAATGCATATTTTAATATATTTTTTCCCATTACTGAGTACTCAGTAACATGTCAAATCATTGCATGACATTAATGACGCCTGAAAGTGTCAGCAACAAATGTGACAGAAGTGCTGACCTAACGTGTTTCCAGCCATCCACCCATCCATTATCTACCGCTTAATCTGGTGTTGGGTCGTGGGGACAGCAGCTTTAGCAGGGAAGCCCAGTCTTCCCTCTCCCCTGCCACTTCAAGCCCAGACTTCCCTCTCCTCAGCTACTTCAACCAGCTCCTCCGGCGGGATCCCAAGGTGTTCCCAGGCCAGCGTGTCCCGAGTCGTCCACGGGCCTCCCGCCGGTGGGACATGTCCAGGACACTTCTCCAGGGAGGCTTCAAGGAGGCATCCAAACCAGATGCCCGAGCCACCTCAACTGGCTCCTCTCACTTCGGAGGAGTAGCAGTAGCGGCTTGACACAGAGTCCCTCCCGGATGACCAAGCTTCTCACCCTATCTCTAAGGGTTAGGGTTAAGCCTGAGTTGTACTCCTGCGTTGCGGTGATGACACAGCGACTACAGCGTCATTCGACATTCGATAGTTCTGCGGTGAGGGAACGCATTGCTCTGTAATTCACCGCCAAGCCACTAGAGGGGTGTGGCGTTATGTTTGTACGGTTTTGGGGCATGCTTGTTGACTTCCGCTAGTCGTAGAAAAAATAAACAATGCAAGATGGAACTCTTGAAAGTAAATATTCTGCTCATCAACACTGAATAAATATTGAACATACAAATGTTGAGGGGCTGGCGACGCAGAACACTGTTTCGAAGCGGTCTGGCCGACTTTTGATGCCGCACAAAGAGTTTTAGACTCGGGTGGAGAGAGCCAGCTGTGGCGGCTAGCTTCAAACTGGCGTCGAGCACTGCGTTCAAGGTCTGCAAAGCCCCCCAGCCCGATTTGTTTGCCGTGTCCTACAACCGGCCAGTCGGAAGCCATAGCAGATTTCTGGCGTCTATGGAACTTCCCAAACTGCGTTGGGAGCCTTGATTTTAACGTTACCATAAAAAGCACCAAGGCACTCTCAATCAGTGATGATGTATCGTGTGTGAACTGTCTGTTATTGAAAATTAAAGCTCAAAACAACTCTTTTAACACCAAATCTGTGCTTTATTCTTCATATACTTGAAGTGTGACACGTAAATAAGTCACAGACTCACAGCAAACATATGTACACAATAAATGATGAAGTGTACCAACCAAAAATACGACATAAAGTGATAAAAAGTTGGCGGTTTTTGGCCGACTGGGTCACCGCTTCGTGTGGCCACTCGATTCCGAACACACACGTCTCGGTGGTTCTTCCATTTTTTTTTTTTCCAATCGCCGACCTTGCCATTTGGCAATCACAATAATGTCTTGACGAGACTTGCTCTTCGATGATACTCCCGTCAGCTTGGACCATTTTTGCGTGTAGAAAATAATGTTTGATTCTATTCTACAATGGCGGTGATTTCGCGCTAAACCGGAAACAACAGTCTGAGCGGACCAATTACAGTCCGTTTCTGCCACGTCATATGCGTCTACGCGACGCGAAGGTTAGAAAATTCGAGAGGCGTGCGTCAGGCTACGGCGCAGGGTCGTAACTCGGGTCTTCCTTGACGGCGCAGGTCTGACGCGGAAGTATAACTCGGCCTTTAGGGTTACCGCCAGAGGGAGCGCTCTCCAGCACACCCTCCAAGGACTCCAAAAAGGATGGGTACTCTGGGCTGCCGCAAACAACAATCAGGAAAGGCAGGGTGAGGCTACCCTCTCATCTAATTGGGTACACCTAAGTGTACAGGCGCCAAGCCGGGGGCAATGAGTATGCCCACATCTGCTCTGCTCCTCTCAACGTGGGCAGCTCCAGAGTGGAAGGATTGGTACCAGACCCAAACTGTGTGTGGAGGCGAGTCCAACTATATTGAGTCGGAACTTCGTTGCCTCACACACCAGTTCGGGCTCCTTCCCAGTCAGAGAGGTGACATTCCATGTCCCAAGAGTTAGCTTCTGTAGCTGGGGGTCGGACTGCCCAACTCCCTAGGCACCCGACCCCTCCCACAGGTGGTGAGCCCATGGGAAGGCGGACCCACGTTGCGTTTTCGGTCTTTGCCCGGCCGGTCCCCATGGGTACAGGCCCGACCATAAGACGCTTGCCTTCGAACACCACCTCCAGGCCTGGCTCCAGAGGGGGGCCCCGGTAACCCGCGTCTGGGCCAGGGAAACCTGTGTCCGTTCTTTTTTTTTTTTCGGCATAAGGGGTGGCCTGGCTCCAGAGGGGGGGCCCGGTAACCCGCGTCCGGGCAAGGGAAACCTGTATCCATTTCTCTCTTTTTTTTCGGCATAAGGGGTCTTCTGAGCCATGCTTGGTCTAGCCCCTCACCTAGGACCTGTTTGCCATGGGTGAGCGTGCCAGGGGCATAAAGGCCCAGACAACATAGCTTCTAGGATAATTGGGACACGCAAACCCCTCCACTACGATAAGGTGATGACTCACAGAGGAGACCATGCGCCATAAATATACAGTTACGCCTCACAAAGATGATTACAGGAATGCTGCACCTTTTCAAAATTAAGTTTAAGAGAGAGAGAGACAGAGACCAAGACAGAGAGACAGACAGACATTAATAGGCACAAATTTTGGGCCAGCTTTTTATGTAGGCTACTTTTAATAAATTGACATCTTCGATATTATACTATAAAGAGAAGAGCATTAACTTAAATGGGTGTTTTTTCCCTTTTTTTAAATATCGACTGTAAACCAGCCAAAAATTTCCCCAAAAGAAGCAAAAATCAATCCAAATCAAAAGGATCTCGAATAAAGTGAGCATTATTCCTGTTTTGTAAATGTTTTATGTTCAGGACTGTACTACCAACAGTGTTGCTGTTCACTTCCGCCAATTAGTGAGGCGTTGTATAACCTTTCCACATTACTGTATTCATCACATAGGATGCATATTATCATAATTGGCCATCAAAGCTAATTCTTTTCTCACGTTAACGCGTCATGCAAGTATAATATCGCCTCGTATTTTTATGTATGGAGAGTTGAGTCAAACTGCCATAAATGCTGATGCCTTTTGAGAGCTGTTGAGATTGTGTTGAAATATGGCTGAAGAGTGACCTCTGTTGGCTAAAACAAGCATTGCACGACAATTGATCAGTAGTCAGACAGTAGTCACCATTACCATAGATGTGCGTAACCCTAAGTGAATAAAACATATTCATTTTACAAAACCCACATTAACTTGCTGAACTGAGCTCTGTTTCTAGTGAGGATTATTTAGCTCATTCACTGCCATTGGAAACCTTCCCAGTTCAAATGGATATTGTCGTTAATTGCGGCTAATGAGTTAAGTGGTGTCTCCAGTTATAACACATTTATGACACATTATTACCGAAATGTGTCAGCTCAAATAGGTTTGTGATATCTTGCTTCATGGCATAAGGTGGAGAAGGTTGTTACCCAGGGTGGAAGTGACCCGTGTCCACCTATTCACCGCGCCTTCCCTCAGATGACAAACGACAAAGTCAGTGTCTGGAACTCTGGATCCAAACATGGAAATCATATCTGAAGAGAAAATGGATTTAGGGCACTCTGTGACAAGTAGAGCAAAGAGGCGTGGTGTAAATGTCCGTCTAGTTCTCACAGGAATGCCATACCCGTCATTCCAGATGCCTCTCTACATCATCACGCTATCAGAAAATAGCATTGCATCCCTCAGAAGGTCTTTAAATGTGAAAAGAATGTGGCTGTTTTGTCCAGCTACATTGAAACGCCAACTCCGATACATTCTGGGCAAGGTTGTGATTGTTTAGAATTGCTTTTCTCAAGTCAGTTTGTTTGCATGTACAGAAGGCAATGTTAAAACCAATATGGCCAAGGGCATAGGTTTGGTGTCAACATTGGTAGGGACGATATAAGAGCATAACCTGCATGTACACTTTTTGCTGGGGACGGGACATTAATAAGAACAAGGGTAAGGGCTACATTTTTCACGAATATGAACCTAATTAATTGATAGGCGAAATGATCAAAGCAAAATAAATCTGTATTGACTTATCACCTTTATGTGAATTGGTTCACGTGATACAACATTCGATTCAAACCTTTGTTTTGAAAAACTACTAAAAAAAACATTTTGAAGTGCAAGTCCCTTTATTTAAAAAATGGGGAGCTATCCAAGAATGGGTCCACTTCTGGGGACACTGGAGCACTGGAGATTGATATATCCAAGGACCGATCTACATCTGAGGCATCCTAGACTATCCCAAGACTCTCATGAAATTCTGATGTGTGCTCTTAACTTTAACTATTTTTTTTTTTCATGTCAGTTTATGTTCATGTCAGTGTCCCTCTGAAGTGGACCCATTCTTGGGACTTGCACTCTGAAGCCACCACGTTGCATTACGGTAGTGCACATAATGCAAACACTAATCCAAATGAGGGACGGCTAGCTTGACTTTGTTGTTCCTTGTGGAGGCTGGCCTGACCGCAGTAGTTTCGCAAGTTAACACAGATTAATGCAATGCTAACTCTGATGCAGGTCGGACATTTAGTAGCAAAATTAGTGGTGTTTCCCCCGCCTCCACAACATTGATTGATTTCTAATATCCATCCTTTCTGAATGGGGTGGAGGAAGCGACATGTTTAATTTCTGTCGGCGGGGTTGTGAGAGTGTGTGTCTGCGTCTGTGTGGTGGGAGGAGGGAGCGGGGGGGTCAAGTAATCAGCCAATCAAACGTGAGTTTGAAGGAAAAAATGGACCGGCACATTCAGCAAGTGAAAAGGGATAAATCTAAGTCTGAACATAATGAAAATAATTCACTTAATAATGGTAGTGTATATTCGATCCTTACAACATCAATCTAAGTCCATCAACAACAGACAATCTAAATTACCCATATAACTGAACTCATTTTATAATTCAAATAAGGTGGCTTAAAAGTTGGTGGGGACAATTTGAGCATCCTGAAAAGATGGTACTATTATGTCCCTACCATCCCGATGCAAACCTACGCACTCGAATTTGTAGCTGTACAGTCCTCCAAAAACATACATGGTAGTCCATTAACGACACAAAATTTGTTCTTAATGATGAATGCTTGTTTGTGTATTGGAAATGGAAGAGCCAGAGTACATATATGGCTAGACTGATAGCTGGCTAGGTCATCGATTGACCATCAATAGCTAGCTAGGTCATCAATTGGTCTATAGCTAGCTCATTCATCGATCGGTCGATAATTAGCTACATCATCGATTTGGCTATAGCTAGCCAGATCATTTAAAAAAAAAACAGTAGCTTTCAATGTACATCTACTAAATTACAAAGAATCACAAAAATAATGAGACACTGAGCATCTTTGTTCATAAAAGATACCTAGAACCAATCACTCGACTCTTAATACAAAGGTATTCTACATGAAATTTTATTTCCTTCATTTGCATGCTAAGACTATCCATTCTCGGACCTAAAACTGACAGAAAGTTCCAAAACAAACTACAGAAATGGGCATGAACATCCATAAGAGGCCAAACTGACCATAAAAAAAAAATCAGATCTCCTGCAGTAAGTTGGCAGGGAAGAAGCCCAGCTTGCGTCCTGTGCTGACCTTCAGGTACCCGTTCACCTCATCACCTTTCTTCACCACAATCTGCACCCATGCACACAATAGAAAAATGCATTTTTCAGCAAATCCCTTTTCCCCTTATTTGACATACTGATGAGGCATTTTACATGTGTCCACCTGGTCTTTCTTCAGTGTAATCTGCCCCATCTCTCTGTTGCCAACAAACGAGCGTGTCACCTTATACACTCTCTCTCCGGCCCTTACTCTGATGATATAGTTGGCTGGGAAGAAGCCCGTCCTATCACCAATTTTACCCTGAAGAGAGACAAGATTACACGTGATGACTTGAGAAAAATTTAGTTGTAAAAATGTATACTTTTACATTCTTTATCTACCTCTAACTAGAGCTGAACGATTGTTAAAAACTGACATGCGATTTTGTGGGGGATGCGATATAAATTGCGATATTAAAATTAGAAGAATTTTCACCGGACTTGAATAGCTCTGTTTGGGAAGACTTTGGTTGACTAACTACAACCACATTGTATTCATTAGAGATGTCCCGATCCGATCAGATGATCAGAAATCGGGCCAATCGCGCCATTTTTCAGAGGATAGGAATTGGGTGAAAAGGATCAGCTTTTCAATTAAAAATATATATTTATGTTTTTCCGCTTCATGCTCATACACCTTCCCATCCTCCCTCCTGCTAAGCAATGAGACCGAACCGTCTTTCTTGGTCACCAGTGCAGCTGGCGTTTGGTACTTAAAGTTAATGATGATGGACAGGTTTGTAGCTCTGATCTGGCCAGAGACGCCTCGGCAGCTCTACAATCAAAGGCACAAATGTGTTAATCATCATTAAGCTTTGTACACATTCTGAAGTGTTTTGTGGCAACTCATTCATTGTGTAAGTGGGAGGCTGTTCTCGGCAGCGTGAACGTCAAAACAAAACTTTTTTTCGGTATCAGATCGGGACTATGTATTGGCAGATTCTCAAAATCAGGTGATATGGACGCGAAAATTTACGATCGGTACATCCCTAGTATTCGTATAATACCAATTAATCCAGGTTAAGGGGGTTTATCTGTGAAGGATGATTGGTGTATGGTGCAAAACACAGACAAGGCTGAAAAAGCAGTTTCTGCTCTTGCACCCTTCTTTAAAATAAACTGCTGCATTTTAAGCCAGAAGAACTGTTGTGTTTGATGGAACAATACGTCTATATGCTGCCATAGCCCCCGAACTGGTTTTAATTTGTCCGTTTTACGCTGGAAACCCCCGTTTACAGACGTGGCGCAACCGCTTTTGTTTCAACTTAGCCATAAAAAGAAGGTAAGTAATCGCGTTTATTATTCAAACTGTCTGTCATTTTTAGCTTAGAATCATTAAATGATGTCTAATATTTAGTTTAAGAAAAAACTACTTTAAACAATTATTCACTCGCATATTTACGTCACAATGAAAACATAAGCGTCTGTAAATAAGTCTGATATCTACCTCATAACTATCGCTTAATTGTTTGTTTGTTTTTTTGTGATTGTCGCATTTTCCCCAATATTTGAGTTGATAAATAATTGATCCAAACAAAGAAAAATTAAAAAACAAAAGTTTAAAAGGGTAAATATATGAAAATGAAAATCTCAACCACTGCTTGATGTCTGCGATTTCTGCATCACGACCCTTGTTATTACCATGTTTCACCAATTAAATCCCCCAAAAATCCGGCTGTGGCCATTCACAGCTGTGTCTTGACACTCGATGATACAAGCTACATGGAGTTTTTGGATCAAAAAGAGGGAAGTCTGCGATATCTCGTTAAAATTAAAGATGCACCGATACCGATACTAGTATCGGCAGGGGGCGACGACCCGGCCCAAAATGGTGGTATCGGTATCGGCGAGTACCAACAAAGACTGCGCCGATACCATTTACCGGTCCATTATTATAACATTTGACTGCAGCCTTTTTTTTTTCTCCTGGCGCTCACTACACTTTGTCTCTGTGTTGTGTGATGACACGTGAACACCAAGCAGCTATCGCTATTGGCCTGCTCCAGACCAATGAGAATGGGCCAATAGCCACTCCTGACCAATTACAAGGCCGCTATGTCGGCGCCGCCAACATGGCGGCAGTCAGGGAATATTTCAAAATAGAAATCCCGTCAATTAAAATCAATGGCTGCATGCAAGATTTGTGGCCTGAAAGTTTCGAGATGTGGAGTTAAATCGGCCAGTTTCAATACCTCGAACCTGATAAAACATTTGAAGACGAAACGTGAACGAACACAACGAGTTTGAGCCTGCAAGAGCAGGACTGCTCTCCAGAGGAAGGGCGCGGGACCGGAGCAACAATCTCTGGTCAGTTTACTACGTCTACCTTAACTTTTATTGTCTTTTACTGAAAGAAATGCCGCAGTAATTTGGGACCTGTTTCCAAAGTAGGGTTGCCACCTTTTAGAAATAGAAATAAGGGAACCACCACCACCCCATCCCGAAAAAAGGAGGCTAATAGAGAGACGGGATGCTGTGGTCAATTATTATTACTTATAATTGTTAGCGTCCGCAAATGCGGAAACAAGGTTGGACCTCGAAGCGGACAACAAGCGGGGGATACGTACAAGGGTTTAATTGCAAACAAAAAATTACACGCGATCGCGGGATAGTAGAAATGACAAAAGGAGTCCGTGACAGCAGGTCGACGGAGCGCAATACTACAAACTCGAAGGTTAACTAAGACGATAGGCAGCGAGCCAAAAAGCCAAAATAAAAACACTCAAATACCTGCACAGGGTAGAGGTTACAAACGAGTGCAGCACACTAAAAGAAAAAAAACCCAATGCAGGGGCGTAGCAAGCAAATGTAGCGAGACTATAGTGCGAGATGTCAAATGGCGATCAGCAAAGCAAATATCTCGGCAGCCTTCTCTGAGCTCACCCGTGCTTAAATGCTGCGTTGATGAGCCCGCATTGGATTCAGGTGCGACGTCAGGAACGCCCCCACTAACAGCCCAGCAACAAAACACAATCTAACCAGCAGCAGAATGAGACAATCATTTCATGAAAGTTGCACTGTTTGGCCTTTGAGAGGTTTACAAAAAGTTTACTCAGTTCATTCAGAGTTTATTATTATGAACTTATTTTTACTTTCTTACTGTTGGGCTAGTATTATACTTTGTACTAGTCTTTTTCCTATTTTGCAAAGATAAGCAACAGCCTGACAAAGACTTGATAGCAATGATTTCACATCCAATTATGTAGCTCTTTTGGTGACAAAAAAAAAATAATAATAATTATATATATATATATATAAACGGGGTGGTATCGGTATGGTATCGGCCGAAACTGCACAGCCAGGTATCGGTATCGGGGCCAAAAAATGGTATCGTGCAACACTATATTGGCGTCTTTAATTCTGCTCTCGCGTGCTCTCACTTCAAGTTAGGGTTTTGCTGTTTAAAAAAAAAAAAAAAAAATTCCCCCCGTTCAAATTTTTTCTTCCCCCATAAAATTGAGATTTTAATGCATCACACATGCATATAGGACAATTTTGAAATTTGGCCAAATTGGGGGTCTCAGAGGGGAACTTCAAGTCACCTGAGTGTTTTCCGCCATATATAAAATGTATTCAGGAGGCCATGTCTCTACACTCTTGCTGGTTTTATGAAGAAAAACAAAATTTTACATTAAAAAAACAATAAAAACCAAATACATTTGATCTCTATCATTGTTAATGGCGGTAAATGTGTTAAGAAGATTTATGAATCTTTTACTTGTTTATTGTTTTCAAGGAGATGCTAAATTAAGTTCAGAAATTTAATATATATAATATATATATAATAATAATAATAAAATAACTAAAAAGAAATAATAATGATATAACAATAATCAAATAAAATAACTAATTATAATAACTAAATGGTGCAAATTAGGAACAACAGGCATCTATGGTTAAAAAAGAAAAAAAAAAAAGGCTTCTGGCAAAAGGCAACTAGGCTTCTTTGACCAGGAATGTCACTAATTCTCGACAATAGACATCAAGAGTTTACCTAGGCAGCACTAAAAACACCAATTATGCATTTCGGGGCAAGTAGCAAAGTGCCCCACCAAACGTACTCACCCTCCACCACTCCTCATTGGAGTCATCGATCACTGCGATGCGGTCGCCAGCGCTAGGAAACGAACAGGATGTGAGTGCAGACACACCGCAAAATAAAATATGATCATATGTCATCTTACTGTACATCCAGGTCATCTTTCTCGATGGCCTTGAAGCGGTACAGAGCCATGTAGTAATGAGACTGACTGAAAACGCCGATCTTTCCTGGCTGAGACTTTTTACTCTGAAACAAATATGATATTTGCATTTTCACTACATTGTAGATTACATTATTTCATTACTTATCTTGGTGTTCTTAATGATGTGAATCTGACTTTGTCATCAGCTGGAGCCTTGTCTCCTCGTTTGTCTCCCTCAGAGCTTGCTAAAACACACATTTATAATTATATATTAATTACAACCATTAGAAAAACTTCATTAGTGCCTCACTTCCTTCACCGCCATTTTCCTGCTGTTTGGGCTGTGACTCATCTTCCTCCATCATCATCATCATCTAAAACAAAGTAAGATAGCTATTACACAAATTTGTTTAACGAATCATATTGTATGAACACTGCGGGCATCCATACTGACGTTCTTCTTGTCCTCGGAACCCTTTTTGCGCTCCTTGTTGGCCATGATGACACCGATACGAAGGGTCTCAAACACAGGGTCAGTGCGATTGGACAGTGCTAGCGACACCAAATCATCAAACCGGAAACAAGCAAAATATGAATTAGAAGAATGGAAAATATACCACAACACAAACAAATATACTAACAATAAAGGCATGCTTTCTTGGACAGGTGTCAAACTTAAGCCCGGGGGCGGGAACCAAACCGACACACCTTTTGGATGGCCTGTCAATTATGTGCATACAACATCATGTTTTTATGTTAAAATAAAAATCTAAGAATGAGAAAAAAATTTAATAATATTTTAATAAATAATCTTTTTTATATTAGTTTATTTTCTTTTTCAATAACAAAAATTAAAAAAAAAAAAAAACTATTTAGAATAGAAAATATGCAATTTTTCCCCTGTTGTGATTGTTTCTATCAAAATGTCCATAGTTAAAACAAATTCAAAAGGTAAAAAGACCATATTTAGTTTTCCCTCTAAAAAAAAAAGTGAAAACAAAAGAAAACACAATATTTACTCTTTTCACCCATTTATATAGAACAATGGCAAATAAATTAAAAAATAAAAAACATAAGAGAATATTTATTTCTAAAAACAATTCAGAGATTTTTTAGCTAAAAAAAATTATCGACTATCAAAATAGTTGGCAATTCATTTAACAATCAATTAGTTGCTGATTAGTCAATTCGTCACAGCCCAAGATGACAGACATAATGACCTTCCGGAGGAAACCATTACGATGATGTGGCCTTCGACAAATTTTAGCTTGACATGCCTGCTTTAGCATTTTAAGGTATTAGTATTAGTTGGACTCACAGAAGGGCAACAGCTGGGAGACAGTAGCATTCTGCTGGCTGCTGTACAGAGGTGAACTGTACGCTCTCCTAAACCCTGGAGGCTGACACACACACACCACATCTTGATACTGCAAAAGATACTGCCAGTAACACAATACTTTTCCAAAAACACCTGTAGCATCATGACACTTGAGGTAGATAGAATCTAAAAAAGTACAGATGATGTTATCATGATTTGGGGAAAACGATTACTGACACTATCCTGATACTTTGCCAAAGATACTGGTAATATATCAATACTTTGTCCAATATATTTATGATCCAATGGTACTTTATTCTATGTAAATCTAAGAATAACTACGGTTTTCTTCAATTTTTTTCGCTCACAAAAAAATCTTATCCAAATTTGAGAACCTGTTAGTTTTCGATTTCCGTATTTTTCGGACTATAAGTCGCAGTTTTTTTTCATAGTTTGGCTGGGGGTGCGACTTATACTCCGGAGCGACTTATGTGTGAAATTATTAACACATTAGGATATCATTTCACATGTTATTCTGTTGTTTTGGAGTGACACTGATGGTTTGGTAAACTCTTTAGCATGTAGTATATGCTATAGTTATCTGAGTAACTCTTAATAGCTATGGCCACGTTCGCGTTCTGCCTTTTGCAATGTGTGTTCAATTGTATTATTGACTTTTTTATATTTAAATGCATGCTTTTAGTTCGTGGCGCTTTCACGCCCACGTGGGGGCACACTCGCCAGAAGAAGACTGACAGCTACGCAGCGTCTCAGAGAGAGAGATAGAGAGACAGAGACAGACAGACAGACAGACAGACAGACAGACAGACAGAGAGACAGACAGACAGACAGACAGACAGACAGACAGACAGACAGAGAGAGAGAGACAGACAGACAGACAGACAGACAGACAGACAGAGACAGACAGAGAGAGAGAGACAGACAGAGAGAGAGAGAGAGGGAGAGATGGCTGCGAATCTACGTTCATTGTTTATGCTTGTAAAATATCTCCACAGAGGCAACGCCCTGTGTGTATCATCTTTTCTGTTGTTGTTGTGTGTTTTCCACCCACGATCGGACACTTAGAGCCAGTTGTGTGGTTGTTTAAACGATGTGCTAATGCTAGCGAACGCATGCTAACCGTTTGTGTCATTGCTGTAACAGCACCTAATTATCATTTATTTACGTTGATGCGAACCTGTTTGGTATCGAGTACGAAATTGATTCCGCAAATTATACGGACGTCCAGCATCGTCATTTGGGAGTTTAGCTCGCTGTATAGCCAGGACCGAGCCGTAGCGTCCTGGTGAGGACAGTATATTCGCATTTTGTTGTTCATGCATCATGTAACATCATACTGTACACTTATTCAGCATGTTGTTCTCTATTGTATTTTTATATTAAATTGCCTTTCAAGATGACATATCTGTTCTATGTGTTGGATTTTATCAAGTAAATTTCCCCCAAAAATGCGACTTATACTCCGGTGCAACTTATATATGTTTTTTTTCCCCTCTTCGTTGGGCATTTTATGGCTGTTGCGGCTTATACTCTGGTGCGACTTATAGTCCGAAAAATACGGTAATTATTGCACCTCTAATCATGATACTCAGCCAAACAAACAGTTCATCCATTAACTCAGAATGTTACCATAGATAGTCGTCATGGAAAATGCAGTTATAACGATACCAACAATAAAGATAGCATCACAAAGGCTCGACAACGATTGTGCCAGTAGCTTGATGTTGTAACGCCATACTTTGCCAAACATACTCATAGTATCACAAAATTTGCAAATTATATGAATGGAGTGGACCCTGGCACATTTTACTGTAACTCAATGCTGTCAATCACAAAACCACCCTCTTATCTAGATTGGCGGTAAACAGAGATGGGTAGAGTAGCTACAAATTTTACTCAAGTAAGAGTAGCGTTGCTTCAAAATAATATTAATCAAGTAAAAGTAGTCGTCCAAAAAATGTACTCAAGTCCAAGTAAAAAAGTATTTGGTGAAAAGAATACTCAAGTAATGAGTAACATTGTGAGTAACTGCTTATATATATATATTTTTCCCTCTTTTTTTTTTTTTAAACAATGGAATTTTTTTAAGACCACAAAGCTACCTATATGGACTAGTGTTATAATGATACTGTTCAATATCCCATTAAATAACCACATTAAGCCAAAGAAATACAAAAAAAAAAAATCATTGAATCCAAACGAGAGAAAAAAAAAATTACATAAATGAAGCATTATTCGTCCAAAGAGCATGATTGCTCTCTGTTGGAGAAAATAGTTCTGAGTTTGAATAGTGAAGAGTTCCTTCATAATTACTATTTTGAAATTAAAAGGATCATATCGCCGGTTTTCTGTGGTTAATCGTTGCCAATAAAAAACTGGGAGGGGTTAAAATCCGCTCTTTCGGGTCATGTTGAGGGCAGCGCTCTATAACAAATACTTCATGTTTTACGGTGCTTTAAAGACACCCCATGATTGAACAGGCTAGTGTAAGAATGAATAGCAAGCTTGCGTCTGATTGGTATAATAGAGTCATATGACTATTGTTGCAACGTCTCATTGGTGAGCTCTGTAGAGCTACCCTGGTAATACACCAGGCACGTCTCTAATCTTGTCATTGCTGGCCAAAAAAATAAAAAAATTCATATACGTAGAATAAAGAGGAAAAATGTAATGACTCTTGTGTATCCTAAAGTAGCGGAGTAAGAGTAGTATTTTTTCTTCACAAACCTACTCAAGTAAAAGTAAAAAGTATAGCTTAGTATAACCATGGACTTAATAATGATATTGACGAGTCACATTCGCCAGACACTGCGCCATGCCTTCAAGTAGGGGGCCGTCCTACACTCTGCTTCAGTCGGTCGAAGTCGGTCGCAGTTATTCAACACATGCAGCGATCCAACCCGGATTTAGGTTGAAAAAGTATGAAAGCTGTACTGCATACAAACAGGAAGGATTGTCTCAGGAGTGATTTGTTCGAGGATTCAAGGTCATTATTATATTTTTCGTACCATGCGTGCATTTTCAAACTTTGTAAAAAAAATTTTTTTAAATAAAAATAAATCAATGGGAGAAATTAGCCGCCTCAGCATTGGCGTCATAATTCGCAATATTTACGTAAAATAAATGCTAACTGCCCCTTTTTTTATTTTTTTTTATTTTTTTGCTTTTAATCAAGAATCGAGACTGTTTTACATCCATATCTATAATGAATTCAGGGATTTAAGCATTTATTCCCCAAAATTTTCAACATAAAAAGCTCTTTGTTGTGATTAGACGATGCCACAGTAGCTTAAAGACTAGCAGCACATTCGACATATTTACGTAAAATAAATGCTAACTGCCCGGCTCTTTGCTCTTTTAACCAAGAATCAAGACTGTTTTACGTCCATATCTATAAAGAATTCAGGGATTTAAGCATTTATTTATAAAAATTTGCACATAAAAAGCTCTTTGTGGTGATTAGGCGATGCCACAGTAGCTTAAAGACTAGCAGCACATTCGAAATATTTACGTAATATAAATGCTGTTTCTTGGTAACTGGTTCTTTGCTCTTTTAATAAAGAATCAAGACTGTTTTACGTCAATTTAATTCAGGGATTTAAGCATTTACTCACAATTTTCAACATAAAAAGCTCTTCGTTTGTGTTTCCACTCGGCCAGCTTTGACTGAAGTAGTCCCCTATTAATCGGCCCCGCACCCCGTTTCTCGTCAATATCATTATAAAATCTATCGTAAAACTACTCTTAGAAGTACATTTTTATCAAAAAGTTACCCAAAGTAAATGTAACGGAGTACATGTAACGCGTTATTATCCACCTCTGACGGTAAACATACTGAAAGTAGGCATTGCCACCATACATTGGGCCTAGAAGTTTTAGGTTTCAAGTCAAAGACAAAAAACGGGCAAGCAATGGCTCTTCTTAGGTATCAAAAAAATCAGGAGTATCGCATATTTCTCAAGGCATTGCTGTACTTTGAACACAGCAGTTGGACGATACACTGTAGCTATATAAAACAAAAGAATGCTCACAATTTTGCCAAAGCACCTCTGGAACTCCACATAGGACTGACACTGGTGGTGGATACTGGTTTTGCAGTTCTTACAGCGCAATGCAAACTTGTTGTTCACTAGGGACAGAGAAGGAAACAGTAAAAAACAAATAATATTAAGTGAGCATTTCAAAGAAGTTTTAAAAAACTGTGGAGTTCTATACATACGAACAATCATGCGTGCGCACACGTCGCAGAACTTGGGCTTTTTGCAGTAATGATCCTTGAATTTATGCGGCCGGTCATTGATCGGTTTGATTGACTCGGGCGGAGGTGGCTCGTCTCGCTCCTCAACTTCCACCTCTTCGTCATAAATGAAATATACCTGCAAACAAATGTTTTTTTATGATTGAATTTTAACATGTGACCACTCATATACTGTATCTTTGAACATCCATAACAGACATCAGCTATTGTTTCCACTAGTGACAATGGGCGCATTCCTTACTCGACATAGGGGAGCATTTCCCAAGCCATTGTGACCCCTGCCTTTAGGAATGCTGACAGCAGGTTAGAGCTGCCGAGTGATGGCGGCGTAATGCACAAATTGTCTGCTGTATTACGCCTGATTGCAGTGTTAATCCACAGCCCAATGAGCATAGGCAACCTTTAATCCTGACAATGGAGAACTGGAGGCCGCTTGCGTCGGAAGCCTAAATGTGCTCATGTGCGTGAGAAGTGCAACAGTATATTTAGGAGAAGTATAATACAGTTTTGATAGATTTGATTTCAGGATGGCGCCGATTGACAGTCAAAAGCTATTTTGAGATTTAAGCCTTTTCAAACTGTCCCACCTTTGGTGTGTGTAGCCGTCAGAGTTACTTTTTGAACTCTTAAATGACGCTAAGCAGAATGTAGAGACACTGACTGACTGACTGTTTAAGATGATGTGAAAAGCCTTGGCATTTCACTTCACCTGTGCCTCTAGTACAGGGGTCCCCAAACAACGGTCCGGCCCGCCTCCACATTTGGTCCGGCCCCCTGAACAATACCAAAGCGCGTTTAAAAAAAAAAATTTCCCCTCAATAGTGTTATTTATTTCCTGGCTTTTTCTGTGAAGAACCCAGAGAGGGTTATTTGGTTATTATTTGTTATTATCTTTTTAATTAATAGTGTTGTTATTATTATTTATTATTATATTACCGTATTGGCCCGAATATAAGACGGTGTTTTCTGCATTGAAATAAGACTGAAAAAATGGGGGTCGTCTTATATTTGCGTTCTAGACATTATATCCATTCACGACGCTAGATGGCGCCAGATATCATTGGAACGATGTTCTGTCATGACAGATCTCAGCTACTCTTAAGTTTAACCAGTTTGCATTATTTTATTGCAATGTTTTTCCTTATTCAGATTTGTTTCAAGACTGCAGTTACAGTTAGACTTCACTTTGATGGTTAATGCAGTTATTGCAGTTTTGTTGTTTTATCATAATAGATTGGTTTATTCACATTTAAAAACCAGAAGCCATTCATTTACGAATGTGATTGCACTTTAGTTTACATATTTAAATGTTCAGATATTAAGATTTGAATGAGGCAAAATAACATGCTTTTTCTCTCAAATATATTGTTATATTCATTTGTTTCAGATGTACTGTAATTATTTTCTGTATAAAAATTAATTTGGAGTTCAAAAAGTCTTTTTTCAAACTTGAGTCTTGAAAAAGAGAGGGTCGCCTTATAATCAGGGCAGTCTTATATTCGGGCCAATACGGTATATTATATTATATTATATTATATTATATTATATTATATTATTATTTTTATTTTATTTACTTTTGTTCTGTGAAGAATCCAGAAAGGGTTATTTGATTGTGGCGTTCTGAAAAACAATACATTTTTTCATTTAGGCACTCCTGCAATTGTCACACTTTTTCTGTTACAAACTGACCCCGGCCCCTAATCAGAGAAGGGAAAAGTTATGTGGGCCTCACAGGAAAACGTTTGGGGACCCCTGCTCTAGTGGTTCAAATTTGATAGCAATTGGACAAAATTCCTTGATTTGTTTGGAACAGGGCAATGACTATCTGACCACACACCTCAATGAAAACTAAAAATACATACATAAAAAAATAAATATATAAACAAAACATATTTTAAACATTCTAATAAATATATGGCGGAAAACACTCAGGTAACTTAAGTTCCGCTCTGAGACCCCCAATTTGGACAAAATTCAAAATTGTCCTATGTGGAAAGTTTAAAATCTCTATTTTCTGTGGGAAGAAAATTTTTGGACAGGAGGGCATTTTTATACACCTTAAAAGTAGGTCAAATCAGGTGAGCGAAAAATAGACATTTTCGAGACATTTAAAATTTTCTTTAAATTTCTCATTTAAAAAAAGGTTTTGGACACCAATCTTGGTACATAATGAATAAAGAACACTTCAAGATGATCCCCCTTTGTCTACACAAGTCTTTGATAATCAATATGCATGCACTAAGACAACAATAATAAAGGAAATTGGTATGTGAGTGAATGTAGATTTTAATTTAGCCCTGTGTTTTATTTTGTAAATAAACATGGCTAAACGGGTAGTTAGCTTTATAGTTAATTATAACTTTACTGCAAACATTTTTGATTTGGTCTTAATCTGTGCAAAGAAAAAACATTTCCAGAGGAATTTTATGGGTTAAATTCCAATACCAGAATATTTTAAATTTTGCAGAAGGCTTTTAAAACATTTTTTCAATTATGATTAAAGAATGTGAATGCAAGATACTGAGAATAAATGACCCAATTTGCATAAATTCAACATAAATACATAACATTATTTTTTTTAGACTTGAAGCCTAGGACCTAGGTTTTAATGATTTAAGCATCTAATGTATCTAATACATTGATATCATCCCATCATAAGCAATCAAAATGGCAACCAGGGTCGAAAAGCAAATGGACGCCATAGTAGTCAGTTAGGCTAGGTTCACACTACAGGTCTTAATGCACAAATCCAATTGTCATATCCGTTTTTTTGGCGTGCCCGTTCAGACTTCCTTTGTCCATTGAGACCATTACGCATGCGCATTAATTCGCATTCCGACACGCGCTGAGCAAGAAGACCGGCATGCGCAGAAGCATTAAAAAAAATGACCACACATGCTGGCTGTCATCAGTCATTCCAGGGATATCATATTTTGCTTTTCAAAAAGAGGACACAAATAACAGACATAAATAATCCCCGTTTAGGCTTATATTCAAAGTTTATATGGATCGATAGCATGCACGCACTGTCCGTGCATGTCACACACACATACGGGCAGTTTCCCCCGACTCTCGGCTGTGTAAGCAATGTTGAAATATTGCTCATGTAGAGCAGAGAGAAAACCGATCATTCTCAGGCTTATCCTCAACCCATTTTTATTTTTTTTATGACTGTTGTCAAGCCCGGCCCTTCCCCAAAAGCCATGTTCAAGGCAAACTAGGCGCTAAAAACGCAAAGCTGCACCGCTACCGTAGCGTCTCTCTCGCTCTTTTATGATGTAATTGACAGTACAGACCGCCACGACATTCTGGAAAAATGTGGCCCAGACCGGATTTGAGCCACATATGAAAGTGACCCAGATCGGATTTGAAATGGTCAGTTCTATGCGACTTGTCAAGTTAATGCCTCACTTGAGTCGGAAAAACACAAAAAAATCAGATTCATGCATTCAGACCTGTAGTATGAACGTAGCCTTAGCCTGTTGTGTCCATAATTCTCGCGCTAGCATTCAACTGCACTGTATGTCTTTTAGTGGCTTTCCGGTAACTCGAGGTGAGAGCATGAGAGCATTTTTAAAGACAGTATGATTTTAATGAGATATCACATGCTTACCATGTTTCGATCCCAAAACTCAGTGTAGCATGTATGTAATTAGCCATAGCCGGACTTTGTGGGGATTTTATGGGTGAAACACGGCAATATTCGAGATTTTCTTTTTCAAATATTTGCCCTTTAATTTTTTTGTTTTTTGTTTGTTTGGATCCATTATTTATCATCTAAAATGTTAGGAAAAATGCGACAGAAACAAAAAAAAAACAAAAACAATTAAGCGGTAGTTATGTGGTAGACATCCGCGACTTATTTACAGACACTTTTTTTTTTTTTTTTATTGTGATGTAATTTGTTTAAAAAATTAAAATATGCGAGTGAATATTTTTTAAGTAGCTTTTTAAAAAACTAAACATTAGACATCATATAATTACTTACCTTCCTTTTATGGCTGGGTTAAAACAAAAGCGGTTGCGCATTGTCTGTAAACTGCGGTCTCCAGGGTAAAACGGACAAATTAAAATTATGCCGGGGCATAACGCGCCATGAAACTGCTATGGCAGCATATAGACATATATTACTATCAAATAAACCAGTCCTTTTGCCTTAAAATACAGCAGTTTATTGTAAAGAGGGGTGCAAGAGCAGAAACTGCTTTTTAGCCTTGTGTGTGTTTTCCGCCATATATATGTATATTTCTTAAATGAAAATATTCATTTAAAAGAAAAACACAGAAAACAAAAGTTTTTGCCATTTAACTTCTAATATTTCGACTTTGAAGGACACCCAAAAAGCTAAAATCATCTAACAAAAATCATTCATATATGATAGCAGTTGGACAGTTTCTTATTCAAGTTAGTTAAGAACAGGGCAAAACAGGGCGTCAAATAGTTTGACACCAAAAAGGGAAAAAAGATACTAAAATCTTTAAACCAAAATGACAGACTTCAGACTGATTTATTAAGACCTGTTTTGTCATCTACTACCTACTGAAGGGAAGTGGGTGGAGTCTGTGGCTATACTTTCCATAAATGGAAGACCACCAGGCCAGACTTCACTGCCACTGTATACCACACTTAGAACACGGCCTGAATAAATAACACATGTGATATTACTTACCGTGTTATCCTCCTCTTTCACCACATTATCTGGCAAAGGGGGGTTGTCATGAATATCGACAGAATCCTTGTCGTCAAGCCTGTCATTGTCACATAGCGAAACGTTAAACCGAATGGCTAATGCTACACCAAAAAAAAAATCAAAACAGGAGATGCTGAGGGTTGCTATGTGTACTCACGAGTCATAGTTGGCCATGGTGCACAGCTGATGTTCTGGGTCCCCGAAGTTCCAAAAACTGTGGTATGGGTGCTAGAACTAACAAAAGCATGTGTTTAAAGTCCCAAAAGTGACAAAACCTCAGTGAAATATACATTCAATTAATCAACATTCATTTTTTCATCTATGGAGCTGCTTATCCTCACAACTCAAATAGCTGTTTTTCCACTGTTTGGGTTAAGTGGAATGTCGTTGATCATCCCCGTGCGAAGAAAACGTACAAAAAAATAAAAAAAATACAAGAGACAAATATATATATACACATATACAGTATATATATATTAGGGCTGTCAAAATTATCGCGTTAACGCGTGGTAATTAATTTTTTTAATTAATCACGTTAAAATATTTGACGCAATTAACGCACATGTACCGCTGAGACAGTATTCTGCCTTTTGGTAAGTTTTACAGCAAGGCTTTTTGTGCTGTCTAACAGCAAACTCTTGTGGTCGCTTTGCGACATGGTTTATTGTTTTCTTGCCAGTTCAATATGGCTGCACGACATCTCAGGCTGACGCCTACGTTGTAATGTTGTGCTTATATGATCCTTGGACAAGATTTGTCCGTAAGTATGGTTGTTGTAAAGAATGTACATATTATGTTAGTAAGCGAAATGTTATATTTTTTGTATGAGACGCTTTTTGTTTATGTTCAATGAACCTGTATAGCGTGCTAAGCTAATGTTGTTGCTAATGCAATGCTTGTGTACTTTTTTTTTGTAGTTTTACGACGGTCTAAAGAGGACAATGGTTTGAGGCCATTTTATTAATAAATCAGAAGAAAAAGGAAGAAGTCTGATTATTAAGGCGTCGTTCACTAGCTGTCTAACTTTGGAAAAAGTAGACGCTTCGGAGTGAGGACAGCATAGACAGATTTAAATGACAGTAGAGTGAAATGCCCACTACAGTCCTTATGTACCGTATGTTGAATGTATATATCCATCTTGTGTCTTATCTTTCCATTCCAACAATTTATTTTACAGAATATATATATAATTTACAGAAAAATATGGCATATTTTATAGATGGTTTGAATTGCGATTAATTGCGATTAATTACGATTAATTAATTTTTAAGCTGTAATTAACTCGATTAAAAATTTTAATCGTTTGACAGCCCTAATATATACCCTAATTTTCGCACTATAAGGCCCTCCTGACTATAAGCCGCAGCCCACCAAATTTGGCACGAAAATGGCATTTGTTCATAGATAAGCCGCACTGGACTATAAGCCGCAGCTGTCCTCACTGTATCATGGGATATTTTCACCAAAAGATATTAACCGGTACAACCTTATTTGACAGCGGCATCATACGACCGACTGTCATAAGACCAAATGAACCATCAATAAACTTTGAACCAATTACTGCAAAGCTTTATTGCTTCAAGAAGCTTCATTTGGCCATCACTGCTCCCTTGGGGGAGACAGTCAACCTCTGCTGCCACCTGCTGTTGACTGTTGTCATCCAACATGCCTCTTAGCATGCATTGCAGCGCTACAGATGTAAATAACAATCAAAAATCATGTTCTGTGCTAAATATTTCTTCAGTTACTGTTCCAATTGTTTCATCAATTGCTCGTTATGGTATTTGCTAACACTTTATTTGACAGTGGTGCCATAAGACTGTCATTACACAATCCTAATTATGACATGTCTCTGTCCTGAGCATTCATGAATGCTTATAACAGATGTCATTAAGTGTTATCCAGCAAATGATGTCACTTTTGAATGGATGCAAAAGATCCAAGATGGACAAAAATTGAGTTAGTGACATAATTTGCCAAATGACACTTAATGACATAAGCATTCAGTAATGTCCATGATAGTGTCATGTCATAATTTTGATGATCTTATGACAGTCTTATGACACCGCTGTCAAATAAAGTGTTACTTAAAAAAATCAACATATAAACCGCACTGGACTATAAGCCACAGGTATCAAAATGAAGGAAAAAAGTAGCGGCTTATAGTCCGAAATATATACACACACACACACACACACACACACATATATATATATATATATATATATATATATATATATATATATATATACACTTGATGACTGATGAAATCAATGAAAACGAACAAAATTAAGAAAACTAGAACTACAAAAACATTATTGTTAACTGAAATAAAATATTTAAAAAAAAAAAAAAAAAAAACTGTATAGCGTGCACACAGAACTAAAATGTGTTGAAATTACAGATACTCAACCTTTGGTTATCTTATTTTTTCCACAGAAGCAATTTTCACATGTCAAAGTAACATTCAAAATGACTAAATATTTTTTTTTTTTTTTTTTTTTTTTGTAATCCTAAACCTGAGAAATAACCCAATTCATGAAAAACAAATCATACAAAAGCTAATTAAAAACTAAAAAATTCAACAAAAAAATAGACCCGGCCCACCCCCGCCCCCAAAAATCAAACAAGTTCACTTTAAAACCAATAAAAACTCCAAAACTATTATAACCTTGTGAACATAAACACATTATGTAGTTAATCAAACTGACCTTAAACTTCCCACAATTTTCTTGCTGTCTTTTCCATGTCCGACGTTCCAAGCGAGGCTCCAACAGGTGGGAGTTTGGGATGAGAAATGCCCCATGGCCAGCCCAGCTCTCCATGTGAGTGCAAGTGTGACCGTTTGGGACAGCTGAGCACTTGAAAAGCTTTGAAAGGCTCTCCCAGCTGAATGTTAAAGAATTGCACAGCTCCCCAATTGCACGTGGGCCCAATATAACCACTAATTTAGAAGATGGGCAGAGAGGATGTTGCCTTTTTAAATGAATAAATTAATGAAAAAATACTGAACTGCTTAATGGATGTACAGTTTTAGTAAAATACTAGCAATACGACCCGGCATTGCTCGGGTTTGTGTAACATAACGCAATACAACCAAAGGGTAGATAAAACATACTTTCCTTAGAAATGCAGCTGTAATGTAGTAATAGTAAAAGGACACCACAAAGGGGTTAATACGCAATCGCTTTTGGACACAGTATTGTGGTGAGCGACATGGAGAAGTTTTTTTGTATTACATTTGCTGCTCTTGGGCCACATACACCGCACGACCCCAAGAGACCTTTATCAGCCGTGGTGCTGTTGGTCACTCAAGTTTTCAAAGGACCGAAGGGTCAGCGGCACGATTCCCGGCTACGACTGCCCACTGTCGAAGAGCCCTTGGGCAAGGCAATGAACCCTAATTTGCCCCCAATGGGTTGGCAGCGCCTTGCATGGCAGGATGGTGTGTGAATGTGTGCATGAAAGGGTGAATGTGTGGTAATGTAAAGTGCTTTGGGCATTGTAACAAGGTCGATAAATGCACTACATATTTATTCTCCATTTATTGAATAATATACACATTGACTTCACTATGATATTGACGGGTCAGATTCGACCTTCAGTGTGCCACGCCTTCAAGTAGGGGGCCATCCCACAACCCGCTTCTGTTTTTCGCAGCGACACCTGCAGCGATCCAACGCCGGATTTATGTTGAAAAAGTACGAAAGCTGTAAACCATACAAACAGGAAGGATTGTCTCAGGAGTGATTTGTTCGAGGATTTAAGGCAATTATTATATTTTTCGTATCATGCATGCATGTTGAAACTTTGTAAAAAAAAATATATTTTTTTTTTTTAAAAGAAAAAAAAATCAGTGGGAGAAATTAGCCGCTAGAGCATTGGCATTATACTTCGCAATATTTACGTAAAATAAATGCTACAACGCGGTTCCGGAATAAGATTCAGGGCTGGAATGCTGTTCTGGTACACGGTGCTTTGATTCAGAAAATATGACTCAACTGTCAAAACGCTATGTAAATAAAAAAATTAAAAAATGCTCAGCTGCCACACAAGCATTTCATCAAGAAAACAATCTACCAACATCAGATTTACATACACAAGTGTTAACAACAAGCGTGATAAAGTGCTTAAGTAGCGTAATCCGTTTCCACCAATATTTATTATTTTATTTTCCACAGACGGCATGGAGGTTTCCCCAGCTGCTGAGGTTATCCGAGTCTGACGATGATGAGTCACGTCAATGTGCGAATGCACGCAGCAAAGCAAAACGCCTGGACTCATTTATCCATTCAACTGGCTGACATACTGACATGTGATCCGCAGAGATAGTTAGCTCTGATTGGTTCAAATGTGTATGTTTTCTGGAACAGCAAAAAAAAAAAAAAAAAAAAGGTTGTTGAATTGATGCGACAAAAAAAGGGGCAATGCAACATAAAATGGATCAAATCTTTAAGAGCAACGAAAGAGTTGAGGAGGCTTATTTATCATATTTAGTTTTATTTGCTCTGATGGGGAGGTTCAAAACAGCTGTCAATGTGCACTTTGGACCTACATTTGTTCATTTATGTTAGGCTACTTATTTCCTTATGATTTAAAAAAAAAAGTCAATGTTTGCGCGATCTTCAAAATATATTCCATTTCACTCGGCATGATATAAGTCATTTGTACTTATTTTTCTGAATATATGTTACTTTTATCTTTTTATTAAAAAAAACAACACAAAAGTAAAGGTTTACATTAACTTCAATTTTATTATACATCCTATGTTCTTAAGTACTTATAGACCCTACTCACATGACGTCACAACCACGCCTCCGCGCCATATTGTCCGTCAGCTCGTCGGGTTTAAGCATTACCGCTATGTAAATTCCTCCTATTATGGCGTGTTTTTCTGCTCGTTAACATTAATAATCAAAATGGTGAAGGCGTGTGTGGCGGTTGGTTGCAGTAACAGAGAAGATAGACGGAGAGACTTGAAGTTGTACCGTATTCCGAGAGACCCAGAGAGGAGAGCGAAATGGACTGCTGCAATTCGACAAGAAAACTGGGCACCAAACGATCACCACTATGTAGTAGTCATTTTATACCTGGTAAGATGCATTTAATATATACAGTGCCTTGCAAAAGTATTCGGCCCCCTTGAACCTTGCAACCTTTCGCCACATTTCAGGCTTTAAACATAAAGATATAAAATTTTAATTTTTTGTCAAGAATCAACAACAAGTGGGACACAATCGTGAAGTGGAACAAAATTTATTGGATAATTTAAACTTTTTTAACAAATAAAAAACTGAAAAGTGGGGCGTGCAATATTATTCGGCCCCCTTGCGTTAATACTTTGTAGCGCCACCTTTTGCTCCAATTACAGCTGCAAGTCGCATGGGGTATGTTTCTATCAGTTTTGCACATCGAGAGACTGACATTCTTGCCCATTCTTCCTTGCAAAACAGCTCGAGCTCAGTGAGGTTGGATGGAGAGTGTTTGTGAACAGCAGTCTTCAGCTCTTTCCACAGATTCTCGATTGGATTCAGGTCTGGACTTTGACTTGGCCATTCTAACACCTGGATACGTTTATTTTTGAACCATCCTATTGTAGATTTGGCTTTATGTTTTGGATCATTGTCCTGTTGGAAGATAAATCTCCGTCCCAGTCTCAGGTCTTGTGCAGAAACCAACAGGTTTTCTTCCAGAATGTTCCTGTATTTGGCTGCATCCATCTTCCCGTCAATTTTAACCATCTTCCCTGTCCCTGCTGAAGAAAAGCAGGCCCAAACCATGATGCTGCCACCACCATGTTTGACAGTGGGGATGGTGTGTTCAGGGTGATGAGCTGTGTTGCTTTTAAGCCAAACATATCGTTTTGCATTGTGGCCAAAAAGTTCAATTTTGGTTTCATCTGACCAGAGCACCTTTTTCCACATGTTTGGTGTGTCTCCCAGGTGGCTTGTAGCAAACTTTAAACGAGACCTTTTATGGATATCTTTGAGAAATGGCCACTCTTCCATAAAGGCCAGATTTGTGCAGTGTACGACTGATTGTTGTCCTATGGACAGACTCTCCCACCTCAGCTGTAGATCTCTGCAGTTCATCCAGAGTGATCATGGGCCTCTTGGCTGCATCTCTGATCAGTTTTCTCCTTGTTTGAGAAGAAAGTTTGGAAGGACGGCCGGGTCTTGGTAGATTTGCAGTGGTCTGATGCTCCTTCCATTTCAATATGATGGCTTGCACAGTGCTCCTTGAGATGTTTAAAGCTTGGGAAATCTTTTTGTATCCAAATCCGGCTTTAAACTTCCACAACAGTATCTCGGACCTGCCTGGTGTGTTCCTTGATTTTCATAATGCTCTCTGCACTTTAAACAGAACCCTGAGACTATCACAGAGCAGGTGCATTTATACGGAGACTTGATTACACACAGGTGGATTCTATTTATCATCATCGGTCATTTAGAACAACATTGGATCATTCAGAGATCCTCACTGAACTTCTGGAGTGAGTTTGCTGCACTGAAAGTAAAGGGGCCGAATAATATTGCACGCCCCACTTTTCAGTTTTTTATTTGTTAAAAAAGTTTAAATTATCCAATAAATGTTGTTCCACTTCACGATTGTGTCCCACTTGTTGTTGATTCTTGACAAAAAATAAATAAATTTCCTATCTTTATGTTTGAAGCCTGAAATGTGGCGAAAGGTTGCAAGATTCAAGGGGGCCGATTACTTTTGCAAGGCACTGTATTTAGAGGGTTTTGGGCTGACAACCACAATTAAGATCATTGGGAGGCTAATCGCCGACAACAAACAGTTTCAAATTCAAGATGCTTATTTCTTCCACCATCATTATTTTTTGAATAATATTTAGTAGGTACCAAGTGAAAGAAGTTAAACAGGTGTGTCCAAACCTTTTGCAAAGGGGGCCAGATTTTGTGTGGTAAAAATGCGGGGGGCTACCTTGGCTGATTTACATAGAACAATATATTTAAACAAATTTTAGCAAGCCCTTCTGTGTGTCACATTTGCTTTATTAATTTTTTTCATTCATAATTTCAACAATCTTGTCTTTGTGGCGTTCTCTTTCGACACTCGGGCTCTTGCGAAATACTGCTGCTGTGAAATTAAACTAGCTTCAAGTTGCTATCATTTCTCGCTGCGTATCTTCCCTGTAATGTTGTCGTGCATGTCAGCGTGTCTTGTTTGGTAATATTGCATCACATCGAACTCTTTGAAAACAGCGACTGTTTCTTTGCAAATGAGGCAGACACAGTTGTTGCGTGTTTTATTGAAGAAATAGTCCAATATCCACCTATCCTTGAAGCGTCGGCCATCGCAGTCAACTTTTTTTTGATGATTGTCTCCATTTTAGAAAATTGGAAGTAAAGTGTCACATGGGGTAATGTTGCTTAGAGTGCTGCTCTTAAAGTTTTTCAAACTTTTGTGAGAATAGGCTGATTTTGTGTGGACAAGATAGTTGTAGATATCAGGGTAGCAGATGTCAGGCAGAGAGGGCAAAGACAGCGGGTCGAAAAATATCGATTTAGGCATCAAATATGGATCTGGCGAATGGATAGACTGAAGCTTTTCCACATAACGCCTTTTATGCAACGCATCCAATGAGTTTACAGCGTCTGAAAGCACCGGGGCTTCCATGAATTGCACTATAAATTGCACGACAAATTGAAACCTTTGAGAATATGGATAAACACTGACGGACAATATGGCGGCCGGATACAGCGACACGTCATTCTGTGACGTTGGTGAGTAGGGTCTATAATTGAGATTTGGCATTTAGTATGTGAGGAAATGAGGGAAAATAAAAATTAGGAGATGGAGGTTGGGATTATTGCTGTTTTTGTTAACTTTTATTTTGAAAATCATTGAAAAAATATAATTTTGAATGACAATCGGTTTTTGTATGTGTTATAGAAATAACTGTGCTAAAACAGTTTTCTATGCATTTCAGTAGTTTAAGAGGTTTGACCACCCCCCCAAAAAAATGAATGAAAAAAAAAAAAAAATTCTGGCTCCGTGGCGACCTTCACGTCAGGGAGTTCCAGCAAGAAATTCTAGCCACTTTCACCCCTGCTGACTAGCCTCATAGTTCGCAATATTTGCGTAAAATAAATGCTAACTGCACGTTTTTTTGGGTTTTTTTTTTTCTTTTAACCAAGAATCGAGACTATTTTACTTCCATATCTATAAAGAATTCAGGGATTTAAGCAATTAGCAATAAGCATTTATTCACAAGAATTTTCAACAAAAAATCTCTTTGTCAGAGATTCCACTCGGTCAGCTTTGACAGCCACGCCAACAATGCAGGCCCCCTACAAATCGGCTCCACGCCCCGTGTCGTGTCAGTATCATTATGAAATCTATGATATACACCAGAACATTACAATGGCAACCACCACTCTCAGTCTTGGTTGCAAAACTACCCATGAACCATAGCAGCAGCAGTAACATAATAAATAACAGTTGCTACAGTATGAATATCCATCTGAAACGAATCCCATAGTAATATTCAGAAAAATTGTACATTTATTTAAAATTCAATGGCTTGTTGTGGAGTACTCAAATCCACAACGTATCATCAGAGCACATTTAAATTGGTACATGAACCCGTAAAGTGAGAAAGCCAACTGCGACATTGCAATCACAATCTATGCTTTTTTGCCCAAAAGATGGCGCTGTCGCTTCCACAATCGGGGATTTTCTATGCAAATTTTGGGAGTTTCGAATTAATTTTCTGCAGTACAACTGTAAAATTTCGTCAAAATCCGCCCAGTCATTTTTGAGTCCATTGGGAACGAACACACACACGAGGACACACCGACACACACAGAGATATAGTTCGATTTATATGTAAGTATAGATACTGAGATAGTATAGTATAGTATAGTATAGTATAGTATAGTATACATTCTAAGTATACAGTTTCTCCCAGCGACATTAACAATAATTAACAATAATTAATTAAAAATGTGGCGGCACGGTGGCTGAGTGGTTAGCACGTCCGCCTCACAGTTCTGAGATCAAGGGTTCAATCCCGGGCTTCGGCCTTCCTGTGTGGAGTTTGCATGTTCTCCCCGTGCCTGCGTGGGTTTCCTCCGGGAACTCCGGTTTCCTTCCAAAAACATGAATGGTAGGCTTATTGAATGCTCTAAATTGTCCGTAAGTATGAGTGTGTGCGCATGAATGGTTGTATGTCTCCTTGTGCCCTGCGATTGGCAGTTTTGACAGTTCAGGGTGTCCCCTGCCTACTGCCTGTAGTTAGCTGGGATAGGCTCCAGCACCTCCGCGACCCCCGTGAGGAAAAGCGGCATGGATAATGAATGAATAATTACAAATGTTTTCAGTATGAATGCGTTTATTGTTTGGATCTGCATTGGGAAAAAAACAAAAAAGCTGAAGAGTGAAGCTAAAACGTACACAATTTTACACAGAATGCAAATAATGAGCTGGACAAAATTGTTGGCACCCGTGCTATTTGGGGTATGTTTTGGGTCATTGTCCTGTTAGATCACCCATGACCTGACACAACATCCTACACTGCGGCCCAAAACATTTTGATGGTTTCCAGATTTCATGATTCCTTGCACCCTGTTAAGGCACCCAGTGCCAGAGGCAGCAAAACTACCCCAAAACATAATTGGACCTCCACCATTGAACTATAGGCACTGTGTTCTTTTCTTTGGAGGCCTCTTTTTTTCCTGGCACTAGGTACCTTGACAGTGCACAAGTGTAACCAGTGTGTCAGCACCGCCCTGCGTTCCGCTCCCATCTCTGACTAGGCTAGTACGTGACCCCGAGCGCACACGACGCTTCCACTCAGCAGGTAAGTACGGTAACCGCTGTGCCATAAGCTTGAGCCGACGGCACAGCCGCTAGCGCACCTACATGTAGGAATCGGCAGGGAGGTTTCCCCACTCCACAACGGACCTGCATGCACCCGTTACACAAGGAGTCATGAACTATGGAGGCTATCAAAATATTTTGGCCGGAATGTAGGGTGTAGTGTCAGAAAACTGGGTCTGCGTTAGAGGTCATGGGTGTTCCAACAGGACAATGACCCAAAACACTATTGAAAGCACTCATTGTTGGAACTATGATTCAAAGGCTTCCAGCTCCTCCCTTTTAAAATGGATTGGACTTCCATCCAACAATGACCCATAACACTATTGAAAGCACTCATTGTTGGAACTATGATTCAATCGCTGTCAGCATTGCTGCAGAGATTGAAGAGGTGGGGGGTCAGCTTGTTAGTGCTCAGACCATACGCCACACTCTTTATCAAATTGGTCTGCATGGCTGTCATCCCAGGAGGAAGCCTTTTCTGAAGACGGTACACAAGAAAGCCCGCAAACAGTTTGCTGAAGACATGTCAACAAAGCTGGAACCATGTCCGATGGTCTCATGAGACGAAGATTAATTTGTTTGGTTCTCAAGCATGTGTGGCGTCGACCAGGTGAGGAGTACAAAGATAAGTGTGTCATGCCTACAGTCAAGCACGGTGGTGGGAATGACCCCCCCCCACACACACACACCTCTTCAATCTCTGCAGCAATGCTGACAGCACTCCTGTATAGGGTCACATGACATTTTGGAGTGAAAATGACAAGCAGTACTCAATTTGGACATTTAGGGATGTACGTAGTTCCCATGCAGTGTACTCACTTTTGTTACCAGGGGTTTAGATATTAATGGCTATATTTTGAGTTTTTTTGAGGGGAAAATTAATTAACTCAATTATATAAGCTGCACACAGACTACTTTTCATTGTGTCAAAGTGTCATTTTGTCAATGTTGTCCCATGAAAAGATATAAATATCTGCAGAAATGCGAGGGGTGTACTCACTTTTGTGATACACTGTATGTCCATCAACGTACAGTAAGTGTTGTTGTGAGGCACATCCCTTGCCTAACAGCGTTTTCTACCTGTAAACAAACAAACAAAAAATTTGTAACACTTGCATTTATGCATTTACATAATTGCGCAATCCTATACGTACTGGTTAACAACAGGCTAGCAACAGATAGCATGTGGTGAAGCCACAGCAGAACAGTAGTTGTAGTAAATAATATTAAACATCATCAATAATTACAATCAACATCGTAATACCAATATCAAAGATAACAAGTCGTTTCATGCGTAAGATTTTAGCTTAAGTATATTTTGAGCACCGGACACATGAAAATGCAGGGATAGGAAGAACATACAGTGCTGCTCAAAAGTTTGTGAACCCCCTCAACATTTTGGAATTTTCTATTATTTCAACCTGATTTCCTAATCAATCAATTCAGTAGTTTTTTTTTTTGTTTTTTTAACAGTTGTGTTGTCGAGACTAAATTAAAAAGAGTTTTCATCAACTGATGTAGGTGCAAAATTGAACTGTTTGGTCACAACCAAAACCGCCATGTCTGGCGAAAAGTCAACACTGCATACCACCAAAAGAACCTTCTCCCAACAGTGAAGCATGGAGGTGGGAATGTCAAGATCTGGGCTTGCTTTTCATCCTCAGGACCTAGACAACTCCACATAGTCCAGGGAATCATGAATTCTGAGGAATATTGTCAAATCCTAGAACATAACCTGACGCCATCTGTTTTGAAGTTAAAGCTTGGCAGAAGGTGGATCATGCAACATGATAATGATCCAAAGCATTCCAGCAATACAACCAAGGAATGGCTGAAAAAGAAGAAGATTCGTGTTCTGGACTGGCCCAGTCAAAGTCCTGACCTAAATCCCATTGAAATGCTGTGGCGGGACCTGAAGCGAGCAGTTCATGCCAGACGCCCATCAAACCTCTCTCAACTGACTGCGTTCTGCAAGGAAGAATGGGCAAAAATCCCCCAAAGTAGATGTGAGAGGCTGATTAGTCACTACAGAAACCGTTTGGTTGAGGTAATCTCTGCAAAAGGAGGCGCAATATCCTATTAACTGAAGGGGTTCACATACTTTTGCACACATGATATCTGAGTTTTTCTTAAATCAACCACTTTTGTTAAATAAAGAATGACAATATAACTATTTCTTTTGTTTCAGTCCATTATTTGGAATGTCAGTATTGTGGATTTGGGTATAACTTAACATTTAATAAGGTTATTTTAGTTTTTTTTACAAAAAATCTGACCATCGCTGTGGGGTTCACAAACTTTCGAGCAGCACTGTACCTTCCATAACACCAGCAGCAACATGGCTACATAAACACCCGGTCTTTGTAGTGGTAAGGGTTTGGTTCCACATCTGCCTTTGTGAACATGTTGTCATCCCATGTTGTGATGATGGCTGATGGATGCGGTACTTCCAAATTGTATTTTTTAAGGAATTTTGATGAGTCATAGCACTCCAGCTTCACTAGTGTAAAACGGAAGTCGCGTGCAGAAATGCAGAAGTAAAGTGGAAGTACCTTGGAAACTTGTCTATATAAACGGTGATCAACTGTCATAAATGTTGTTGTGCAGGAATTCACCTAGGATTCTCTCCTTGCAGGTGACTTTGATGTAGTTGTGGTTTCTGGCACTCTGAGTGTAACTTACCTTCTAGTGAAGGTCATCCGGGAGCTGTGCCGGGACGCCAAGCAGGGTGAGGACCATGTTGTTGCTTTTCACAGCTCCACCCCAGGAAGAGTAGTTTTCACCATGGTCAAGAATAATTAGTGTTCTAATGAAAAATTAACCTGACTTGTGAATACCACACAGGAGGCCTCCTCTGCATGACAGCCAAGTGTAACCGTGAGAACATCCACTACAATGCGGCCTTGGAGGCTGAGATGAAGCAAATGGCGGACAACAAACAGTGGCGCTGCATTGACATCACTGTCATCGATGAGGGGCAGCGAGGGGTGACTGACGAAGACAAGGGATACGTTTCTGTATTTGTTCCCCTCTATCAAAACATGTAACATAACGTACCAGTACACCACTAGAGTGCAGAATTGCATACAAGATAAAAGCAAGTGCATTAAAAGTGGTTCTTGTCTGAAAGTTTGTGCCTCATCAAGAAGTGATGACCAGAGGGAGACTGCACACTTGTACGCACAAGCGCTAAAAGACATAAGGTACGTACATGTCAAATTTAAGTATTAGTGTGTTGATTTTCCTTGGCAACCCAACGCATTTGGAGCAATATAAATGAAAATGGGGCCTTTTCTTTCTGTAGCTATCGCTTATACGATGCAGGTGTATAGAAATGCACTTCTTTCAATCTGTGGGGACCAGTTAGTTCCTGTGGCGATGGTGACGCCTGGTGGCGAAAACAATTATGTGAAATCGTCAACTTGTTCTTCCTTTGTGCAAGGTGCATCTTCCCACCATGTGACTCCAAATAAATCCAGATAGATTCTAGAGAATTAGTCTGATGAGGTGAAGATATTTTTTTTTTATTGGCAAGCATAACACATGATGCTCCAATACTTAATAATGTGTACTCATGAGTCAACAGTTGGCTCTGGTCCACACCTGAGGTTGTGGGTTCTATAACTGCAGAGAACCTGCGGTCCTACAAGTATCAGGAAGCGCCAAGTTTTATGGACTCTGAAGTACCAAAAGCTGAGGATTATGGCATCACACTTTCCAAAAGCTGAAGCTTGGGGGCCAAAAGCATTAGATGTTAATATTTTGGAATCTAGAAGTAGCAAAAAGCTAACAGAAGGCTAGGAAAATCTATTGTGTTCATTGTGGACAAATAGCTGTTTTTATATTCAGCAAAAGAGGAGAGGAGAAAAGAGAAGAAAACTTGAACTGGTTCTGATGTTTTTGTTATGCGGTCTGAGCTGTTGAAAAACAAGCATCTAGAAATTGTTACAAAAAAGTCAAAATTATTAAAATACATTTACCGAGAATCAGGGCCAGCCCAGGCCATTTGGGGGCCCTAAGCAAAATAATGCCAAGGGGCCCATATTTTTGTAAAAATGAATTAAAATTGTAATGTAATGTGCATCTGTCTTGATTCTTTATCTCATAACTATGTACACGACATTGCCAAGCATTACCTTGAATTGTACATTTGGGGAAATCATCATCTTGTGAAGAGGACGGCACTCGACCTCCAATTCCAAGATACTTCTCAATGGCTCCTTTGAATCCTCCAAAGTACAAAATATGATTACATGGAACAAAATTTAGCCCAGGAAAATATTCGTCAACAAAAACGTGTACTTTGGGGAGTGCGCAACTAATTAAGTAGATTCACCATAGGCTGATACATGACATACTACTTGATAATAATGTCCGATATAAATGAAATGACTACACTAGGACGGTTAATTTTCTCCAGGGTATTTTGCCGACTATTTTTTATACCTGTCCACACTTCGTTTAATGTGCGTTTAACAACAACATCAACAACATGCTCTATTACCTTGATACTGTTGTTTTTCTTCTCCGATTTTCTTCTTTCGTTTCTCTGTTCCAGAAGGATAAATTCTCTTCGACATATTCGTGCATCTATTTTCCAGGCAAGTTTGAGCACCAATCATGGCAAATCAGGTTCAACGTCACTCCCCAGGTTGCCAGATTGTAATGACAAGAAAATGAATTTTTGCATAGATAAACGGCAATGCGCGCCACATTATTCACGATGCTCTATTAACAACGTCTAAAATGAGATTGCCTGATTGGGGCCCCCTAGTGGTGGCCCTAAGCAGTTGCATAGTCTGCGTATAGGCTGGGCCGGCCTTGCTGAGAATACAGTCTAGTATACTGAAAATTAATTCGACCTTTGATTGATTAAATAGGATATGTACATATTTAACATAGTCAAATTTCAGCTGAAACAATAAAAAATACAATGCAGTTTAGTGGATTTTGGCTTTTTTTTTGGCATATCTAAAAAAAAAAGACAGTTTTGCGTTTTTATCGTAACACAATAGACTTCATAATGGTATTGACGGGTCAGATCGGTCTTGCACTGCGCCTCACATTCAAGTAGGGGGCTGCCCATATCAAGAGGAGCTATTCACAAACAAACACACGTAGCGATTTAATGCCGGATTTTTGTTGAAAAAGCTGTACCGCATACGGACAGGAAGGATTGTCTCAGGGGTGATTTGTTCGAGGATTCAAGGTAAAAAATACATTTTTTGAACCATACATGCATTTTGAAAAAATCAATAGGAGAAATTAGCTGCCACTGCATTGGCATCGTAGTTCGCAATATTTACGTGAAACAAATGCTATCTGCACGTCTTTTTTTTTTTTTTTGCTTTGAACCGTGAATCCAGACTTTTTGACATCCATATCTATAAAGAATTCTGGGATTTAAGCATTTATTCACAAGAATTTTCATCAGAAAAGCTGTTTACATAAGGCGGCCGCTAGCTACATTCACTAACGGACTAGCATTGCACTTTGACATATTTACATAAAATAAATGCTAACTCCATGTGTTTTTTGCTTTTACCCAAGAATCGAGACTGTTTTACGTCCATTTCTATAAAGAATTCGGAGATTTAAGCATTTATTCACAACTAACTTCACCGGAAAAGCTCTGTTTACATAAGGCATACTAGCTACATTTACTAACTAGCATTGTACTTCGACATATTTGCGTAAAATAAATGCTAACTGCACGTTTTTTTTTTTTTTTTTTTTTGCTTTTAACCAAGAATTGAGACTGTTTTATGTCCATATCTATAAAGAATTCAGGGATATGAGCATTTATTCAAAGGAATTTTCAACGAAAACAGCTCGTGATGCCACTCGTTCAGCTTTGACAGCCTCGCCAACAATGCAGGCCCCCTATTTATCGGCCCGCCGCGCCATGTCCCGTCAATATATTATGAAGTCTATGGTTACGCTACTACAAATGACGTTCAATGAACTGTTGTTGAGTTGTTGTCAAACAAACCGTAAATGCTGAACTCCATTTCGTCTTTTCCTCACAATTCTTTCCTGTCATCTTTTCCAAGTCCGAAATTCCAAACAGGAAAGAGAAATGCTGCCACAGTCCTGTCCGACTCGCCATGTGGGAGCATGTTTGGCTGTTTGTGACAGCATTCAATTTAATTTTTTTACTCTATTTTTTCTGAGAATCTGGGTAAAAAGTAGATAATTTCCAGATCTTCTGTGTCAGCAAATTTAAAGCAACACTTAATTTTTCAACCTTCATTAAACATATTAAGTTTTGTGATTATACAGCGACTTATTTACTTAAAAAGTTGAATGACACCTCTGTCACGGCCCTAGGGGTTACAACTCTTGCAGAAGTCCTTATGGGAAACGCAGTCTGCCATTAGGAAAAACAGTACTGCTTTTGTCCACTGGCGTCACCAATATCACTGAAACTGAAAGTTATTCAGTATTGCTTTAAGGGTTATTTTTTTGTGTGTGTGTGGGGTGGGGCATATGGATTAAACCTGTGTACGCACTGAGGAGTAACAGAACCACACCAAACAATTCTTTCTTTGGTTTTTCACCTTTTATATTTTTAAAAACAAACAAAAAAATAACAGATTAAATAAAATTTACAGTAGACATATGCAATCATTGTGCACTTCAACTACATTTTCTGATACTTTCTGCACAGCTGTCAACAAAAAAAAAAAAACGCAAACACAACGTGGGGTGAGGGGCGGTTAGGCGTTGTGGGAGAGGCCAGTAAAGAGGGGCTATGTGGGGAATTGGAGCAGGGAATGAAGAGGGAGGGAAGGAGGCGAAGGAAAAAGAAAAGGCCAAAAACTTTTCACTCGGGGAGGAAGAAAGAAAAAAAAAAATCACTGAATATATAGATTTCTTTATTCCTTACATCACTTATATAAATATATTGAACCCTCTCCCTCCCACGTAAAGAGCGCAATACAGAACCCCACAACAGCAGTAAGGCAAACAAAAAGCGAGAGAAGAGCGAGACAGAGAGAGAAAATGCAGAGCAGCATGAGACGATGGACTCAGAGAATGTTTGACTTGGCGAGATGGCAGATGACTGGAAGAAGGGACGCAAAGGTGGAGGACGTAGAGGTTTGACTGAGGTCAACTGTCCAGTGTGAGTTTTCAGTTTGTGTGCTACGTGACCTGTTGTGTGCGTGTGTGTGTCTCCTGTAGTGAGTGTGTGTGCGTAAGAGATCGCATTTAACGGCAGCACAAATTTCTTGGGTGAAACGCATGCTGGCGTGTCCCGTGTGCTCTTCAGCTATATAAATACAAAAAAACGAGGAATAAAAACCAACGACTAATTCTTAGTTGAACGCAAACACCGACCACCTCAAAATTCACACCTTCCCTTTTTATACATTTGACACGTTTACATTTTTTTTCCTTTTTAATTTTACACCAAAAGCAGTCCCCCGCCCCAATCCACCTCAGTCCTCCGTCCTTTTTCCACCGCTCCACGCCAAAAGTCCGTATGTGTCGTCCTCTCACTGAGAACTGGCTCGCTCCAGCACGCGCAGGTCATAGTTCTTTTTGGCGGCCCTCAGTTTGAACAGGCCTGCCGCACTGTTGTTCAGTTTGAAGGAAGCACTCTGGGCGGCCATGGTGCTAGGGAACACAGCCACTACCGTGTACAGGTGGGCCGGGTCGCCGCCACCCACTACACCTGCGGCCCCTGCGGGCCCACAGCCCCCCCGGCTTCCCTGAGGCTCCTTCAGCCACTGGATCTTGGCGCCGCACATAGACAGCTGGTTGAAGAGCTTCTCGGCGTCTGGACGTGAAATTCCCTCGGGCAGGTCCGTTACTTCGAGCACACGACTCACCACTGAGATGCGAGCAGATGGAGTAAGGTTAAAATACAAGTGAGAGGTTAACGAACACGCCTCACTGATCACTTACTATGCCGCAATTATCAGATGTCTCTTAAAGCAGGCATGAAAATGGGTCTGGGATTAAAAAAGTGAGAAGGGTGTGGAGGAAATATGTTCCGGCGTTCTGCCAAATTGTCCTATATCGGCGAAACGTCCTATATGAGGTGAATTTAACACCCAAAGTACTACCGTGCGCTCTCAACTTGTTTTGTTTAGATGCATAAAGGCAGAATGCACTAAAAAAATGCCTTAAGAAAATACTTAAATATAGTTATATCAAATAAGGACGGTTTAAATACGCTACATGACTAATGTGGTCAACTGCTTTAAAGCTACCACAATAAACACAATGGTTAAAAGTATGAGAGGGTAATACATGCAAAAAGTATTTTTGAGGGAACGAAAAGGTAATAAAACTCAATAACAAAAGTAGTGAGCACTCGCCACTTTTAACCAATGTGCGCATGCGTGCGAATGTTTGCGCAAGCGCGCTGAGCATTGTGTAGATGTTTCGCTGCGTAGCAATGAATTGCTGAACACCGGTACACTGTACAACCCAACAAAATCTTGAGCTCTGTCCACCCACACTGTGTTTCAGTAATCCGCAGGAGGCACCACAGACACACATAGACCTTGTGCTGGCCATAATTTATTTAGAAACAAAGTTTACTTTGGAGCTAAAGGAGTTAGGTGTTCAACACTGTACACAAATTTAGCACTGAAAAAAAGGCGCCACGCGTCCCTGAAATACCAATTACAGCGATTTTAGAAAGAAGCTTACGTTTCTTCTTTTATATTACCGTTAAAGACACAGGCTTGACGCTAACTTAACAGGCGCTATTTTTTCACTGGAGATTTGGCTAGCTCTGGCTGTGTTCAACGCAAGCTGCAACGAACGGCAGTAACTTAAACGATTGAAACCATTACTCACCAAATTCAATATGCTGGCATTCATCTAAAAAAAACAACAACAAAAAAACAATGGGAGTGAGTCCGCTCCTTGTCCAGCGAACGTAAATTTGTGCTTAGGGCAAGATCATCTGTCGCAATTAGCAATCTTTGACGCTATCCTTTTTCCACTTCAAACTTCTTTCTCACTCTGCGGCTGAGATTATAACCTCAACAAAGTTGCTCTACCAGCTAAGCCTCGGCTAACATTCGTCTTGGTAAGTTTTTAGTTAGTTTGTATATTGAATTTGAAAGGAAAATGTGTGTTTTGTTTTTGGCGAACTTTTTCATGGCGCTAACCAGTTGAAGCTACTTACACATGGAAAAATACTATTGTACGTTTTAAATGTATTCATTTTGTATATTTCAGTTACCACGATTTGAGAGCTCAATAAATTGAAGAAAAATACACCTTGTGTTTGTTTTTGGGTTTGCTGGAATAGCGTCACTGACACACACAGCTACAAACAGGGGAAGGGGTGAGCGCTGCCGCGCCAAGCCACTTCTGGCTGCATTTTTGAAACATGAAAAATAGCGAATAGCGTACTATGGTGTGACGGAAAACTTTAGTAGTTTTGAAACCGCAACGTTGTCATACCATGGTAAACCGGTAACCGGCACATGCCTCCTCCCGACTCCCCCCCATAAAAATGTTCTCCTCGTATCTACACAATTCACGTAGGTTACCCTTATTGACTTCCAAAACGGTGAATTTCGCCGAAAGGTGAGAGATTTTTATGCCTGTTAAAGGGAACCTCGGTCTTAAAGACTTGTAGGGTCTGATAAACCGCAGTTCTTCACTTTTACTAAAATATGTTATTACAAAAAAATATTATTGCCATTGATTTAAAAATCTTTAATATTTAATACATGTTTTAAAGAGCATATGACACGAGAAAAAAAGTTTTAAATGGCATTATTATGTGAATTAGAATCATATTTTGAGACGATTCGACTATATACAACAATTTAGCAAAGCACAGATGACGAGAAATTAGTCTTTTAATCTGCCGGTTAGCCACGCCTACCATTATAAGGCTTTAGCGACCCCAACAGGTGGATGACGTCAGCGGTAGACTGGGCTCATCGGTTTCACTATTCAGCTCATTGAGGGGAATTATTCAGAACGAGGAAAACGCGACGAAGAGAGCCGCAAAATGTCATTGTTTCAGTCTCTCTACTCCAATATTTTTACAGGATATTCTTTTTATCCAAGTATTTTTCCCCAATAGCTATATAAATGGCTTGAGAAGGACCAGTCAGCCCGTCGAGGGGGAACTATTCACAATGAGGAAAACACGAGGAAGAGAGCGGCAAAATGTCATTGTTTCTGTCTCTTTACTTCAATATTTTTACAGGATATTCTTTTTATCCAAGTATTTTCCCCAATAGCTATATAAATGGCTTGAGAAGGACCAGTCAGCCCGTCGAGGGGGAACTATTCACAACGAGGAAAACGTGACGAAGAGAGCGGCAAAATGTCATTGTTTCTGTCTCTTTACTTCAATATTTTTACAGGATATTCTTTTTATCCAAGTATTTTCCCCAATTGCTAAATAAATGGCATGGTCATGACAAATAACAGTCTTGTGCTGAATGGAATATGAAATAATAAAAATGCATTTATTCAGGACGACATGGCAAAATTACTCCATAATGGTCAAAACTGTCGACTTCACCTTTACTGTCGCACCTCCCGAACGATATTTTATGACACCTAAATCGGACATATGTCATTTCCCTTCGGCGGCTTCGGAGAATGTAAACAAACCAGAAGGCGTGACAGCTAGCCGACATGCTAACCCGAACCGAGTGATGTTTCAAAGTCTTCGAAGCGGAAAATCACATATAACTATCCTGGATTATTTGACATGACGACCCGGTTGTCGATTGTGTTCGCGGATCGGCAAACCGCCCGGCGTAGAGCAATTTACAGTTCGTTCCCCGGAGGAGGGTGGCTGGAGTTGTTGTGCAGCTAACGTGCTGCTGCTAATGAGCATTAGGAGAGCTTTTTACATGCCTATCAATGATCAAACGTAAGTAGTCCTTCATTTAAAGGAAGTTTGTAGTGTTTACTTTGTAATCGCTGTATTCGTATTTGACATAATACAAAACAAGATGTTTACTCACTTCCTCGCAAGTCCAATGGTCCCACAGTAAATATCCACGGTGAATGGGAACCTTTTGAAACTCCCAAAAGGCGCATACGCCTCTCCCTCATACAGAATGATTTTTCTGCAGCCGTTTGGCTGGCGTGATGCGAAAAATAAACGTATTAATCCGCAAAATCAGCTGAATCCTTCGTCCTCATACACAACAGTACACTGTATAGTGAAGAGGACGTCTTCTACCGTACACGTCACAGCGCCCTCCTCCTCAATGCAAGACCGAAGCCGGAAGTCACTCATTTTCATGGCGCGGGATTAAAAAAACTAAATAAAAATAGTGATCGCTTCCACACACATCCAAGCGGCCCATATCATTCAGGGGCATAAAACACAGCGTGTATTATGAAATAAACATGCTTTTTCGTGTCACAGGCACTTTAACTTCAGAAGGGCACCATGTTTTACACGTGCAATGCACGCTGGGGGTGATGACGCCGTTGGGCTGCACTAGGTCAATAGCTGTGCTAGCTAGCAAGCGAAGCTAGTATGAAGATTGGCATGATTTTGATTCTGCGGCTGGTCAGATTGTTTTGTTACAGAGCTGTGGGAAAAGTTCCCAACATCATAAATGGATCCAATTCCAGCTCACCAGCAGTGTCTTTAAACCGATCCTAGGCGGCTTGCCAAGATATTGACTTGCTGCCATTTGACAGTTTGTATTCTTGACCCCTTCATTGTGAGTTGCATCTTTGCCTTCGTTTTTCATTTGTCTGCCCACTAGATTCTGGAATCCTCTATCACGTACAGGTATTTGAGTGCATTATTTGTTTTCGTCTTGCTTTTGCGACCTCTCACTGCGGTTTTCCCTGTTTTTTTTTTTTTTTTTTTAATCCCGACCTGCTGTCACCCTTTTTTGTCTCCCTTTTCACGATCGCGTGTTTTTTGTGTGTGTTCAATAAACCCTTGTACGTGAACCCTCTGTTATTGTTGTCTGCTTTGTGGTCAAGCCTCACTTTCGCGGGCCGTTTGTTGCTTTTCACCAGAGGACTCGAGTTACTGATTGCAGCTAATAGATCGATAAACAAAACTTACACTATTGATGTAAAATAACATGGTCCTTGTGGTGTTCAATAATGTTGCCCAAAGTGTAGTCAGTGTTGAACGGTCCCTTAATACAGTGCCAGTGCGGAGTGGGATAAAAAGAGAATTACGTTTGCTTACAATGTGTCTCACGTGCTTTATGTACAAATAAAGTTTACGCCAGTACTCCTTCCTACATCTAAATGTGCAAAATAAGGCTTCATTCTAATTTGTTGGGCAGAAAATGATACGCATTGCCAGCAAGCAAATTTAGGCAAGCTTCGGGAGCTGATAAGTGAGATGAGAACACTGGCAGGATGATCATCAATCTGGGCAGCGCTTTTACGTAACGTCTCAGCCGAGACGAACTGCATTAAAGTTTTCGTGTGCTGTGACGCACGGGCGATCTGCAAAAATAATCAAACTGCTGTGTTTCACTGTATACTGTTTCACTGTTTACCTTGAAGATCTGCAAACATTTTTTGACATCAAACACTCTACTCCTTCATCACTAGAGCAGAAAAATGCAGTCACTAGCCAATTTGACACATGAACACTACCGTTTTTTTGCTATTCTCGTCTCATCCCGTCTTTCCTGTTCATTTTGTGCTTGCTGCTCGTTTTGTGAAATATAGACAGGGCTGTCCTACTTATTAATATGCATCTGTTCACAAGTGTTATCTCAAGTGTTAGTTGAGTAGTTATTTAAGTTATACATTTATTTTATTGAATAATAACAACAATCTATTTAAACAAGTGACTTGGAATGTACATAGAAATAGACATTGTGATTAATAAAATAAAGAATGTTTAATAAAGTGAAACATAGAATTTCATTTTTCTGATTTCTAATAGTGGAATAAAATGTAAATAAAATTCTATTTTGTCATATTAAATTTAAACTCACCAACATCTGTGGTACCGAGATCAGTGGATGCCGATTTCAGTGTTTGCTTCTTCCCTCGTGCACCGTGTTTCATGACTCCTTGGCCCTGCTCAGAACAGATACAGGGATTGCAATTACGACACTAGGTGGCGGCAACCACAAAGTGATGAACTCAAATGTCCCAAGTAAGACGGCGGCCCTGACCTGATGAGAGTTATATGACGACTGGCCATGCATGAGCTGAGGAGGGCACAGGCTGTACTGGAGGGGCTGTCCCAGTAGAGAATAGCGGCCATCACCTGAACATAAGTCACAGAAGGAAGAAAAAAAGAACATTAGTTTTTAATCCACAAAAGTCAGCAGAAAGTACTGAAAACCAAAACATGCACAACGAAGAGTTTAAAAAAAAACTATAGGTAAGCCACACTGGAGTATAAGTCAAACTTTTGTGGGGAAGTTTATAGTCCAAAAAATGTGGGATGTGTAAATATAGGGACAAGTGCAGTTGAGGTAACCTGTGTGTTTCAGGTATGAATGTTTAAAGTGGCACCATGCCAATCAATGACCCAATGAGATGACATTATGTCTTATTGGCTGGCAGCAAATAATAATGTTTAAGTGACACTGACGGCAGTAGACGTCCTATCCATTTCAACTTCCCAGCCAAAATAGATTGAATGTCTATCACCATCAAAGGCAACCAAAACAATGCAGTTATATTAATGTCCCGTGTTCTTGCTTGGTGAATGCCAGATTTTGTCATTAATTGTTCACCTGGAGCCGTTCCTCCTGGTCGTGGAAACTGGGGAATGAGCGGTAATGGTCCCAGGCCCGGACAGACGCTGCTAACGTTTCCAGCAGGAGACGGTGTGGGGGACTGAGTTGGAGAGGCCAGCGGACTCGTCAGCTGGGTGCTGGCCTGCAGACAAATAGCAGAACATGTGAGAATGAAGACATGAGAAGAACTTACTTCACGCACGTACCTGTGGAGTGTTATCAGCTTTGTAGAGCTCTCCTGGCTTGCCAGGCCTCTGCTCAATGCTGTAATACTTGCATGGGTTCCACTGCACCAGTGGAGGATTCTGGGAAGGCTGCGGTCCATTAGGGACGCTGAGCTGCATTACCATGACTCCGGGACCAGGAGGCGGGACTCCTGATGACACAGATACATGATCAACTAGAAAAGATGGATTATGGCCAAATGAGGGTAAAAGGCACTGGTTTATTTCACATTTTCCATGAAGTCTTTAAATATTATCCTATGGCAAATAGCAGACCCTCATTGTCCCTGTCTGAACTCTCCCAAGTATACCTTGACCTCGGTTTTAGTTAACAACACACACAACGAACGATAGCTATATAAAATGGACACATTGGTTGAGAAAAAAAATGGTTACTTGTGTCTCACCTGAGTATTGCTGTTGTAACTGTTGAGGGTTGCAGGGGGACGGCGATGGGGTGATTTGATACTGCTCAGAGCTGGGGGGCTGCAGGTAGCCTACTGATGGGCTGTAAAAAAAAGGGAAAAGTAATTTAAAATAAAATACACAAGGTAAAACCATCAAGGACTTTCCTTCAAATATTTGAAATGATGGATCTATTTTCAATTACAGTGGTTTTATTCAACAAATGGTCCGTTACCATTTTAATATGTATTTTCCATATTTTTGGTGTAAATAGAGCACTTTAGAGTTGAGAGTCTAGGCCAATATTTTAGCTTATTTGAGCTGCTATTATTAAAAAGCCTTTGAAAGCAAACAATGTGTAGCCTGCTAACATCATGTTATGTGAAGATCATTTGGCCATATTTGATCACGCGGCACGTGCTTTAACCTGTATTTGAAATGTCTAAAACAGTTTAAGGACGTGCTACAGCAAATCCTAATTGACCTATATAAGGTTTTGAACGTCTCTCTGTTTATTAAGCCCATTGCTGTGTGTTTATAATTACGCGATTAAATTTGTAATATTACGAGATTAAAGTCGTTTTGTTACTTATTTTAACATTACACGAACCGGACATCGTTGGGTTTCACGGGCTGAGACTTACAAACATAAGGTTTTTATTAAAGGTGTGCAACGACACCGCCCTCACGATTCGATTCGATTACGATTCGGAAGGCCACGATTCGATTCGAATCGATTCGATTCAGAGGGTCACGATTCGATTCGGTTCGATTCGGCAATGCATTGCGATGCATTAAAGCCTGGGATGCATTAAAATTCTAAAGCAAAGCATAATTTTCGTGAATCATGAGCCAACACAAGCGGACAGACATTAAACAACTTTTTATTGGCTCTTGTGTCACTCCTGGTTGAAGTCAAATGAAAATAGTATACTTTCATATATATCTTTAAAAAAAAAAAATCAGATCACAGCATTTAATTAGTGCTTTGAATGAGACCAGGGCTTTCTTTCTTTTTTTTTTTACACACAGTAGCAGCCTTTCACACAGTGCAACATCTGAACTCCTGTGGAAAATCAGTGATAACAGTCACTGTATTTTAGTCACAACGACCCATCAATAAAAATATTCAAGTAAATATTAAAGAAAACGACAAAAAAAAAAATATTGTAGTGCAACAACATTTTTATCGCAATATCAATCCAGGGATCAGTTCAGTTGCAAACAAAACATCAACTAAATTGCAATGTAGAACAAAAGTAAAATGTAGGCCTAGCCTATCTTATATCTATAATATTTCACGCTCCCTCTTTCTCCGTTTCAGCCATTGTTATGTTATGTCCTATCTCTCTGCTCTCTCGATTACAACTGCGCTTGTCTGTGACGTTACTCCGGTAAGGAAGCGGATTTGGGTTCCTCGTCCCCCCTGCATAGAGGTTAGATCTTGTGCCCGAACCCGACCCGACCCGAAATGTTAAGCATTCACGTTTCGGTGGGTCGGGTCGGGCCGCCGCGCCGGACTAATAAATTATTTAAATAAAAAAATAAAATAAAAATGCGCAGAGGGCTGTGGCGCAGCCCTCTTTTTCTTCTTCTCCTCCCGTTATTTCGTTGTATGAATGCTTTTATAATTCTCATAAAAATATGTAAACTATTTAAATATTGAGTAAACTTGCGTTTTTTTCCTGCCAACTGAGAATTCGTTACGAAAGACACTTTTATTTATGCACACAAAGGCAAATGTGATCCTTTTGAATCTTCTCTGTGTGTCTGTAAAACCGTGTTTTTTTTTTGTTTTTTTTTTTTATTAAACTTTCCCAGCGTTATTTCGTTGTGTAAATGCTTTTATAAATCTCTTAAAAATATGTAGACTATTTGAATATTGAGTAAACTTGCGTTTTTTTTCTGTCAACTGAGAATTTGTTAGGAAAGACACTTTTATTTATGCACACAAAGGCAAATGTGATCCTTTCGAATCTTCTCCTCTGTGTGTCTGCAAAACCGTGTTTTTTTTTTTTTATATTAAACTTTCCCAGCGTTATTTCGTTGTGTAAAGGCTTTTATAACTCTTATAAAAATATGTAGACTATTTAAACAGTAAGAAAACTTGAAAATAAATTGCTGCTGCTGCTGCGTTTTTTTTTTTCCACATCACTCGGCTCGGGCATGCAAATCTATAGTTAATTGATCTGGCCGGTCGGGCTTCAATACCATGTCGTGTCGGGTTGGGCTGGAATTTTTTAGGCCCGATCTAACCTCTGCGGGCTTGCTTTGAATGTAAAGTAGCTCTCTCTACAGGTAAACATGAGAATAACAAAAGAAATGGGGAAACCAAATCCATTGCATCACCGGAATTGCGCAGGGAAGATTTTTGAACGTACTTATATATTTTAAAATGCGCTGAATCGATTCAGCGTGTTGCCCGCATCGAATCGAATCGTCCCTGCCCCGCATCGGGATGCATCGCCGCATCGATTATTGTTGACACCCTTAGTTTTTATCAATGCAAAACTACTTTTGGGATAATATTCGGAGATTGAAGTAATATTATTAGGAACAATTTGCAAAATTTTGAGATTAAATTCATTCTATTACTTATATTTACATTATGTGAACCGAAAGTTGTTCGGGCTACGCGGACTTCAACTTTTGGCGACGTACAGGTTGGTGTCAAAACAGCATTTGGCGACGGACGTAGGGCGAGCAACGCGATGTCGCATGACAAAACACGTCTGGTCTGAACGCAGTTTAACAAGAAATAGCTGGATTTGCATAGGCATCTGAATAGCTTTTCTCCTTTACAAAAGCACGTATACAGATGTGAATCTGTACCTTGTGCTGTTCTGCTGTGTTGGTGTGATAACACTGTAGTAAACAGGCATGGGGCCCTGGACCGACTGGCTGACCGGCACCATCACCTGCTGCTGGTACTGCTGCTGCACCACCTGCTGGCTCTCATTTGCCACTGGCACCTGAGTGACACATCAGTATCTAATCAAGCAAGCCTTGTAAATGTGTCAACTAAGCTAATTTTAGTGAAACCATTTCATGCAGTGAGTTTTTCCAATTTGTCAACTGTACCTGATAGGATGGAATCTGTGGATACTGCACCATAATACTTTGTATTTGCCCTCCAATGCCAGCTCTCTGGGAGTTGAGCAGAGCGGGGTTTTGTGGCTGCTGCACACTCATCATGCTTTGGTAGCTGGGCTGCTGACTGGGCATCATTGTTTGCAGACCTGTTGATAAAGGATGGGAATTTTTAGAAAGGAAAAACAATAAGATTAGATTGATTTGAAGAATCACAACCTCGAAAAAGAGTGGATAAAATATTACAAGTCTAATGTACCACTACTCTTCTCAGCCAAATATCAAATTTGCCATTCAAGGTCACACTGACCCAGATCTATGTGAATCTTACCTTCAGTAAGTGACAGAGTCCGGTGTGTTTGGCAATAGATTCTACTGTATTTTTAGGACTATAAGTCGCACCTGAGTATAAGTCGCACCAGCCATAAAATGCCCAACTAAGAGGGGAAAAAAACATATAAGTCGAACTGGATTTTGGGGGGAAATTTACTAGATGAAATCCAACGCATACAACAGATATGTCATCTTGAATGGCAATTTAATATAAAAATACAATCGAGAACAACATGCTGAATAAGTGTACAGTATGATGTTACATGATGCATGAACAACGAAATGCGAATATACTGTCCTCACCAGGACGCTACGGCTCGCTCCTGGCTCTATAGCGAGCTAAACTCCCAAATGACGATGTTGGACGTCCGTATAATCTGCTTAATCAATTTTGTCCTCGATACCATCAACGTTCACATCAGCGTAAATTATGATAATTAGGTGCTATTACAGCAATGACACAAACGGTTAGCATGCGTTCGCTAGCATTAGCACATCATTCAAACAACCACACAACTGGCTCTAAGTGTCCGATCGTGGGTGGAAAACACACAACAACAAGATGATACACACAATGAGTTTTCTCTCTCTCTCGCTCTCTCTCCCTCTCTCTCCCTGTTTCTCGCTCTCTCTCTCAGAGACGATGCGTAGCTGTCCATCTTCTTCTGGCGTTTCAGTGCTCTTCTTCGCGTTTACCAAACCATCAGTGTCACTCCAAAACACCAAAATAACATGTGAAATGATATCCTAATGTGTTAATAATTTCACACAAAAGTCGCTCCTGAGTATAAGTCGCACCTACTAGCCAAACTATGAAAAAAACTGCAACTTATAGTCCGAAAAATATGGTACTTAGAATCAACACACAAGAAAACGCCACAAAACAAATGAAATAAACTTGGGATAGCATAATGGTGATTAAGGTTATCCCTGTTAATGAAAATGTATACATGTGTAAATACTATATAATTGGACAAATGTACAGACCTGACTGCTGTGTAGGTTGAGGCATGGGCTGCGTGCGCTGAGCAGGATAAGACACCTGGTGGGACATGGGCTGGGCCACACGGTACTGCTGGCCTGAACTAGGATACTGACCAGGAGGGTAATATGAAACTTGGATCTAAAGAGAAATGGAAAAAGTCACCAGTCACCTTTAGTCCATAAATATGAAGTACAATTTAATTGCAGTTAATAGTATGAGATTCTTCAGATTGATTGCCATTAATCACATTGCCATACACACAAATGAACTATAAATTTTAAAAGTAGTTTATACAATAGCAGTATTCATACCTAAATCTGTCCTAACTTCCCTCTTCCTGCCCTATCGGTTATTAATCATGATGAGCTTGTACTTATGGCTGGGTAGCATACCATAGTAGTATATGAAAGTAGCACACTCTGAGTGATCCTACGTTTGTTCCACTAACCTAATGGACAGCACTGTGAACTGATGTTGGGTTCTGGATTCTGTTATATATAGAGGCATGCTGTTCTTAATTGAATCTGCTCAGATTGCAGACTCAAAAGTAGACAAAAGGTTTAAATTTTTCTTTGGTTGCTCTAATCTCATTGAGCAATTAAAATAATTGAATGCATTAATTAATTTGTGATTTGTGTAAATTCAAGTTTGATAGTTAACTCGCCCTTCCAAAAATATACATGGCAGGAAATACAGACAAGGCTGAGAAAGCAGTTTCTGCTCTTGCACCCCTCTTTAAAATAAACTGCTGTATTTTAAGACAAAAGAACTGTTGTGTTTGATAGAACAATTTGTCTATATGCTGCCATAGCAGTTTTATGGTGCATTAAGCCCCCGAACTATTTTTAATTTGTCCGTTTTATCCCGGAAACCCCTATTTACAGGCACTGCGCAACTGCTTTAGTTTCAACCCAGCCATAAAAAGAATTATATTATTTGAAATGTCAATCATTTTTAGCTTAGAATCATATCATTAATTGAAGACTAATATTTTGTATTTAAAAAAAAAAAAAAATTAAATACGACTTTATATAATATAATAATAATATAATTTAACTTTTAAACAAATTACAATGAAAAAAATAGTGTCTGTAAATAGGTCACATATATCTACGTCATAACTATCGCTTAATTGTATTTTTTTTTTTTGTTACTGTCGCATTTTCCCCGATATTTTACATGATAAAAAGAATCGATCCAAACAAAGAAAAAATTGGGGGGGGCTTTAAAAGGGTAATACTTGAAAAAGAAAATCTCGACCACTTCTTGATGTCTGCGATTTGTGCATTGCGACCATTGTGATATTACAGTGTTTCACCCATAAAATCCCCAAAACGTCTGGCTGTGGCCATTCACAGTTGTGTCTTGAGACTCAGTGAGACATACTACACAGAGTTAGGTTGTAACAAGGTAAGTAGGCGATAATATCTCGTTAAAATCGTGGTGTCTTTATTTATGCTCTCCCGTGCTCTCACCTCGAGTTAGGGTGTAGGGGTTAAAAAAAATAAATGCCTTCCTGTTTTTCTTCCATCAGAAAATTGAGATTTTAAGCTTTCCACTAATGTATCACACATGCATATATGACAATTTGGCCAAATTGGGGGTCTCAGAGTGGAACTTCAGGTCACCTGAGTGTCTTCTGCCATATATTAATTACGGCAATAACAGTGCGTGCCCCCTTGTGCTGCAAGACAACACATTATTATGCCACTGCGCAAACTAGTTTATGATGTGATATCCATACCGTCGAAACCTAGTACAGTGTAGTATCGGGTATGTCATAAACCAAGGAAACCAGTGTTAAAGGTTTTTAAAGTGTGAGAAGTTTTAAAGTTTTAGACGCCTTTTAGAAGTGATTGTGTTCAAAATATCCACTATACTGGATGGGTGCTTCACCAAAGCCAGGCTGACCAAACCAAACAAAACAAAAAAATCTCTATCCGCTCAAACCTTACGTTGAGTGTGGAAACAGAACAGACAAGTGAAACTTTCCAAGAGAAAAATCAATCGGATTTCGCAAATGTTGCGGTTTGAAGCACTTGTGTCTTATACAAGGCTAAAAGTGGCATCTACAATTTCAAAATGAGACATCCATCAGGAAGGCAGTGGGGCAAGCAAAAGTGAAAAAGGATCGATCTGTTCTTCCTGCACGAAAACATCCAGCCTTTTCTGAGGGTGCACCTGCCAATATCTCCACTCTGGTCACACTGGGGACTGCCCACACATTGAACAACAAAGGGCAACACTACCAGAAATCAGAAACTGCTGTTTGTGTGTGTGTGTGTGTGTGTGTGTGTGTGTGTGTGTGTGTGTGTATGTGTGTGTGTGTGTGTGTGTGTAGGTGTGTGTGTGTGTGTGTGTGTGTGTGTGTGTGTGTGTGTGTGTGTGTGTGTGTGTGTGTGTGCTAAATTCTGCACTTGTACTGTAATAAAGCTTTAGGAAAATACAGACACTGGATTTCTTTTCACCTGGATGCAACATTATTGGCAAAGCCTCACAATGAGCAAGTGTAGCTATTAAGACTCTAAATAAGAACTAAATAAAGCCGACCGCTTTAGAATTAACCTACGCTTTTACCTAACGCTTCCTTATTATTATCCCGCTGCTGCTTGTTTAATGGCCGGTTAGGAGGCTCTCTTTGAATAGAGCTCAATTTGGGCTGTGTGTGTGTGTGTGTGGGGGGGGGGGGGGGGGGGTGAATGGAGGAGAGAAGATTGTGAATGATTCCCAGCGAGAGAAGTCTTCGTCACTGGCAGGCAGATGTTACAATCACTGCTCTGCTGTTCTTCACCTAACAGGCCAGACAATTATTTTATACAAATAATGCCCATTTTTTTTCTCTATGTCGGGGGCATCTAGTGCTAGGCAGAACTTGTCCTAATATCTTCCACTAGGTGGCAGAAGATATAATGTATCAACAGCGAGGCCTTTCACTCAAATATTTGAAATGATTTATCTAATAATTGCAATTATATCAAAGGGCCAAATGATTTTGAGCCTTTGAAAATGGTAGTGCAAAATGGCTGAAATTTCTAAATGGTAAATCAAGCCAACAAGTCTTTAATTAAACCTGAAAAACACACCAGCCGTTTAATTGTGTGATTGTTTTAATTAAAAATGAAAAGAATCATGTGTATGTATGGTCACTGTCATCCAGTTGAATAAATCATGGCTTTGTGTGAGTATATTAGCACTGAACTCTATTAAAAAAAGATTTCACACCAAATATGTAAATCTGAGAAACCTATGACAAGACCATGATTATTTCAAAATATAATTTTTGGGGATACAGTAAATTTGTTTGGTGTTTGGTTGTTTGGCAGTACAAGAAAAATTACTGTGGAGCATTCAGAGAGCAGACCTCCTCCAAGTAGCCAAATTCAAAGCGTCGCCATGTTTCTGACCTCTGTGTCCTTTTACCTTTTCTCTTCCCATCATATCCACTACTACGTTTGAGCTGCTAAGAAGGTGCTAAGGTGCTAAGAAATACTACAGCAAGTGACTTTAAAATGATAGCAGACTATATATTGAACACGAATCCATCCGGAAAAAATGACAGAAAAATAATGAAATTCGATCCTAATTATTCTTTTTCAGCTCCCTTGGCCTCACCCACTAAAAATCTCCAAACAGAAGATGATGGCACACCCAGAATGAGCTGCAGAAATCTGCACTCTGCTAGCATGCTATCCATAAGCTTTCTATTATCTTGTTGCCGTGTGACTATTTCACCTTCTAGCGGAGGTTAAAAATAAAGAATATTTACAAGTTATCCCATTTTCATTTAAAAAAGGGAAAAAACTATTAAGAGGCTGAAAAAGAAGATTTGGATGAATTTTAGGTCAGCAATGACTCATTGGTTCACAGTCTGTATAAGTGAATCGGACATCTATTGTTGTTACTGGCAGGTAAGAAGTTCATTTTGCGTCACTTTCATGTAATTTTAAGATACTTATGAGTCACTTCCTGTAAAATTTGGATAATTTCCTGTTGATTTCCAGGCTGCTTCCTGTTGATTTTGGGGCATTTCCAGGTTGCTTCCTGTTCATTTGCTCTCACATCCTGCACCAAAGTGAGCCGAGTGCAGTAATGCATGCACTCAATCATACAAATCTAGTTTTACGGCGCCAATGTCAGAATAAAAGCATGTGATTTTGAATGTACAGTTTAACCCTTAGATGCATAAGTGTGTCAAAAATGACCCGGTGAGGTTGCTTTCTTGAAATATCTTCGAAATGAAAAATTGTTATCAATTCATATGGCTCCTTTGCTGGGCTGCGGGAGGAGGAATGGGCTGCCCTTGACCCCCGGACCCCGCCTGCCCTCCCTCCCTCCCTCCCCGGGCTGGCTGGGTGGGGGCCGTGGCCCTGGGTTGGCGCCTGCGTGGCGTCTACGCTCGTCTGCATGGCTGTCGCGCGCCTGGTGGGGCTCGCATGCGGCTGGATGTGATAGGGTGCGCTTGGGTGGGGGGGTCCCGGTGCCGGGATTGGCGATGGGGCGGCGTAGGGTTGGTCGCCAACAGGCTTACACTCACAAGGGATTCACACGATTACTGGGTTCTAGTTCACAGAGCTGATTTGTGTACACTCCACCCATTTCAATCACTTAGCTTATAGACTCCCCCACCCCCGCCCCCCTCTTTCCCTGGTCAACAGGCCCCCCACATGGTGTCAACCAGAAATACATCTAGCTGAAGATAGCACCAACATATTAGTAATTGGTCTAGATGTTCAATGTATTTCTTGTTGTAGTTTGTGTTTTTCTTTCTTCTCTTGTGTTTCTTTTCTTCAGTTCCCCCATAACCACTTCCTGTTCGCTGCTTTCTCATAATAAACGAAGTATGTTGAGTGATCACAATGGGAGCATGTCAGACTCTCAATGTGAAACATTAAAACTGTTCAGACTATCCGGGCACTTAGACTTCCATTCTCCGTGTCAAAGAGCTGAACATGACAGGTTTAACAGGACATGTTTTAAAAAAAAAAAAAAAAAAAAAGAATTTAAAAGGGTCACTTTTATGCGACTTTTCCCCTTCAGTCAAGTCGGAAAAACACGAAAAAATTGGATTCGAACCTAGCCTAGTTTAGCTAACATTACTGTATATACAGTGCCTTGCAAAAGTATTCGGCCCCCTTGAACCTTGCAACCTTTCGCCACACTTCAGGCTTCAAACATAAAGATATAAAATTTTAATTTTTTGTCAACAATCAACAACAAGTGGGACACAATCGTGAAGTGGAACAAAATTTATTGGATAATTTAAACTTTTTTAACAAATAAAAAACTGAAAAGTGGGGCGTGCAATATTATTCGGCCCCCTTGCGTTAATACTTTGTAGCGCCACCTTTTGCTCCAATTACAGCTGCAAGTCGCTTGGGGTATGTTTCTATCAGTTTTGCACATCGAGAGACTGACATTCTTGCCCATTCTTCCTTGCAAAACAGCTCGAGCTCAGTGAGGTTGGGTGGAGAGTGTTTGTGAACAGCAGTCTTCAGCTCTTTCCACAGGTTCTCGATTGGATTCAGGTCTGGACTTTGACTTGGCCATTCTAACACCTGGATACGTTTATTTTTTAACCATTCCATTGTAGATTTGGCTTTATGTTTTGGATCATTGTCCTGTTGGAAGATAAATCTCCGTCCCAGTCTCAGGTCTTGTGCAGATACCAACAGGTTTTCTTCCAGAATGTTCCTGTATTTGGCTGCATCCATCTTCCCGTCAATTTTAACCATCTTCCCTGTCCTTGCTGAAGAAAAGCAGGCCCAAACCATGATGCTGCCACCACCATGTTTGACAGTTGGGATGGTGTGTTCAGGGTGATGAGCTGTGTTGCTTTTACGCCAAACATATCGTTTTGCATTGTGGCCAAAAAGTTCAATTTTGGTTTCATCTGACCAGAGCACCTTCTTCCACATGTTTGGTGTGTCTCCCAGGCTTGTGGCAAACTTTAAACGAGACTTTTTATGGATATCTTTGAGAAATGGCTTTCTTCTTGCCACTCTTCCATAAAGGCCAGATTTGTGCAGTGTACAACTGATTGTTGTCCTATGGACAGACTCTCCCACCTCAGCTGTAGATCTCTGCAGTTCATCCAGAGTGATCATGGGCCTCTTGGCTGCATCTCTGATCAGTTTTCTCCTTGTTTGAGAAGAAAGTTTGGAAGGACGGCCGGGTCTTGGTAGATTTGCAGTGGCCTGATGCTCCTTCCATTTCAATATGATGGCTTGCACAGTGCTCCTTGAGATGTTTAAAGCTTGGGAAATCTTTTTGTATCCAAATCCGGCTTTAAACTTCTCCACAACAGTATCTCGGACCTGCCTGGTGTGTTCCTTGGTTTTCATAATGCTCTCTGCACTTTAAACAGAACCCTGAGACTATCACAGAGCAGGTGCATTTATACGGAGACTTGATTACACACAGGTGGATTCTATTTATCATCATCGGTCATTTAGGACAACATTGGATCATTCAGAGATCCTCACTGAACTTCTGGAGTGAGTTTGCTGCACTGAAAGTAAAGGGGCCGAATAATATTGCACGCCCCACTTTTCAGTTTTTTATTTGTTAAAAAAGTTTAAATTATCCAATAAATGTTGTTCCACTTCACGATTGTGTCCCACTTGTTGTTGATTCTTGACAAAAAAATTAAATTTCATATCTTTATGTTTGAAGCCTGAAATGTGGCAAAAGGTTGCAAGATTCAAGGGGGCCGAATACTTTTGCAAGGCACTGTGTATATATATAGTGTGTGTGTATTTCTTTATAGAGCTACAAATTGATCTATTGAAAACACTACTCTTATGTTTCCTTATCCAAAATGTCATAGCTGCTAGATTTAAAGCTGAAATGGTCCAACAGATGTTGGATGATGGAGAGGCAGTGACGGGGTTGGACTCAAGTGTCCAAAATTTCTGATGATGAGGACCCAGACTATTGTCCAGGTGGCAGTGGCAGTTGTCCACCTGGAAATACAACTGAAAAGGATCAGTCTGACCCTTAAGATTCCATGTATGTGTCCCCTGAAGAAGAAAGTGTCCAAATCAAGGCATACAGAATTAGTTGGTAGGGCTCTTACTAGAGAGAATTACCTCCCACCCAGGGCAGAACACAGAACCAGAATATCCTCAGAAATCGGTCAGTGCTTCCACAAGGGCTTAGCATGGGAGCTCTTCATCATTGATGATAAAATACAAGGAAGGATAAAGTCTATTGCTGTTCTGTCCCCCCCCCCCCAAAAAAATGTTCATTGAATCAAAGATATTTCAAGCATGAAATCATTCTTGTGTGGCCCTAAATATAATACTAATTAATATACAAGTTATTATTCTTCACCAAAATGGCATAAAAACACATTGGTTCTAATATGGGTCATTTTTGACCCACTTATGGAAGAGTGTAGGGTCCAGTAACTTGTGCATCTAAGGGTTAAATAGGCTACAACGTGCCCGCCAGGCTGAACAGCGCTGCTGGCCGGATTGGACCCCCTGGCGGGCGCTTCTCGCCCATGAGCCATAAATTTGACACCCCTGCTCTAAACGATTGTCGACTATCAAAACGATTGTTGAATAACTTGATAATTGATTACTGGTAAATTGATTATCGATTAATCAACCATGGTAGCCCTACTAGACAGTACATTATATTGTACTTATGACAAATTACTAACCTGCTGGGGCGGAGGTGGCTGCATATAGCCCTGCGGTGGTGGTGCCTGCATGACGGGCTGAGACGGAGGAGGCGGTGGCGGTGGAGGGTGCGGATGCCCCGTGGCAGGCTGGTAACCAGACGGAGGAGGTATGGGCTGGCCAGTGGTGGCCATGATGTAACTGGTCTGAGGAGGCGGGTGCTGGGAGAGGACAGTGGGAGGAGCTTGGTACAAGGGGGGAGGCTCGGGGTTCTCACTGGAGCCCTGGCGGCTAAGTGTCATTTGGCTAAACTGGGGTGCCAGTTCTTCTCCCTGTCGGGGGGAAAAAAAATTCTGATATAAACATCTGTGAAAAATCTTCATAAAACAGTGTATTTCATTATTTAAACTTGAAATCTTACTTAAAATTTTAATATTCTAATCCTACAAAGTTTCCTAGGTGTATTTTGAATCATTCAATTCTACCGTTTACAAAAAAAAATATCATTAAAAACATTATAAATTCATACAAAACATACAAAATATTATAGTGCTTTGAAAATCATGTTAGCAAAAAATATATTTTATGAACATTTTATAATGTGATCCATATGTAACCAATATTGATGGTTACGGAGACATTACCCAACCGGGTTTTGGTCCCACACCGTCATCTTGGGACTTAAGCAGGCTGAAGATCAAGCTACTGAAGACCGATTGGAAGAAGTGCACTGCATAAAAAGGGTTTAGAAAACCTCTATCTAAGAACTAAAGAGTGAACCCCGAGCAGAATCTAGACTGGACCGTTTGCTCAGTAGTCACTACGCTCAACTGCCAAAGTGACAATGTGGATTAAAAACCTGATTAGTGGAGTGGGGGCGTAGTAATGTCACCACCACCATGACACCGGTTACACATACACACAACCTTTTTCTGTTTAGGGTTTTTACAAGTTCATTCGAAAGTTAAACCTTTTACGTTTTCACATTTTAACAGTACAATTCGGTCAACCCCAGCTGTCTGTGTTTTACGGTAAATTTTACTGTGTTTGTTTAAAAGCGTTTTTTTGTTACAATGCATGAAATTAACCTTTTCTTTTAGCAGAACGTACAAAACCTTCACCACACACTATTCCTAATTAGCAAGTAACATTGTATTACTTAAGTCATTAAGATTAATACCATCATTATTTCAATCAGAGTGCAGAATGTAACAGTGTAGACGAATATAGCATTGGTTGTTTGCTGTCTGAATATGTAAGTCAAACAAAACAAAACAAAACAAAAGTAATGACGCCACACATTGGGCCAGTACCATTGTGTACTGCTGGGGAGGAGATACTGGCAGGAGAACCTGGGGGCAGGAGGGGCTGGAGTAGGAGACAGGCTGAGAGGGCTGCAGAGATGCTACCGGCTATACACACGCAGACGTACACACACACACACACACACACACCAAAAAGAGAGGAAGAGCAGCAAGAGGAAAGGTGTCAGAGGCAGGCAGAAAAGGGAAAAAGATACACGAAGACTTTGGAAAAAAAATTGGTTTAGATCACAGGAGAAAAGCTGTTAATGACTGATGGATTGTTACTGGGAAAACACTTGTTAAAGAATGATAAAGGTTCTAAAAATTAAAAAAAATTAATTCACACTACTAAAAAATTCCTAATTTGTGCTGATTCTTACCTGAGCTATGATGTGGTTGCCCATGGGGTGTTGCTGCGGAGTCGGCAGCAAGGCGGTCTGAGGCATGGCCTGGGGTTGAGGCTGCTGGGGCGGTTGTGTCGGGCAGGGGAGCAGGCTACGGCTAGACTGGGAGGCTACAGGTGGGGGACACACATCAGGACTGACTAGGGGCAGGCCTAGTGGTGCAAAAAGTACATCATCCACATAATTGCATATTTATGTTGTAAATGCATCTCATAAAATTTGTGGTAAACATTTTCTACTTTTACACTTCTGTCTCCATACCTGGGAGAACGGGGTTGGTTGTCAAACTCGACCACCAGAAGATGTTTTTTTGTTTTTTTGCAATATAAGTATTTAAGAAATTCACTGACAAGGGTCACATCATTTGGAGGTAAGAAGCCATTACTTTTTTAATGGCAATGTCAAATGTTTTCACTATTCTTTTTACTGGGATTTATGAATCAGGTTTCTAGTTAATAATGTGTTACCAACTAACCATGAAAAATGTGAGGTCAAAGCTACAGTTTTGAGTCACATTTTCTAGATTGCCAGTTGCTTGCCAGCTTTCAGTTCACAAAGGATTCAAAGTGTTTTTACTGTCACTACAGCACAAAGTGAAATTATTTTCCAAAAGTTCTCAATGAATAGGATTAAAAAAAAAAAAAATCAAAAATAATATTTCAAAGCAGTAAAATAACAGTATGCAGAGTAATGTAAAGGCAGACACCAAGTGTGCATATTTGGAGAGTGCAGACCCTTGTCTGGCATCACCGTGTATCTGACTTTGAATTAGACATTGGGCAAGATGTTGATTTCTTGAGTCAAATTAATTTTGTGACAACCAAACGCAGAATGTACAACAACCAATGCCATCTAATCATGAAAAAGATCAAAACTGTGACGGCCAACCCCGTTATCTCCTACTCCATTTTAGTTCTTACCAGAGCGAGAGCCTTTGCAGTTTCCCTGCGAGCCTTTGTTGCTGCCGAGGCTGTCCCCACGAGTCAAGATGGAGATTCCAGAAAAGCTGCTGGCTTTGGTGACGGGAGGACGAAGCGTGCGATTAGAGCTGTCTGAGTCGGTGCTACTCCAGGGCCGCGGCTCCAAGCATTTCATGTCGCTGTCCGTGCTGCTTTGGCGACTGCTGGACGCCCGGCTGGAGCTATCACGGTTCCCTCTGAGAGGAGATGAAGGAGGAGGGACGGGATGAACATAAAGGTCAAATTGGAGGCAGAAATACGGAAGCCATGAACAGAAATGAAGAGGTTTTAAGTCAGAATTTAAGATTAACAAACAGGATGGAGGCTTGTAAGAGCAAGAAGTCCAGTCAAGTCGTAAACAAATACATCAACAGTGTGACCATATGAGTTTTAGGGGTGAGGACTTTCAACACAGATGCAAAATACAAATCAGGCAATGAGCCACTTGACAAGAATTTCGATTTGAAAAGACATCCAACCACAATCTCTCTGAGCCACGCGCACACATTAACAAACAAACCAGAGGAACACATGCAGAGCGAGGAAAAAAGGACGCTCCAGACAAACACCAGACTCCTTGACAGTGATACAGGATGAGATGATAGTTGCAACAACAGAGAAGAGAGGAAACAACCACAAAATGAACTGAATATGATGCAGACAAATAATGGCGAGGTTGTCAAACTAAATACGGCGGAACCTCGAATTCTAATGCCTTTTAGCATGTGAAAGTATGTTCAGGAAAAGATTTATAAGCCATAGCGAGAGCTCAATTATCAATAATATCCTTGTGAATGACTGACCAAAAGTGTTAGTCCAGTTCAGTTATATTTAGTGCCATTTTTGTAGGTTTCAAGTTGTTTTATCCAATTCTGGTTAATTAAAGGACACCAACGGAAACAATATAAAATACTAATAATAATCAACTTTAGAGTGATATTGGGGACCACAATCAGAGTGTTTCAACATTTAAAAAATTTCCAGTGTCCTGAGAAAAAGACGTATTAATTTAGAACTACTACTTCATAAAAAAAAAATAAAAAAAAAATAAGTGCAATTGCAATTATTAATAAAAAAAATAACAATAAAATAATAACCATATGGAAGTTAGGTTTTTGTTAAATGGCCAAAAATAGTCACTTGCCTGATGAAGACTTAACCCAGAGCATTTATTTCTACATTCTGATGAACAATTAAACAAGTGTTTTGCTTATAACATTTTGAAGAAATGTTTAATACCTTGCAGAAAACATATTTAAAAAAAAAAAGAAAGAAAAGAAAAACATTTAAAACAACAACAACTCAATAATAGTCAGCATTTATTCCTGTGTTTCAATTAACAACTAACCAAGTTTTACTTATAATGTATGAATTAGAACACTGGTTAACTTTTGCTCATAACTAAGATATTTAATAATGATCATTAAATCACTGCCTGAATTGTTTAATAAGGGTTTACTTACGGAGGCATTTTTTAGACTATGAAACAAATTTATATCTTAATCTTACAAGGAACATATTTGCATCACAGGAAAAAAAAAAAAAAAAAAAAACCTCAGTTTGATCTTGCCGGTTACACTCCACAAAAAATGGCACATGCATTTAAACAGTGTTGAACTTCAGACAAGAAATAGAACACATACACAGTACATAAGCCCACAGACGACAAAATATATAAAACACTTAAACTCACATACACATCATCTACATAATAATTGTCTGCTACCACTCATTCAGCACTACTACTTTTTCTAACACTATGTTGCCGTATACACACGCTGGTTGATCTGTTGCTGTTTGGTGTTGTGATGCTGTCACCCTGGATAAGGGCAGCTGTCGAGAAAACCAATGATCACACTGTAAGGGGAAGCACCACTCTGGGAAAGCCCTCCATCACAACCGTGGGGATGTGACATTACCGATAGAGATAAGGATGAGGTGCAATAAAAGACCTAAAAAGCCTTGTTTGAATCCTTAGAAGAGTGACGTATAGTATATCCGATTAGTGTGCTGTGTAGTGGCAACTCAAAATACAACTCCTCCAATATATTTAATGGATGATCTTTTTTTTAGTCCTCTTTCATTCCCTCTTTTTACACAACCTATTTTGAAGCCAGGGTGCCATTTTCTTTGAAGGCTGATCCAGACGTGTTTACGAATGGAGATGAAATGAAGGATGAGGTAATCATTTATTCTCCAGACTCTCCATAGGACACTATTCGCTGCGACACGTAAATACCTAGAGCCATTCAATCTATTTGAAGTCTCATCTAAATACATGCTCAACAGATGAATAAGAAATATTGTCCATACACTGGATTACTCACTGATTTTTGCCAGGCCTAAGACTTGAATTCTCTGGCAACAAAGGTAAATAACACATCTTCAGATGAGAAATGAAGAAGGTGTCTTGGGTTGGCATTATGAGGTCAATTCAGATTTGGATAATTCATATTTACTTTCAGCTGAGCGATTTGGTAGTTAATCTGCGCTTCGGGTTTGAATCTTGGCTGCCAGATTTCTCCAGGTCAACTGCTTCGGCCTACATTCCAAACAAAAGCAAGGTAAATTGTCCATAACTGTAAATGTGTTTTTGTCTACAGGCGCCATCTTTGGCCCAATGTCCAATGGGATAGGCTTCAGCTCAGGATGGATGGATGGATGAATGAATGAATAGATGGATGGACGGATGATTTGAAACCCATAGTGTTGTGGGAAAAAAACAACAGCTTCCTCTATTCTGCAGAGAGGGTGCATGGGAATCTACGATTCACATTTTTTTTCCTGCAGGGACACGTATGAGCCAGCACTGGTCAAAACATTCTAATTCATACATTGTTTGTGGATTAAGACTAACAGCAACGTTCATCATCCTTCGTTACACTTTGGGAGCCAACAAAGAGCAATTCACCCAAGATCAAAACCTGACGTAAATGCGTGCAACATGGAATGTCATGTGACCAAGCCTGGAACACAGGTTATTGGACCCCATGTGCGTCCTGTGATAAATAGCATAATTACAGCTTGATGACATGATGGATTGGACCCAAACTTATTTTTTTCTTTTAACCTTTCCTGTTCAGCTGCTTGACACAGAGGATGGGAATCCGAGTGTCCTATTGGTCTGAACAGTTTTAACATATCACATGGATCCCAACTTACTATATTTTGCTAAACCATCAGGATGTCATCAGACGGTGATATTGCCCAACAGATTGATAAATTATTCTTTTTAACACTTCTCCCTGGGATGCAATTTTAATTCGCAATAGCATATTTTGACTAGTGCTGGCAAATACAATGTGTTTTGGGGGGAAATATATACATTTTGTATTCTAAACATATTGTATTTTAGGTTTCCTACAAATGGCTGACAAAAATATCCTAAAACAAGGACTGCAACATTAGTAACTACTAGCAAAGTAATTTTTTTCCATGATAACAATGAGAAGTGCCCACATTGGGGACAAAAAGCGACTCACATCATTGACGAATGTCAAAAGAAACGTGATATATAATAGCAACCGGAAACCTCTTAAATGTGTAAGTAGCCTTAATTATGGTTGAGTGAACGTTGACGTTATTACAGTTACCCCGTGTTTGGTTCCTTAGGGGGTCAAAAGGGAACACTCAGATTGTTAAAGGCAAGGCATTTATTAAAACAATGTTACACTGCAGTTATGAATCACTATTTCAGCCCTGCAATCTCCCCGTGTCAGCTCCAGTACTCTTTATGGTTGTTGGCAACATGTGACATGCTAACAAAAACTACAAGAGTAGGTTGACCACAAAACAAACATGTCACTGTGGAGGCAATGTAAGTACTTTATACAATGGTGTGGGTGAATGGTAGGTCCAGAGGTAAAGTACATCAGTCAGTCCTCAGTGAAACCACAAAGCAGCCATGCATGGGCCACAGGGGAGCCCCACGGTGCAGTAGAGTGGAATAGCCATCCATCAGCAAACTATGCCAAGCAGAGATACCAAAAATAAAAACCACAAGTCACCACTATCATCACTAGTCCACTTTCAAGTATGGGCATGGCAACACACAAGTACAAGTGCAACAGCACCCCAATACCTAAAGATCTGCCTCCTCTTTTGAGAGCTAGAGCAGTAGCCCTCGGTGGAAAGTCTGTTGGAGTTAATATTAGGAGAAAACGCTGGCATTACAAGACTGTAGTTGACAACAGAGGGAAAAGGGGTGTGGGGCGGGGAGAGGTCATCACTGTGAAACACTTTCGATCCTGAAAAGGATGAGGGAGGGAGGAGAAAAATGCACACAAGGCAACATTCATAACTGTAAAAACCTCAGGCTTCCCCTTTCTCCGTATGTTATACAGTAAAGCATTCTTTTATATTCTAAGGCCAGGGTGCTTTGGAATAGTCTTGATGATTCAACTTCTATAAATCAGTGCCACATTTTCTACAATTATTTTTCAAATACTGCAAATTTCTAATGTACAGTACTTTGGAGATAAAGTTTAGAATAACTTAAGATAGATTCACGCTGTAGGCACAATTCCAATTGATGTCCGTTAGCTTACTTTAGTTACAATTCATAGTAGGTATCTTTTTTTTTTTTTTTTTTTTTTACATTTTTATGTGTTTGGGATGATGTGGGTGTTGACCGAATTAATCAATTGACTAATCGTTAACTAATGATTAGCCAATTAATCGACAACTACCGTATTTTCCACACTATAAGGCGCACATAAAAGCCTTCAATTTTCCCAAAGCAGTGCACCTTATAATCCGATAGGCCTTATATATGGATCAATATTGGTTAATCATGACATTACATCACCTTTAGCGCTGCACCATCTAGTGGATGTATAACACAACCCTAGCCACTACTTCTACTATACATTTGAAATAGGCCATTCATTGAAGGCGTGCCTTCAATGCGTGACTCAGATGCACCTTATAGAGTAGAAAATACAGAATTTGGATTGGCAATTCATTGGTTGGAGATTGTTGACGTAAAGGTTGGCCAAATCTTTTTTTGTCTGTTTCTGAGTGTCTTAGGAGCAGATAGTCTCTCATACTTTTCATTTATTTACAATTTTAATTTAAAAAACAAGGGGAGGGGGTAGTATTTTATCTTTTTTAATTCTCTTTTTACCTATTATTTGCTTATGAAAAATGGGAAAAGTCAATATTCCTGTCTCAATTTCAATTTTTGAAATACATTTAATTATATATATATATTTTTTAAAGGACGGTGGTGGGGGGGGGGGGGGGCAGTATGGTAAATATTCTCAGAAACTCATAGCCCTTACTTGAGGATTACAAGCATTTCACTGGAATTATTTTTTTAATGTGCGAGATGAAGTTGACGCAAATGATTTACTGTTGCTAGCCATACAAAATCATGTAGCAGGCCGGATCTGGCACCTGTGATGCACAAAATACCCATATTGACACATCCAAATTGTGTCACTTGAGGATAAAGAAAATGGATTATATAGCTAGCACCATGTGGTGTTTAAATTCAGCTTTTAATAAATTGTCACAGAACTCATACGTGGTTACACTTGAGATTTAGTGCTTAAGTGCTGCCATTGAAACCTTCCTTTTATTTGAATGACAAACACACACCAAAAAAAAAGGGATTGAGTGGCAATGATCATCTTACCTGTTGTCGTTGATGTATCCATTCTGAGAGGACTGTAAAAAAAAGGACACCTGCACATTATGAAAGGCTTCATTCACCCTGAGGCATTGTCATATTTTACAATGTTTTTCAATGTGAACAGCTTCAACACTCTTTACAGTCATAATACAAGAAAACACTTTGACATGAATGAGTCATGCTTTGCTACACCGGTCGTTTCGACCAGTTGCCATTAATAAAATTTGGGGCTCTACTATGATTTTTATGGATAATCCAGGGTTTGGCATTTTCATTTAGGAGAGTAAAGTGTTTCCATTATATTCCGCTAAATCCTAGCCGCCGATCCTTGAACTTATTTTTTTATTATCATTGTTGACGCAACACATAACGGGTGACATTTTTAAACCGAGCACATGTTTGGTAGAGACGTTACCGCCGGCTATAGTGAAGGGTCGTAGATATCTTCTGTTAGAGTGTAGTGTTCTGATCCATATGCCGTAGACCAGGGGTCCCCAAACTTTTTCCTGTGAGGGCCACATAACTTTTCCCTTCTCTGATGAGGGGCCGGGGTCAGTTTGTAACAGAAAAAGTGTGACGATTACAGGAGTGCCTAAATGTACAAATTTATTGTTTTTCAGAAAGCCACAGTCAAATAACCCATTCTGGATTCTTCACGGAACCGAAGTAAATAATATAATATAATATAATATAATATTAATTAAATAGATAATAACCAAATAACCCTCTCTGGGTTCTTCACAGAAAAAAGCCAAGAGAATAAATAACACTATTGAAGAAAAAAAAAAAAAAAAAATGCTGTCTGGTATTGTTCAGGGGGCCGGACCAAATGTGGAGGCGGGCCGTAACCGGCCCACGGGCCGGGTAGTTTGGGGACCCCTGCGTAGACGCTTTTTGGCCCCTCATAGTCTGGGAGAATATCAGCTAACTGCGGTGGAAAGATGTACAGGATTAAATGCTGTGAAACGCATGAGGATATGGACTCGGCATATTGATGATCAGCTAATTTCACATAGTTTATCAGTAATTTACGGTAACTTAATTTTGCCTGGTGGCAACTAGTGTCGCTATTATGAGTAAACGAAATGATACTGAGAGCATTATGTTAACATTAATATCATCACACAATTTAGGTAGCTGCTGACTACATTTTCCCAATGAGCTGAGATGACACTAGTCAGGTTCATTAGCCTTTATTGACTCGTGGCATTTTTTTCCCTTTTTTGCATTAATATATGTTGAATGCTAATATTTCTACTCAACAAATAAAAGATAAAGTATTCTAAATATATCAAATTTATTAGATATGCACCGACAATCTGGTGGCCAAAAAGTGACAAATATGATTTTGGTCCAAAACGCTTTTTTCACAGAAATAACATCCGAAACGGGACGTTGTGTTAGCACACGCAAACAGCTCAGTAGTGTGCATTTCTCTTGCTACTAGAGGTAATATGTCTGGTGAATGAAGGTGTGTTGAGTCGACACAGCTATCATCACTTTGTACAGCCCCCTTTGTACAGCTAACTAAAGAGATAAGCCCCCCCCATGCATCTCTAAGTATGGCACTCACTCATCTTTCAAGCAAATACAGGTAGGTTGAGAAACCACAGCGTGAAATCAATTAAAACTTAAGTATTGGAGTTTGTCAGCACACGTTTCACTCAGGTGTGTAGACCGTAGTGATTTCACTTGACCTGTGTTATAAAGAGCATTACTTGGACGTGGGAATAACGCAGGCTTACCAGTGAGAGACTGCTCAGTGCTACAGTTCTCGCTGAGCAGAAGAACAGACGTCAGTGTGATAAAGCAAGAAAGCTACTTTTCAATGTGGGGGAGGGGGCAAGCTTGCAACTTTTTCTCAAGAAGTAGAACATGTACATGTACATTATTAAATGTATAATGTGTCAAATTCAACGATTAGTTTTGTATTTAAACTTATGTTGTGCATTAATGAAATGTTATGTACTAAATAAATATAAAATGAATAGTTTTCTTAGTATTCTTACGAATAAGAATTCATATTTTTAAAATGATTTGAATATGAAGTTGCTTAATTGTGTACGTTTATATATATATATATATATATATATATATATATATATATATATATATACATATATATATATATATACACAAACATATATGGGGGGGTGGGGGGGGTTGGGCTCCATTTTCTAATATTCGTTTTTGAGTTTATGCCAAGAATTTTAATTTCGGTGCATCCCTTATGTTATTTAAGTTAAAATAACCTTTATATTTATCATATTTATGTACAACACGAATTCAAAATAATTCTAAATTTATTTATTTAAATTTGATTCTGCAGCACTACTGAAAAAGTCCAAGAAGAAACACTGGGGTATATTAGAGTTGAGTCCGCTTTTACTAATGTCAGACAATGTTTCAAATCATACTAAATAAAGCAAATGGTATTTTACTTGAAAACATGTACAGGTGAGCAAGACCAAAATCAAAAACTTACTTCTCGGGCAAAGATCCGGTCTCGTACCCGCTGATATTCTTCCTCTCGCTCCTCGATGGATTTGCTACGCCGGCCGTCTTGCAGTGGCACACGGATCTTAATTTGGCAAGAGGGAGAGCATTCATTGAGAATACATAATTAAATAAGATAAATTTAAAAGCAGTCCACTAGAAAGTCTATTTAGAGATAGGGAGATGCTTCCTACCTGATTATCATCCTTGTCCATGCTGGCGTCATCTCTCTTGAGTATAAATTTCTTCTGAAAGTCCATGTTGCGCTCGTCCTTGATGTGTTCTGAGAACCTTTGCTCAGGGCTGCAGGACCATAAAACAAGTTCAGTTATTTAGTGTAACAGGAAAAAAGCCACATGGTCTTGACCGAGGTCCTGAACGAATGCTCACATGCGTGTGTTGCCCGTCTTGTTGATGATGACCGCCTTGCCTGTCTGATCCACGTTGTGATCCATTCCAAAATAGGCGGCGACGCGGTGCAGTAGCATGCGGTGATATGATGTCATCTGAGGAAATTTTTTGTATTGGTTGCTACAAGGAAGACAACACACAGAGTTTATACAATCTGTTATCGCATCACCAAAGGGAAAAATGTCTCAGAAATCAGACTATCAGGGCGCTGATATACAACATTTCCTGAGATTTTGAGTCTTAAAACCTTGAAAACTATACTAGTACATGGACATGAAAGCCACTTGACAAAAGTAACTTACTTGTCATCATTAATGAAGTCCAGGATATCTTGTTCTAGTTTAAGCAGCATCATTCGATCCCTGGCAGTACAAGAGGGAGAACAAGATCAGTGGCTGGACTTGTTTACAGGCTTATTTTTAATTTAAAACTCATCTATTGCTCTTAGCTAACAAATGTTATTGATTTATACTTTAAAGAGTTGTTTATAAGGGAACTGAATTCAATCCCTGAGGGGCAACAAAAACATTCCCGTCTTCCCTCAAGTCTGTAGTCTGGTATTTTGTTCAGTCTAAGTAGTTATAAATCAAAGCAAAACAAGTATTCCCATCACAAACAACTGGTGTGCTAGAAACCGATGAAGAAGACACTATTTTTCTTTGTGTATCCAAACAACTGACAGTCATTTAAACTTATGTAGCCTATGATAAAGTAGAATGAATTGTATAGTAGTATGTCTGACTAAGGAAAATTCTCCCACCTGGGATTGTTTTTCAGTGTGTTGACCAGAAACTCGTGAACGTCGATCCCCGTGGAGTCAGTGTATTCCTGACTAGAGTCTGACAAGAGAGACACATCAAAAAATTTTCAATGTGGATATGGCAGAAGGACCAGAAATTAAAGTCCAAAGTCAAGAACGCTGCAAGGAATAATAGCGGAAGTGTGTTCTGATATGGTATTAACAATTCCTGGCTGTTCAAGGGAGAGTGAAAATCAGGAAGAGTAAAGCATACTGTTCTGTGCCCTCTCACGCACGCGCGCACACGCACACACACAAAGCGTCTTTAGGGGATCGTTTTCCACTATTTTCCACTACACTACACAGTCAGGACAGCCATTTGATCTCTGCCGCGCGCAGTCTAATGATGCCTGAGGGCCACAGCCTAAAGTGTAAGGGAGGAAGATAATAAGAAAGAAAAAGCAAGGGAACTCATTTTTTACTAGACAGAAATTATCGTCATCATGTCACTTCTGTAGGTATTAAAAGACAGGCATCTAATCACAGAGATGTTGTCTGTATGTGAATATCGTTCATTTGTAATGTACATGAAAATTACTGAAGGAATAAAGCTTAAATTTTGATGTATGTTCCATGTGGTGCCATGTCAGCAGTGGAGATACTTTCAAGGTGAATGCAGATAACAACAAGTCAACGTGGAACCAAGCAGCCCGAATCAAACAGAACAGAAGCTTCAGGTCACTTCCTAATTGGTTAAATCTATTCCATCTTCTACTATTATTCAACCTTCCTGTAATTATGACTTGAAAGGTGGAAAAGCGCTATACAAGTATAACACCATTTACCATTACCATTTACCTGTGGCACTCTGCTGCCTGTCTCAGGTCATTTTTGATACATCGACAAATGGAATGTGGAGGAGTTTGGATATTGTAGTGTAGTACATCAAAGATGATAACAGCAGTTTTTACCATGTTGCACGAGAACGTTTTTTACATCTTAATAAATAGGTTAAAATCTGTCGGATAAACATGATCTAAAAACGGCAACAAAAATGACCACTTCAGGCTCCCCCATGACTTTACCACGTGACAACATCTTCCGTGGAGTCTTGTCCTTCTTCTCCTTCTCTTCATTTTCATATTCATCTTTGGAGGATTTCTCCTCTTCCTTGTCTGACGGACAACTGATGTGAAGCTGGATAATATCCTTGTGGTAGAGAAAGCAAACCATTGCATCAATTCTATGAAGCTGCATGCCAAAAAGTACACCAAAACTGATTGTTGGCACTCGGTATTTGAAAATTAATACGGTGACAGTACCGATTCTTGAGGGCCATCATTTAGGAAGAGACCAGAAGACTCCTCACAAACTGCAAGACTCCTCACCAGTTTCACTTTAGCATTAGACTGAAACAGACAGTTTTCCAGTTACATAATGCATATTTGCCTAGTAAGCATGTCAATAAGGGAAAGAAATTAGACCCAAGTTGACTGTTATGCTAAATAAGAATTACACAGTGGCAAAAAAAGGCAGAGTTCTGCTAGGAAAGAGGACTGTCTTAAGTGTCACATGGCAAACACACTGAGGCTAAATGCAGCAGAGCTCATTAGAACACTGCTTTCCTGAGCCAGATTATGGCTACGCAAACAAAATGAGCGTGGTCCAATTGTTAAGACGGTAAAAGCTATACTACAGCCATCCACTAAGGCAGTGTTTGAGTTTAACAATCCCGTTTTACAAGAAGTATGGCAGATAAATAAGTGATTTTAAAAACAATAACTTATTTAAAAAATAACGTAAAGGTCTTGAGAGTGACATGTTCAGAAGTGTTGGGTCTCCCGAGCCCTGGCCCTCTTGCATGCATCTGGACACTAGGCCAAACTACCCAGTCAGCTGGGATCATGTTAACGGTTCATCCCGGTTCTTTTCTGCCGCATGGTGTATATTGTTCGATAAGAGTTGAAACTGCAAGGTCCTGTTTTGGGTTTTTAGCTAAAAGATTAGCAAAAGTACAAAAAAGCAAATTACAAGTGGGTGATTTTCATCAAGGCAACCTAAACTGTCTCTGAAGATTTTAGTAACAGTTATGAAAACCTGAAATAGTTCAATTTTAGTTGAAAGATGGAAATGTCCCATTATGTGCCCCTGTCCCCGGATTTGTTACCAAAATACTATTTTGTATGTTTTTTCACTGATTTTAGTGCATTCATTTCTGTAATGCGACCATGAAAAACTTTGTTTTCACCTCAGCAGCATAAATATTACATTTCATAAACATAGACATACATTTGCTTAAAACTACATAATTCCACAGATTATGATAAAATATATTGGTATCTTATTTTGTAGAAAAAATATTTGAAGGCCAGTAATGTTCACCAAACAGGTGGCTTTGACCTAATATCGATCAGTGTGATGTGAACGCGCTGTGTAGATACACTGTGGATAATATATAGTGTGAGTAACAAAAATACAGCGTTTATGCTAAGTATTCATGTACAGTAAATGTGGATAGATTATCACATGAGGATTAATCCTTCAGAAGCAACAATTGCAAGTTGTTCTTCACAAGTAAGTAACCGGAAAGAGTGTCCAATAGCGTACCTAAACAGGGTTTCTACAGGTATCAGCAAATCTCATTTAATGATTTTTAATGCCACTTTAAACGGGGCTACGCCTGTCTGAGCGTCGCCTCGCCTTCGATCGGGCCTCCGGGAATCGCCCCCGCTCGGGCGATTCACGGGCCGGCCGCGGCTGGCAGCGCAGCGTGTAATTTAATGCCCATGCCCAACTGCAGATAGTTTCACACACACAAATTTTAAGTAGAGTTGTCCGATAATGACTTTTTAACAGATAACCCGCTATCCCGATATTGTGCAACTCCAGAAATTCTGTACCAACAGCAAATCGATACCAATATATGCAGTGGTGCACTTAACATATTAGGGCTAATTGTACTTTGATGCCACACTAGATACTTTAATAGTGACAAATGTAACAACTTCAATGTTTTCCAATAAGCATTCTGTGAAAAATAAGAACAACTTCAACTGAAGTTATGAAAAAGGTGCCTATATTGCACCACTATATTTAATGTTGAAATCAAAATAGTGCAAACATCAGTTTTTTGGATCAAGTGCAAGTGCAAAATGCCAAGAAGGCCACATCACATATGTTTTGCTCAAAAAGTGCCTCTGGCTCTCAAAATAACAACTAAGGCACACAGCTTCACTACAGTGAATAAGTTTATAATTCATTATTTTTCAATCATTTACTGTCCATTTAATTTTTGCACCATGAATGCAAATGTTCTGCTCACATAAACAATCCCAGGCATCTAAGTTTGGAGACATCTAATGGTCAATAAGCATAACTGCTGTACTAAGTTGTGACTAGCCCTTGCACAAAGGAAGAAGGCTTCTACATTCCCCTTTTGAAGGAGTTTATCGTCCGACATTATCGGGTAGCCTATAGTTTCAGCTCTCTTATCCAACAATGATCTTATCTTAAGAATCAGAATGGGTTTTATTGTCATTATACAAATGTACAACGAGATTGGAGGAGCTTTTCCTTCACAGTGCAAAATACGTTCTCATATCCCATATCCCCTAATGACCTTATCTTATGTTCTTTTATCCCGGCTACCCGATAATATCAGACGTCTCCATAACAATTAAAATATATATATATATATATATATATTTTTTTTTTTTTTTTTTTTTTAACCGTCAAGTTTACATAATTTTTAATGCCTCGAACATTTAATTTAATGCTTTTTAATGATTTTTAGGGCCTAAATTATGACAAAATCCATTTAATGACTGTTAATGCTTTATAATGACCAGCAAAAACCCGGGAAAAATTTATGTAACAACAAATTTACCTTGGCCCTTTTCCTGCCATGACTGTGGTTAGGAGCCCGTTTCTGCAAGACAAAGGTTTGGTGACTGTATTGCATGAAACGAAAAGTATTACTGGTCTTAAAAGATAGTAATATTGTCATCAAAGAAGGTTTTGAATTATTGTAACAGAGAACTTGAATAGCATTTATAAAAATAAATAAATAAATAAATAAAAGCAATTACTGTAATGGTTTGTTACGTCAACATACTAGTATATCAAGAAAAAAACAAGCTTATTGGAAAGAGTTCCGTGTAGATTTGGTCTATTCCACCCAACCTGTACATCTTGTGGTGAGCTATCCTCAGGTTCTGGACCCTCTCCTGACCCTTCCTTGGGGCCCTGTGGCTGAGGGGAGGTCTTTCCTCGACCACAGGGCTCAATTAGTGGCCCACTCTCTCCCTCCGTCTGGATGTCGGGTGTCAGGCTGACTGACATCTTCTTCTGGGAGAGGGAGAGGGTGGGAGATGGGAAGGGGTTGGGTGCAAGACCCAGGAGCTTCTGGAAAGAGAAAAAATTAAATTCAAAAAGTCAAAATAACCGAGTTTGTATATGGGGAATGTTCTATTATTTACTGTACCTTTGGCTTGTATCAGATCGTTTTTCCACGTTTTACAGACTGTGCAAATGGGAAACACTTGAGAGGAAAGTGCAGTGAAGAAGAAGCCACTAAGGTTGTGTACTGGGCTGGACTGCAATAGGAGGCGAAGTGCCGGCCATAGTAAGCCTTAGCCTTCAGGGTCTTGCGAGAGAGAAAATGATTTGGTTAATTTATGAAGCGTAATTGTCTTGTAAAGTTTTTTTTTCCAACCAACACTTTTATTCGAAAAAGATAGTGATGTAAAACGAGGCACGCGATGAACGCAAAACTCAGTACGTTAGGAGCGCATGGACAGAAGAGTTTGCTCCATGTACGAGTACTTGTGTATAGTCTATCTACAAACTGCAAACAAACTCATTTTCTGTATGATAACTTTTAGAGCTGCACGATAATTATCGGTCGGTCCTATAATACGAATTATGACGTCATCCCAATAACTCGAATAACATTATTAATAAACCCGATAATATATAATCATTTTGGGATGTGTCGGTGGATTGGGATTTGTGCGCTTGTTTCCAGTCCTGTTTTGCCAGTATGCAAATTTTGTTACTGTTCTAGAGGCCGTATTTCTCCATCACGGAGTGATAAACCTTACTATGGAAATTAGCAAATGTTTGCATTTTACAGCTTGAGAGGCCTTTTGGTTATTGATAGGCTTGCTGTCCTATAATTACCAGGTTAACAAAATTGTTTCATGGACCAAGACGACAAAAGTCTCCTCTTCTGTTGCACCAAATGTTTTATCTGCTGACAGAGCACAATACCTGTTGGGTTTATGTTTGTATAATTTCAATGCTCATTTTCAGGGGAACACATTGTCAATGATATTGACTGATTGATTGTGATTGACTCAAATTATATTTATTTGAAAAAAAAATATTGGCACTTTGCTTGAACCCAAAAATTTTCTTGTCTTTGTTTCGTTCATTATAATAATATTCATGTCATCATGAAAATTCTGGTTCGGTCAAAGGCAAATCTATGCTGAATCCACCACTAGTATTTTTTTACCTACAGGTAAAAAAAACTCAGGTGGATATACGTTTTTAAATTATATATATATTTTTTTTTTCAGTTATCGTATGTGTATTGGCTTGAGGAGCAGGAAGTTATTGATATCGGTTTCAAAAAATGAATGTCGTGCACCCCTAATAACATTTATTATTCAGTCGGGGTGACAACATGGGTCACGTGACAAATGTAGATCAGCGAAATGTGACATAGAATTGCCTCTACCGTAAGTACATTGCATAGGAACGCGCATCGGGTTACACGAATACATACCAGTACTTTGCCAGCACATGGTTATGGAATTTTCTCCACGCTGGTGGCACTCGAAGATTAACACAGTGACTAGACATGTGCCGGTTACCGGTTTCACGGTTTACCGTGGTGTGAAAACGTCGCGGTTTCAAAACCACTAAAATTTTCCGTCATACCTTAGTACGGTATTCGCTATTTTTCATGTGCCAAAATGCAGCCGAAGTGGCTTGGTGCGGCAGCGCTCACCCCTTCCCGTTTGTTGCCTTGAGTGTCAGTGATGCTATTCTGCTAAACAGCCAGCAAACCCACAAACAAATCCTCCAAACACAAGGCGTACTTTTCTTCAATTTATTGAGCACTCAAATCGTGGTGAAATATACAAATGAATACATTTAAAACGTTGTACAATTGTATTTTTCCACGTGTGATTAGGTTCAACAGGATAGCAGTAGCACCATTAAAAAGTTCGCCAAAAACAAAACGCACATTTTCCTTTCAAATTCAATATACAAACTAACTAAAACTTACAAAGACGAATATTAGCCTAGGCTAAGCTGGGAGAGCAGCTTCGTTGTGGTTTTATGTCTCACAGCCGCTGAGTGAGAGACAAGCTTGAATGAAGGGGGGGAAGAAAAAGAATCGCGTCAAAGATCGCTAATTGAGAAAAGGAGGTCTCACTCCTCACTTTTATTTTTAGATGAAACCTTTCCTCAACAATATTTACATTTTAAATAATTTATAAAACTAACTTATACATTTTCAACTAACTTATTAACTTATGAATTCTTTGTTCTTTTTAACACAAAGGCATGGCATCATGTAGACTAGAGTTGACACAGTGGCTGAAAATGGCGAAACTTCACTTGAGCTTCCCCCTTAAAAAAAGTCATACAGTATATATTTTTAATTTTATTTAGAAGTCTTTTTACTCTTTATAGTAATTATTTTGTTCTTACTCTAATATTGAGCAACTTGAGCTGTGGCTGTGGGTATAGTCTAGGTTCTATTTATTTTAATTTTATATGTTATTTTTTGTTTATTTATTTTCACATTATATTCATGTTCCTATTTGCAAATATGTTTTGAAAAAAAATCCTGTTCAATGGAAAAAAATTTTTTTTTTTTTTTTTAAACCCATACATCTCAAAATTTTGGAGCTATAACTGCAATACCGTGATACCGTGAAACCGCGGTATTTTTGCTCATGGTTATCGTACCGTGAAAATCTCATACCGGCACATGCCTAACAGTGACACAATGCAAATTTTCATTAGTGCGTCAAAGTTGTTTTTCATTGTATAATAGCATGAAGGTAACTTGTTTGAGGAACAAAAATAATGCAAAGTTTGTCCTGTATTTGAACGTAAAGCACATATAGGTTTCTTTGTTGTGAGTATTTAGTCTTACAGTTTATTTCTCCTAGTTGAAAACCGACATTTTATGGGACTCTTCGCAAATATATCTGCCAAACCGTAGTGACACTGCACTACGCCTGGTTTGACAGATTAAGTATGCCGAAATCGACTTAAATATTTTGGGGTCAACAATTTTGATCATACAATCACAAGTGCTTTCAAATGATTAAAAATTTTAATCGCAACCCACAATTAAAAAATTCATTGCTTATTTTTCCGCCCTATTATTTCATCAAATTTTAATACTAGCGGCATCGAGTGAATAAAATTTTTTAGCGCATTGCGATTAATCGCATGCAGTCCATAGTTAACTTGCGATTAACCGCATTTTGTTTTCATTTTTTTTATAATGCAAAAATATATTTTAAGTTTTAAATTCAACTATTAGCACAGGAGTTAACCAATGTGCTTACCGTATATAATTCAAATTTAAGTCTACTTACAAACAATAGTTGGGCAACTTTACACTTGTAAAGATGAATTAAACATTTATTTCCCCAAATAACTCAAAAACAAAAAAAGGGGCAGCAGGGAGGAAGAGAGGTTAGCATGTCCGCTCACAGTTCTGAGATCAATGGTTCAAGCCCATGTCCCGCGTGGAGTTTCCATTTAATTTTTTGGGTACAATCTATAAAACCCGTATTCTATTTTATGTGTATCACTATATACACTACCGTTCAAAAGTTACACTACGGTTCAAAAGTTTGGGGTCGCTCAGACCCCAAACTTTTGAACGGTAGTGTATACTTTAATGAAATATATGATTTGTTATCATTGGTTTAATATTATTTATGAAATTACCCAAAAAATGTAAAAAAAATTAGATAAAATGATTGTACTCACCAAAATGTTCGATTTCTAAAGCATTTATATAGTTCATCTGTGCATTTTAAGGTGGGTATGCCACAATTTGGGTAAAAACGCTCAGTTGGCCCAAGAGCTGCGCCAAGAGCGCCAGGATATTCATCGCTGTATTTTTTCATCCAAACATGCTCGAAAACAGCCATAATGGATCGTACCAAGTTGCCTGGCCTGTTTGTCACGCCGCCTCAATGAGCTCCTTTTTTGGCCATTAAAATCCAATATTAGGTTTTGTCTCAAAACCCGTATTTCACTCTGGCTCTCTGGCCAAACTATGGTGGCCACGGAAACGTGTGCCTTATCTTGAAGTCCAAACTTCTTGGGGTGGGCAGGGCCATAATTTATCACGCGTTAAAAAATTTGACGGCATCATAGGGGATTGCATTAATGCAGTTATCAACGTGTTAACCGACACCCCTATCACCCATAATTGAATTTGCAAGTTATCATTTTCTATTTTGCTTGTGGCATCCTGTTCATGTCAAGTACACAGCACACGAGGAATTAAGACAATTTCTTCACTTTACCACTCCGCTATGACAGTTATGGCTGAAAGTCAATTAAGCGTGTGTTTTGGCATTAAAAATAGATCAACAAGTGCTGTGAGAGTGACCTTATAACTAGAGATGTCCCGGATGCAGATCGATCGGGTCCGATCACGTCATTTTCAAAGTATCGGAATCGGCAAAAAAATATCGGCCATGCCTTTTTTTTATTATATATATATTTTTTTTTTTAATTAAATCGTTTTCTTATTGTATTTAACATTACAGACATAATATATTACACTCATCCAGAGTCTTTAGTTTAGGCTTAATGTAGGGTTAGCAAAAATATCCCGATAACGGCAGCAATTAATTTATTAAAAAATGTGTCACATTAAAATATTTAACGCTATTCATATATACGCTGCACGATCCTCACACTCATTGTCGCGCTCAATCTGTAATGACACCGTTTTATCTTTATAGAGAGATAAAAGACAGCACAACATGAGTAGAGTGAACTTTGGCAGCCTTTGAAGCCTTTCTTAATTTGGCTAATACTTTGCAATCCCTCTCCCTATGATTAGATATATCATGGGAAGCAATGTGGGGAAGCAAGGTGGCAATAGATCTTTGTCTTAACACCTTATGTTATTTCCCAAAGCAGAAAAGATATATCCGTTGGTAGCACGACGCACAGTCATGGTTTTACTTCCCATCATGGTTCCACTCCCATCATGCATCGGGGCATGCCTGCAGTATCATTTGCTGAAAGCTCAACAAATACACTAGATGGCAATATTTACTCACAATACTCAAAGTCACAAGTCTTTCTATCCGTGGATCCCTCTCACAGAAAGAATGTTAATAGTGTAAATGCCATCTTGAGGATTTATTGTCATAATAAACAAATACAGTACTTATGTACTGTATGTTGAATGTATATATTCGTCCGAGTTTTATTAATTTTTTTCTTAATAAATTGCCAAAATGTATATGATCGGGAAAAATTATTGGGAATCATTGGAATTGAATCGGGAGCAAAAAAAAAGCAATCGGATCGGGAAATATCAGGATCGGCAGATACTCAAACTAAAACAATCGAGATCGGATCGGGAGCAAAAAAACATGATCGGAACAACCCTACTTATAACAAGACCTGTGCACACGTAGTCACAAATGTGAAAAATATTGATGTCTCGATTAATCAACCATCAAAATCAGAAGTTGCTTAACCCCCACCACAAATTCCAAGTGCAAACACTTGCAGATTTGTTGTCCTTGTAACTTCTGAGCACATTTTACCATTTAAAATTTTGCATAAGTATCTGGTTCAAAGTACAATGCAATAAACTATATAGTTACATCAATCAGGTGCACTGAAGGGGGAGCAGCTTGCTGGCCAGTCGGAGAGGAGGAGCACACCAACGGGCCAGCCACCACCTCAGCGCTCCTCTGGGGCCTCTCGCGTGTCTCCCTTAGCCTCAGTGCAGCAACATGGTCCCTCTTCCACTCGGGAGCCCTGAACAGTCAAAGCGAAAAAGAGGAAGACACGCATGACGTCAGATTCTCACACACACACAAACGCGTACATACCGGGTGACTCATCTCTTCTGCTTGCTGCTGTTGCATGCAGCAGAAGGGATATAGAAGGCGCAAGCTTACATTCCAGCAGGTTTGTTCTCCCTTCATTTCCTGAATCCATCACTCTCTTACAAAACTTTTTAGCATCCCAAGCGTCTTCTTGTCTATCTAAAAATATATCTAAACATGACATTGATTCATCGTACCCCTGAAGGTTGTCTCGCATGCAAGCACAAAAGCAGATTACCTGCGTGTGCTGCAGGATCGTCAGAGATAAGCGAACAATCGAGGCAGGGTTTCCCAAAGCTGGGAAAACCCGGGCGCTGCTACAGCAACTGCGTCACAAGCAGCGGCATTAGCCGTGACGCCCACAGCCAGGCTTATACAAGACTCCCACTACTTGCCTTATTGAGACAATCTTCTCCGTTGCGGTACATCCTCTTTTGGTTATGTTTAGAGTAATTGAATTGGAAGCTTGAGCCATTAAGATATAGTATGGTATACATATTGACAGGAAAGACGTTTTAGCTGAGACTAACGGCAATTTTTTTTTAAAAAACTAAGGACTCGGGGGTAGAATTCAAAGGCTCGCACTGATATCAGTCCTCGGGGCCACACTGTGCTAAAATAGTGCGCTTATGAATAAACTGGCTTCACATAGTCCCTCCTCCTCCACCCCAATCCTCTTTCATGTTCCCTCCTCACACTCCGCCTGCTTCCCGCAACACACTCACAGCTACTGGCACATTGGGTTGTCAAGGAGACGGCAACGTCATTTTCAACTGCTGCCATTTGTGTTGAGCAAGTACCAGTGAGGGTGGTGGTAGGGGTGCGTTTGGGGAATGATGGCAAAAATAAACACAGCTTTAAGCAAAACACCAAGAGGAACATCGATAACAGATGATAGCAATAAGGAGAAGCAGTCAGGCATGCATTGGTGTGGCCAGATTTGAGTAAGGTTTGATGGGTCGTCAATTAAGAGTTACAAAATTCAAGATGCTCAAGTGGTAAAGGCAACATTTTGCAGATTTGGAAATAATGACATATTTTAATGCTTTCCTAAAAATTTAACAGAATCTGCTCATTTTAGAGATTGTTACTGAATAAGGTAAATCTATTGTTCAGTCCATCAGTCTACTGTGAACCAATGCTGAGTATGACTTGGTTACCATGGCAACCAAGCAAATAACCCCGGCTTCATCATCAAAAACTTTGCTGCATATTAAAATATGTGTTTTATCAATAGGGGTTTAGCAATTTATTCATCTGGATCAATATAGATTTGTTAAGCAAAATCCAACTGAAAATGGATCAAAACATTAACATCATTATAATTTTTATATGCCGATTGGTTCATATAATTGTTTTCATCAGGACTCGGTGATTTGGAGATCGTACATCGAAAAAAAATAGGACCATCTCGGTGATCTGCCATTACAATTTTAATGCTGATGCAAAACAAAGTTTGGAAGAGTTTGGAAGTCCAATGTTGATGGCTTTCAGTGGTCTTCTCTACCATTCTGATAATGTAAGTCATCACTTAAAGAATATATCGTTCTACCATTTTTGTATTATGTTTAATTTGCTTTAGTAACATCAAGGAGCCATTTAATTAAAGGATTATGTTGTGTTATGAGGGCAAGAAAATACAGCAATCTAAGTACCACAGTGTAGGCTAGCGTGAAAATCAGCAACACTGCTATCAGTCCGCAACCCTCACCCTTCTTCAGTCATGTTTGTTAATGGCGGAAAACAAACAAAAGAATGAAAAAGCCTTTTAAGTAAACGACAGTATTTTAAGCCAAAAAAATTGTTGTATTTGAAAGAACAATATGTCTATACGCTGCCATAGCAGTTTCATGGCACACTATGCCCCCGGACTAATTTTAATTTGTCTGTTTTATGCCTACGACCCCTGTTTACGGACACGTCACAACTGCTTTTGTTTCAACACAGCCATAAAAACAAGGTAAGTAATTTATATTTTTTATTGGAATTATCTATAATTTTTAGGTTATAATCATTAATTGCAGTCTAATATTTAGTTTTAAAAAGAAAAATGACTTTAAAAATTTACTCACTCGCGTATTTTAAACTTTAAAACAAATTACGTCACATTGAAAAAAATTGTGTCTGTAAATAGGTCACAGATAGCTACCTCATAACTACCACTTAATTGTATTTTTTGGTTTTTAATTCAATTTTATTCATTCATTCCTTTATTTTCCAAGCCGCTTGTCCTCACGTGGGTTGCGGGGATGCTGGAGCCTATCCCAGCTAACTATGGGCTGTAAGCGGGGTACACCTTAAATCGGTTGCCAGTCAATCGCAGGGCACAAGGAGAGAAACTATTCAACCACACACTCACACCTATGGACAATTTAGAGTGGTCAATCAGCCTACAACAGGGTTTCCCCTACAACTTAAATATTGTGGCGCACCGCCACAACAAAATAAAAGCCGCCACGCCGTGCAAAAGAGATATTGTATTTTTTTCATTTTTTAAGGCCGTTTCAAACTCACGGCAGGCTAATGTGAAAGGTTCAGCGGCAACCTATTCATTGTGTATTGTAATGTCCGTAACTATACGGGGCCACCTTAAAAAGTGACGATCGGACAGGGAGCTGTGACATCTAGCGAAGCGAAAAGGAGCCCGCCGTTATTTTATTATTCCTTTTCTTTATTACTGTTGCCACAAAAAAGTGGCTAAGCCAATATAAACTCCTGTCCTTCTTCCCCTCATCCGGGGCACTACTGTATTTTGGATCTGACTTTTTGGCAAAAGTGAGCGGTGGACGGCCGTCTTGGACGGAAAGGCAAGTTGGAATGAATTTGCACTGAACGGTGGGTCAGAGTGCCGCCGCGCTCATGTGTCAACAACGCATTCAACAGCAGAAAATGCAGGGGTGTTGCAGCGGACGGAAATATGCAATCACGGCTGACGAAACCTTGATAAATGCGCTCCCCCCCAAGTTTCACGAGCTCTGGGACACTCGAAAAATGTCTCTCATACCTCTCCTTGCTAAGCTAAATGGTACCTCGATGTGCGTTTATGTGGAAAAGTAGTTCACGAACAAAAAACAAAAAACAAAAAAAAAACTATTCACCTCACCAAAACTAGTAAAACTCTTTACACGGCACTTAGAATTTCCCCCTACACCTTGAAATGGCTCCATTACAAGGACGTAGGTTTGGTCTCAATACTGGTGGGGACGCTATAACAGCATAACCTGCATGTACACTTTTTGCTGGGAACAGGACATTAATATAACCAAACTGATTAGATGAACAGGGATCAGGGCTTAATTTCTCACCAATATGAACCTAATTAATTGATAGGCTGAATGATCAATGCAAAAATAAATCTGTATTGACTTGTACTAACTTTCACACTGCAAATTTATAACATTTCAATGTGATGATTTTTCTTAAACCTATTCGAATAATTTTTTCCATCTTCTTTTGAGTGTTAAAGACTAGTTAACAGATTAATGGGTCAGACTATTCAATTACACTACGTAAATATTACCATTTGTTCTTATTAAGCCCATACATCTACAGGTTGGTCATTTTTCATCAAAATCAAGGGGGAAAAGTATTTCAAATAATGTTTTGAACTATATCACTTCTTTAAAGAAGAACATTTCTGACGAAAAAAAGCTTTTTTTTTTTTTTTTTTTAAGATTAAATATACTCACTTTTTCCTTAAAATAGTTATTTTCAGATAGCTGTTTTTTTTTTTTTTCAAGAAATCTGAGCAAAATTTACTTGAACTGGCAGATACCATAATTTCCCGAATATAACGCGCACTTTCTTCCCCAAAATCAACTTGTAAAATCATGGTGCGCATCATAAACGGGTACATGGATGGAGACATAAACTGATTTTTTTTTTTTATTGACACGGCCACGTTGTGTTGAAAAAAACGTATGCGGCTATCCGTTGCCGACCATTACGGTACTTTACGTCACCATTTTGTTTCGATAATACTTCACTCTGATTGGCCGAATGATTTCGTCGGTGTTAAATTCGCCTTTTTTCACTTTTCAGCTCTGCAACTCAGACCATAACAAACGTAACAACACAGACTTCCTGTGTGTGTCCGTCAACTATATCTGTCCCTCGGGAAACTCAAACCCAAATAACAATAGTTCCTATTGTTACTGTCGTGTCGACAGCGATGAGCTCTCTCGGATTTCCGACTTACGTTCTCACTTTCATTTTACCGTATCAATGGAAGAAACATTTATTCATCATGATGAAACGAGCAAGTTATACAGCAGTCTTTAAAAGAAAAGTCACATCTGTTTTGTTTTCTCCTAGATTCTGGTAAGTTGGAGAAGTTGTCAAATCATATTATTACCGTAAATATTGTCAGTTTATGGTAATGTTTTGAACTACCAATATGCTATGCTTGTTCTGTGTTTCACCAGTCAGTAAAATGACATTTCTGTATCTGTACACGAGCTCTGTTTTCTTGTACTCTTCTATTTATTGGTGCTAAAATTAGGGTGTGCGTTATAAATGGGTAAAATAATTTCCCCTAGATTTTACAAGTAAATTTGGGGTGCGCATTATACATGGGTGCGCCTTATATTCGGGAAATTACGGTAATTTCACTTATTTCTAGTAGATTTACACTGAAAATAAGGGAATTTAACAAGTCATTAGCCAATCAAACGTGCGTTTGAGGGGGAAAATTGTGTCATTGTAAGTCTGAACATAATGAAAGTAATTCACTTAATAAAGGTAGGATCAATTCTATCCTTACAAATATGTGAAGACAATCTAAATGACCTCTATGACTGAACTCATTATATAATGGAAATAAGGTTGCCTAAAAGTTGGAGGGGACAATTTGAGCATCCTGAAAAGTTCCTAGTGTTGTGTTCCTAACGGCCCTATGCAAACCTACACCTTTGGTCCATTAACAGAAGGACTAGTATTGTTCTGTTAATGTAGTATATTAAGGACTACGAGATGTAAGTAATACTATTGCTACAAGAAAAAAAAGTCGTATTATTACGTAGGGTAATGTAGCTGTAATCAGCTACGCATTTTACGTACATGTACCATAGCTGAGAGCTACGACATTAGCCTGGCTAATGAAATATTTCAAATAGATCTCTGTTATGGTTCTTCTTGGGTAACAAAATATGAAAAAAAAATTAATCTGTCATGATATGACGCAATTTTGCCGTGGAACGACATGGTGAAGCGGTCCGACTCCGATGCAGCCCACCACCGCAGCTTCAAAAAATCCTAGGGGAAACCCTGTACCATGCATGTTTTTGGGATGTGGGAGGAAACCAGAGTACCCGGAGAAAACCTACGAAGGCACGGGGTGGACAATTAAAGAAATACATTTATATTCCTCTGCTTCATGCGCATACAGCCTGCACTCTCGCTCCTGCTGCTTTTCTTGCTCACCAGTGCACTGTAGTTTGCTGCTTGTTAAAGTTAATGATAAGTGACAGCTGGCGAAGCTTTGATGTTGCCAGAGAAGCCTATGAGCACTGACTTGAAAGACGGTGTATCTGTCAATTATCGCGTAGCCAGCGTGTTCTCTCTAAGGGGCCGTTTACATGGTGACTCTGAGAATACGAAAAATTTCAAATTTGCATTTATATGGTTCCATCTCCATTCGAACAATGTCGCAATTCCGCATAGAAATTATGCAGTATTCATGCCAGGCCGTAGGGGGCAGTGCGGATTTACAAGGCCACAGCCAATGATGTACTTGACCCCAACAAGCTCCTCAGCCCGGAAGACAACTTACCCGCCCTCTCTTAGCAATGGCATTTTTTTTTTTGCTCCAAAAGGCACAAAAATGGAAACATTCAACATATTTAAATTAAAAATATTATTAAAAACAGTAAATTAATACTGTAATAAAATAAATGTAAAACTGACGATCCGCCATTTGTCGTTTTTAATGTTTAATAGCACCGCTGCGCACGCCCAATGTCACGTGTGTGAGTGCTTACGTCATCGAAGCGAAGGGGGTTTCCATTCATATGAATGCGCTGCGACCCCCCCCGAATCGAATCGTTCAAAAAAACAAGCCATTCCCCTACTCAGTCATTCCGTCTTCGTGTTGCAGAGTCGCCATGTAAACTGCCCGTAAGGCTGGGTTTATACCACAGGTCTTAATGCACAATTCCAATTTTTTGTCATATGCCCGTTCAGACTGCCTTCGTCCATTGAACCCATTCAAGTATCACGCGCACTAATTTGCATTCTGAGATGCGCTGTGCAAACTGACCAGCATGCGCAGCAGAATCAAAACAAATGCTGGCTCAGCGTCATTCAAGGGTGATCATGTTTTGATTTCCAAAAAGAGGACAAAAATGACAAATACAATCCCCGTTTAGTTTTATATTTAAAGTTTACATGGATTAATTGCATGCACGCACTGCGCGTTCATGACTCATAAATATATGGACAGTTTGCGCAGACTCTCGGCCGTGTAAGCAGTCTTGAAAGTTTGCTTATTTGGAGCACTGAAAGACAACCGAACATTCTTAGGCTTATCCCCCGTCCCTTCCATTTTATTTTTTTTATGACTTGTCAAGCTTGCCTCGTCCCTAAAGCCGCGTTCAAACTAGGCGCTAACACTAATGCACAGCTCCATCGTTAATATAACGCCCTGTCTCTCTCGCTCTTTGCTGATGTAATTGCTGCAAGAATTCCGATTTGGGGGACTTGACAGTTCAGGCTACAGCCACATTTTTCACCACATTATTCTATTACTCTTGCGTAAAAATAATTTGGTTGGACAGTAACATGTTTAAAACTTATCATTATTACATTTGAAGAGCTTAAAAAACATTAAAATATTAGGGCTGTCAAAATTACCACGTTAACGGGCGGTAATTAATTTTTTAAATTAATCACGTTAAAATATTTGACGCAATTAACGCATAAATGCCCTGCTCAAACAGATTAAAATGACAGCACAGTGAAAGGTGTACTTGTTGTTTTTTTTGGAGTTTTGCCGCCCTCTGCTGGCGCTTGGTTGCGACTGATTTTATAGGCTTCAGCACCCATGAGCATTGTGTAAGTAATTATTGACATCAACAATAACGGGCTACTGGTTTATTTTTTGATTGAAAATTTTACAAATTTTATTAAAACGAGAAAAAGAGAGGTTCTAATATAAAAATTTCTATAACTTGTACTAACATTTATCTTTTAAGAACTACAAGTCTTTCTATCCATGGATCGCTTTAACAGAATGTTAATAATGGTAATGCCATCTTGTTGATTTATTGTTATAATAAAGAAATACAGTACTTATGTACCGTATGTTGAATGTATATATCCATCTTGTGTCTTATCTTTCCATTCCAACAATAATTTACAGAAAAATATGGCATATTTTATAGATGGTTTGAATTGCGATTAATTGCGATTAATTACGATTAATTAATTTTTAAGCTGTAATTAACTCGATTAAAAATTTTAATCGTTTGACACCCCGAAATATACATACGCATAAAAGGGTTGGTTTTTTGTTTATGTTTTTTTGTTTTTTTAAATTATACTTTGGAAGAAAAAAGGTGACAAAACATGTCTTATATGTATCTCTTTCCAATGCTAAATCTGAATAAATACATTGAACACACCCCCAAAAACCACGACTCTGTTTTCAAAATCAGGTGACTCGGACTTGGGTGCAAAAATATGTGATCGGGACATCCCTGGTGGAGTGGGTAACCTCTACCGAGGCTAGAAAAATCAAATTTGGACATACACGATACTCAAACATTCTTTTCATTCACAGCCACTTTTTTTGGGTAATATCGCTAATTAACAAAGAGCGGTATAAAGAAAGCCTTATGTCTGTCAGTAACATAATGTAAAACCTCTGAACTGTCCAACAATCCAATTCCTACCCCAAGACTGGCTAAATGGTCATCCAAGTAAAAGCCAGACAATTTTAAACTCCCATTTGCTGCCCCTACACATTCACCTAGGCAGATCCCGCCTTTTTAAACCATACACACAAAAGGTCACAGACACTAAAGTTTGAGCACGGTAACCCAAAATTGGTAATCGTAATACCTGCACCTTGTGTGCACATTATAATGTCAAAAATGCTAAATCCTTGAACACAGCTGTATATTCGATTAATCAATTAATATCAATTGAATATTCAATTATTTAAAAACGAATGATAGCAATAGGCTGCTGTAGTCAATAAATCTGATTAAATTTGTGACAAAAGGTGGTGAAGACTTCACAAAAATCCCCTTCATCCCCTGCCACAGCGCTGCAGTGAAAACCATGTTGACCCACTTCACAGGCACACAGTATGCACTGATGACTTCAAAATGGGACCCTCCTGATGACAGGCAACCAGCTGAGATGCAGACGCCAAGCTGCCCTGCCCAGTGTGTCAAGTTTCCACACCAAATGATGCTTGGCTAGGGTGAAACATTGGATTTGTGGAAACATCCATGCGGCTCCACTTCGTGAAAGATATAGCACTCTATGTATCTGGGCTACTCTAAGCACATTTGTGTGTTGGGGCTTACAGTAGCATACAGATTTTGTCTGTGGCATGAGCTCACTGTCAGATTTAGCCACAACAGGTCGAGCTGGGGCAGGGACTGAGCAATAGTTAGCTGTTGGGCAAGCGAGAAAAAGGAGAAAGAATTCTTTGGGCAGAGGCAACACCTTATGTAAATCACTGAATAACAAGAAAATGTCCCTTTTAATGAGTAATAAATCATGCATAGGAGCTCTCCGTAACCAGTGCATGGCACAAATTAGCCATGATGAATCTACTGATTTCATGGGGCATCTAATTTAAAATTCAACCCTGTAAATAATTTACTCACAGCGAGTCAGAGTGCACAAATAGAAAGCAAGAGCAAGAGTCATGCTAAACTCAATTAGGCTTTCATTATGCATATTTCATTTTCAACAAGACTTTTTCATAGTCGTGCAATACATTGCACATAAAATGTACGGAGGTATACAGTACAAGTCAGTTGCAAGATTGATGCTAGATTCTAGCTTGTTAAGTGTTGCATTATTATTTAAACATTTTGATTGTGAAAAATTTACATGAATTTATGAGTTCATTTATATGGGGAAACTTAGCACAATTCTTGCTGACACAAAATAAGCTGACAAAAAAAAGTGTTTCGCAAAAACAAAAACTTTTGCAGAATAAGAGTGCAACAACAAAACAGTTTGGAACACACACTTCAGCCCTTTATTCTGTGGTAATTCTGTGAAAACCTCCACAACCGATATTGCCTAAGCGCTTCACCTTGGCATAGAGGAAGCAAGTATGGCATGCAGCTCCTCCAGCTATGCGGTCAGACTTGCAGGAAGATATGACAGCATTCACAACTGTTATCGTGATTGATCATGAGAGTCCAATTCGACAATGCCAGGCATTAAGACACTGGGGAGACAGCAATAAATGAACAGGTTTGTGTTAATATTTTGGACGCAATTCTTATCAAATCAGTTGAAAGGATGTTTGGGGATGATGAATACATTCGTCAAGGTAATCTTGCTATTAAGCAAAAAGTGTGAAAACACACATAAGGCCAATGTTGTGGCCTGTCCAGATTTCAATCGAATTGAAAATCTATGGTGGAATTTGAAGGAAATGGTCCCTGAAAAGGCTCCGACGTGCAAAGTTGGACTGGGAACAGCAATCAGAGAAAGATGGAGCCAGATTGATGAAGAACACTGCTTATCACTTATTAAGTACATGTCTCAAAGATTACAAGCTGTTATAAAGGCAGAGATGGTGCAACAATTAGCTGTGCTTGCTTGTTTATTTTTCCTCAGAATTGAGTGAACCCATACATTTTCCATCCGCTTGGTCAGAAAAGTTAATGTTACCGACTACTTCGATTATTTGTCTTCATATTTGTGTTACTTAAAGCCAAAAAGTTGCCATTGGAAATGAGTAATATTTTATGTCCTGTCTATGATTTGCTTTTATTCTTCACAAAAAACTGAGTGAACATCCACTGGGACAGGTAATTACATAATCTTTTCCAAAGGTTGTACAAGATATAAGGTTTTTGCCCTCTCAAGATGTCATCATTCAGCAGACCACCGTCAAGGCATTTTCTCCACAAATTATGACACTATCACTGAAAAAGGAGTTCACAACATTCACAGAGCAAGTTCAAAGAAAGTCAGAATAACTAATTGGTGAGTCACGAAAACCTGGGACGAATGCCGATCATTCCGAAATACCAATTTGTTAAATTGTTACTTATATAACTGGAAATGTCGCAATTCAGATTGCTCCTTTGAGCTTTCTCAGTGACTGAATGAAGGATGAAGGTGAATAAAGCCCAGGCAGCGTGTAAACGGGTACATGCACGCATGGACAAACCCACAGAAGGCATTGGGAGAGCCATCGACAGGCAGCTTGACCCAATTCATCTCGTCTGTATTCAGCCATGCGCCTCACCCATTTGACGTCAGAGAGAAGCCATTTCACAAAAGACTGCAAGGTTAGTGCTCCGCATGCAGTGAAGGCTGCTCTGTGTATGTGTAATAACAGCAGACTAGCTCAGACCCTCTGCATATTAGATATCAGCAGCGTATACAGTGTATGTTCAGGCAACGTGCTCATCTATGTCAGAGAGGATTCCCCTTTGCATCGGTTGCACAATCTGCCAGGGAGGGCGCCCTGAGAGCTGGAAAGGACGGCCCATCAGTCTAAGCGTCACAGGCTCGATTTCACACACACATGCACCATTTGGCAACATGACACACTTCCTTGTACTGAACGTATCAAGACAACTTGTTGAATGACGACAGAAACCTGACATACATGGGCAACGGCAGCGGAAGAAAGGGTTTCTCTTGAACCATCTATGTCCTCGCAACCACCCCCACTTGTCCTTCCTCTTACAGTGCAACGAGGATACCCCTTCATCCTTCCTCCTCTCGCCCCCCACCTCCGCCCTACCCGTCAATACAGCTAACTCCATCCGCCCACAACCAAAGTATTTGCTCGCCTTTGCTCCTTTTCTTCCTCTTTTAATGTGTCTTCTTAAATTGTCGGCCCTGCTGCTGACGCCATCCTCCTCCACAGTCAGCCCACTCACTCCTGTGGGATGAGCTATGACTCATTCACTCCCTCCTTCCTTCCCCGTCCTCGTTACCTACCTACCTCCCTACCTATCTGCAGATCCCCACCAGTCTCCCGTCTACCACTGTGCTCTCTAGTTAGGATCTATGCTTAGCTTTGGGCAGAGTTGCTTGTCAGGGCATGCAAAAGTTGGGGCTAAACAAAGGAAACAATGTAAAAGCACACAGTTTAAAGTAAGGTTATTTCATGTACAATGTTATGGAACCTTCATTCATAAGCTTAAGTCGTTCTGTTACTCTAAACTCGATTTACCTGTATATCAAATCAATTTTTGCCAAATGTCATTCATGTGCTCAAACCCAACATCCCCAACACTTTTGGTCCGTGTTTTTAACCAATTCACTGCTGTAGAAATTGATATTCATTAGCCAGAACTCAAACATTCATGGGTGGGCATGATTGATGAGCAACCACCAATTGACAACAACGATGTATCACTTTAGATCATTTGACACGACTGTGCGGTGAAATTTTGGCCTTTAACTACCTTTGTGAGGGAGGAAAAATTCCAACACTTTACAAGGCGGACAAGTTTACACACTTAAACAGATTATGTGCAAAATCAGCTGTCAATATGGGGAACCTATGTTGAAAATGGATTACAGCGACGAATGTTTGCATTGTATTGGATAACACAAATTGTAAAAATACAAAGAAGTTAAATTTATGTACAGTAAGTACTGTGGCACTTTATGCTTGTGTTCGATGGATACCTTGCCAATGTCTCCAGTAAGGGTTTAACAGTACATGTATTTGTATTGAACCATTTCGGTACGTGGTCCACGGTTCGGAACGGAGGCGTACCGAACGAGTTTCTGACGTAATGTAAAGTGCTGTCAAATTTAGCGTGTTAACGGGGGGTAATTATTTTTTTTAATTAATCACGTTAAAATATTTGACGCATTTAACGCAAGCCCGGGATGCCCGCTCATGCATCCCATAATCCCACTGTTACGTCCCACGGACAGCTCGCCAAGGGCGTAACATAAAACGAGCCGCGCACACAAGTTGCAAGTGGACACAAATTTATTCACACAAGTCGAACTCGCAATGAACAAAATATACAAAATGCGGAAGAAGCTGGCTTCAGCGTAAGCCCAGGCCAAAACAACAAACAAAATGAAACTACACTTAAACCCCACCCGCTAAGTAAACCCTGATCGTAAAAAGGAAATAACAAGAAAGCCACTACCCTGGCTTCTACACTAAACAAAACGGGTTGAACGAAAACGGCAGTTTACCTCTACTGCTACGGTTCTCTTATTTACAGTGGTGAACAAAAACGACCCAATAACGAATGAACACAAAATACCGGCGGGAAAAGCGGGAGTGTAACAAAATAGTGATCAAATGCACATGTGAATGAATGGCGAGCAAACAGCTGGCGAGGAGGTACGCAGCACATATGCTGTGAAATGCGAAGTTGCGAACTCTCAGAGTGTTGACTGTAAAATGACGAGCGGTCAGATGACTTTTGTTAACGCTGCCTATATTTGGTTAACAAGACTCAGGCACAATACAACACACACGCGGGGATGCGAGCTCAAACTACCTTGTATCAGCTTAGCTGCCGTAAAGCATGTGTCGTTATTGCCGCAAATGTAAACAAAGCGCTGCACGATGTATACATGACACAGCGGCTAGTTTTTGAAGTTGGCCCCCTTCCTCGGGTGGCCCATCAGCGGCGGCGACGTCGTCTGCCCGTCCGGCGTCAATCAGAGTAAGTCACGTTGGGAGGGGAGGCAGCCAGCTGGCGGACGCGACGATCAGCTGACTGACAGTCTCAAAAAAGATAACAAACGGCCAGGGCCGTCGCACCACTCAGAAGTGCAGTGAGCAGCGTGGGTATTGGTTAAATGTAAACATGGAAGAAAATCAGATTGGCCCTCTGGGTGGGGAATTCAAATTTAAAAAGAATATAGATGGAACAACTCTCAGAAAATGTAAAAAGTTGGTTTGCCTCATCGACTGGCTAGAGGATGAGTAGGGAAGAGGGCCACTTTTATGTGTACACTACACACACTTTGCACACATTATAAATAATACTCATTTTGTTACTGTTCTAAGGCTCTGTTGTGTGTTTGTTTTTGCTGAGAAAAAGAAAATGTCTTCAACAGAAAGAATGTTAATGTTAATGCCATCTTGTGGATTTATTGTTATAATCAACAAATACAGTACTTATGTACAGTATGTTGAATGTATATATCCGTCTTGTGTCTTATCTTTCCATTCCAAAAATAATTTACAGAACAATATGGCATATTTTACAGATGGTTTGAATTGTGATTAATTACGATGAATTAATTTTTAAGCTGTGATTAACTCAATTAAAATTTTAATCGTTTGACAGCCCTAAATTAACCCTTACTTTTCAAGGCTGTGGTCATAAAGTTAATATGAGAAACTTGAAACTGTTCAGTGTTGCAACTGTTCAATTTTGCACATCAGATAATTTTTTAAAGAAAGTCTTACCCAATGTTATTTTTATTTTGTTTTTCAAAATATCTACATTTCAGAATATTGTATTTTCTATTTTTGAGCAGAATTCTGGCTTTGTATAGGCTAATATTCCTATTGTTGAAAGCACAAAAGTGTGTAATAAACAAGTAGCATATTTATATTTTGCATTTTGTTTTCTTACTGTACCGAAAATGAACCAAACCGTGACCTCAAAACCGAGGTACTTACCGAACCGAGATTTTTGTGTACCATTACACCCCTAGTCTCCAGTGTTGTTAATAACTAGAGCTGGGAATCTTTGGGCACCTAACGATTCGATTACGATTACGATTACGAGGCTCCGATACGATTATAAAACGATTATTGATGCACCCCCCCGCTCTTTTTTTTTTTTAATTAAATGTTTTGTACATTAGTTCCAAAATTGTTCCAAAATCCTCTCAGGCTAAACCAAACTACTATTTCAGTATCAAGTTAACATATAGCAGTAAACAAATATACAAAAATAACAGTAAATAAAAAACTCCAGTCCCCATTCTGTAACAGCAGCTTTAAACTACATTCAATTATTTTAATGTTGTGAATCAACTGTTAAAGTTGTTAAAATTGCTCCCGTTATTCCATAATTTCCCTTTTGTCTACTTTCGACATGTGAAAGTTTTAAAACTATTTTAAAAGATAGATTCAAGTCAATATTTTACCGATTTAGGAGTATTTTAGATAAAAAGTTAATTAGGTTTGCTTGGAAGGTTCGCTACAACAGCCTTGCAGGGAAGTGTACTGCTTTAAGATGGCGGCCGTTTACTAACGCCCGCATCTACCTTTTTGTAGATGTGCTGCTCACGCTACCGAATCAATGGTGCACCTAGTCCCATATAAATTATATCTACCATTACGTTATGTGGATGACGTACTTTATAGCAGCTTTTCGGCAGCAGTCAGGTATGTTGTTGGTTTTTTTTTTTTATCTCATGGCATGAGTTGAGCTAGAGCCGTGAGTTGAGCATTGGCATTACCCGAGGGGCCGGGTAATGAGAAGCATGATGTTTAGCTACTCTCGCTGCGTTCTTCCTCGTTGTGCCCCAAAGACCGCGTGCGCGCTGAGTGTGTTGTACTTCCGCTTTACTTGGCATATTTCAATAATCGGAATTTGGATGTTTGTGAACCGTTCTCGAATCTTCCATGGCCGAATCGCGAATAATCTAAGAATCGGAAACTTTGCACACCTCTCTTAATAACTGCGTTAGAGTATAACGGCGTTACTAACGGCTTTATTTATTTCAGTCGTGAGTAATATAATCAATTAATTTTTCTCATCTTGGCAACGCCATTATCGTTACAGAGGATGTAAAGGCGTGCGTTACTATGCGTTACTACATTGGTTGAATGACGTGAGAAAAGTCAGAGACACGAACTCACAGAGACGAAAGCTCTATCGCAGTGGTGTCCAAACTATTCACATAGGGCCGCAGTGGGTGCTGGATTTCATTCCTACACAACAAGACGACATCTTTTCACCAGTCTGGTGTCTCACAAGTGTAATCAGTGGATTGCAGTCAAGTGCTGCTTGTTTTAGCACAAACTTCATTGGTTAAACTGTCTGTGCTCGATTGGTAGGAACAAAAACCAGGACCCACAGCGGCCCTTGAGGACAGGTTTGGACACCAATGCTCTATCGGAAATACCTGACTGTAGCCGATAGCCTACAAACTACGCCCACGTGATGCTACTTTAGAAATCACATGTATAGAGAACTAGATGCGAAATGAGAGACACGGCAGCGTTGAGCACATGTATACCTCCATCTTAAAGCAGTAAACTTCTCTAGATGGCTCTGATGTAGAGAACCTTCCTAGCAAACCTAAGTAACATTTGATCTAAAAGGTTCCTAAATCAGCAAAATCTTGACCTGAATCTTTAAATTATGAAACCGTTTTAAAACTTTCACATGTCGAAAGTACACAGAAGGGAACTAATGTAATAACGCGAGTAGTTTTACAACTTAACGGTTGATTCTCAACATTAAATGACTTCCTAACATAGCAAAGGTTACTGTGCTTTTTTTTTTTTTTTTGGAATGAAAAAAAAAATATGAAAGGTAACGGCAGTAACTTTGCCAAGTAAATAGCTACCCTTACATTCAGGTAATTGAGTTACTAACGCAATTAATTTTAGGGAGCAGTAATTTTTAACTGTAATTAATTACAGTTTTAAAGTAAGATTAACAACACTGCTGTCTCATTCTGTGTTCCACTGCTTTTTTGTTCAATAACCAGCTGAAAGCTCATCGCTAACTGGCTTATCTTGTTAGGGAGGGGCATAAAAGTTCTTTAATTCGTCAATTTTTGAAGGCGGACATATCTAAACTTGCTCTTACCTTACATTTTTACAAGAACAAGAAGTACAAGAAGTACCTTACAAGTAAAAGAAAATAACATCAGGTGAGAAAGTACTTTTAGGTTGCAACAATAAAAAGTGGTCTGAATTGGAGCAGAGTTTTTATTGTCATAAAACTTTACTGATATGGTTCTACACCTATAGCCCTTAATCACAACTAATATTGTCAGTTGACAAACGATTATGACATCCACTGATCCGAAACCCCAAAAGAGTGAGGAAAAGCCCCAAAATCCCAACAGGGAAAAATAGGAAACCTTGGGGACAGATGGGGAATCCCTCTTCCAGGATGACCAGGCAGCAATGAATGCTGACCTGTCCGTACGTGATACAATTGTGGTACCAAGAGGACAAAATCTCTTCCACCCCTGAAAATGGTAAAAACGAGCCTACAATGCCTGCTTTTAACCAAGATCGCAGACTTCTTTTTTGCTTTGTACCTTCCTTTAAATAATGTTTTTTGAGGGTGACATATGGTACCGTACTCTATTGCATGTTCCAAATGTGAAACTGTTTCTTACCTTGCCAAGCTGTGCTTGTCAGTTTTCTTGTATTTTGGATCATTCAACTTTTGCTGCCACGCTGTCTACTATGCATGAAAGACTTGCACACATAGTGGAATCTTCCAAAACGATTGTTAAATCCTTCAAATGTACTCAGCAAGTCCAGAACTAGAATTCATTTAAGGTGCCAATCACGTCAAAAATACAGTCTGGTACTCCTAAATATGTCATTCAGAAACGTACACATTGATGTAATGAAAAAACTGCAAAGGAATACCTCTGCATCAATCATTGACTGCTATTGTTATAAAAGGGGAGAAACTCATGACCTCGCCTGATTTAAACCCAGTTGAGAAAATCTGGAGTCTGGACCATCCTTACGCAAAAGATCTGCGTGTGAAGGCACTTCACATTGAAACTGAAGCTCTGGAAGGCCAGTCTGACATCTTTAACAAAAATGAAAGCAGAGAATTTGCAAAAAGTATACAGTGAGCCCTCATTTTTTGCGGTTAATGAGGATCGAATTGAAGCGTGATATAGCGAGGGACCAATGTATATAAAGTATATATAAAATTGTGAAGCAGCTATTGAATAAGGTGGTCTTGCGTTAAAATGAAACAACTTATGATTTTGATTGAAGTAACTATTAATTGATAAAATTTCAAGCCTTCGAAGTGTGCACACAGGCCAAAAAAAGGTCTGCAGATATCTGATCCAAAAATAAAGAATATACTCATAATGAATGTTGATATGTGACACTATATGCTACATTTAGAGCAGGGCAATGGCCAAACAAAAAGAGTACGAGTATGAAGTACGGGTATGAAAGCATTCATTTCCTATGACAGAACACTAGACTTAGTCAATCAATAATATATTCTAATACAATGGAAGAACAGTAAATAAGGCTATAATTGAACATGGCGGCATGCCTTCTTATTTCGCGATGACGTACAGTATTCTTATGCAACTGCACAAAACGGGTCATTAAAAGCAAGCAAGCAGGCACGTTCACTTTTTTTTTTTTTTTTTTACCGTTTCATACACTGCAGAGTGCGGACAGTACCATCTACCTCATAAGAGCACTGATTATCTGATCGATAAGTAGCTTGTATCCCCTGCAAAATATGATTCGCAGTAAATACAGTTCTACTTCATACAGGTGACCCTTTAGTTAATTTCCAAGCATCACAACTTCTATTTTAGTCTTTCGGAGCAGCCAGTAGGAGGTGAGAAAGAAGGAGGAGCGGCGGCTCACGAGTGAGACAGGAAGAGAGAGGGAAAAACTTCTCAATGATGAAACAATCCATGCTGTTAAGCGATTGGACCAGCCTTCCACCAATGGGAGGACCAGATCCATGGCAACAGGCTCTGTCGCCAAGAGAAATACAGCCATCTCCCTCAACACCCCCATAATTTCAGTCCTTTACACACTCTCACGACCCCGTCACGTACCTAACTGCCTTCTCCTTTCCCAAAATCCAAGGCCAAAGGGTATCGAGTTTAACACTTTTTCACACTACCATGATGAGGCCACTTAAGATAGCAGCTAAACGGCATAGACAAAAACAAACCCGCGCGTGCCAACCAAACATGGCTTGAAGATCCTTTGGATTTTATCAGGTTTACAGTCATGAGAATATGATTCATTCACAAAGAGTCGCTAAAATGTGCAGCTTCTTCACACGCCACAATCATGTGTACCACTTTGAACAAAAATTAAAGCACACAAAGTCACTCAACAGTTTGATCCCTCATTGACATTAGAGGCTCTGGTTACCAAGGCAATTCACATATAGGTCCACATTTTCTGACTTAAAGGCTTATAATTAATTAAGGCGGAGGGAAATAATCTGCATTGTTGCAGTGTTTTAAAGATGGAAACACTTCTAGCTTCCATATTGAAATTACCATAGCCCCTCTTTTCTTTTTTTAACAAAATGATTATTCACACTTAGAACTGCTGTGAACTGCTCGCTCCTCAACACAACACATATCGATACTGGCTCAGTCAATTCCCACTATTGGCGCGCATACTGTGGTGTAGTCTCGAGTGTGATAGATGAACTCCGAGGGTCAACTGGGCAGAAAATAGTGTGGTCATCTTTAAACATTAAGAAATGCTAAGCCTCAGTCGTACAGAAAACAGTATACTGTAAGCTGCCAGAAAACATTTACCTTTCAAATTGGTCAGTCATTTAAAATTTTTTTAAAAATCATGTCGGAAACTTTAACCACGGGAAATGCACTTTGTGAATTTGATGTGACATAAGAAAATGGTCAAATTAATTTTTTTAATTCAAGCTATTCGACTAATCATTGTAGCCCTCAAACATGCAGTACCATGGCAGTAACCCAATCATATTCTTCTAGAGCTGTCCCGACTAGTCTACGTTGTCGACGTCATCGATGACGTAAATGCGTCGACAGGCAAAACATACCGTCGACGGGTAATGACGGGTTAAAAAAAATTTACATGCGGATAAAGTTTAGAATGGCGGGCGCTCGCGATACAAGCGGTTGTTACTGGCTCGCCCAAGGGGGCCGCTGTTATTTCAATGTGACCAGTGTTGTCAGATTGAGCAAACTGGAAGAAAGTGGGTGAGCGAGAGAGAGGGAGCGAGAACGGTGAGTTGGAAAAGTGTGCGGGTAGCGCCGAGTTGAGTGGCTGCGTCCCCCACGTTTTTGTTTTGTTCAATAAAAGTATCCATAAAGAGCCATCCGACTCCTCTCGGTGTTTTTATGCACGCCGCCGCCTTCCTGAGGAGGAAATCTGACGAACCCGGACGAACAGAGCCAAGTGAATCGCCGGTTCACTCCTCACTATGGCGAGGAGTTGAAAACACTGCCAATTACCAAAAAGGGCAGAAATGGTAACACGTGAAAGCGGCATAAAGCCAAAAAAGCGGACCAGAATAGCCAGAGCCTGGAATTATTTCAAGGAAAATATGGAGGGTGCCACTTTGTATACTCTTTGCTAAACTGAGCTCACATACCACGGTAGCACGTCGGCTATGAACGAACACTTAAAGCTGTAGTGTGAACTAAATTTCTTCACATGCCAAATAGGGTCACAAGTAATGTAATTAAACATTGTCCACCAAATAAAGCATGAAAAAATAATTTATATGTTGTATATTTGACAAAATAATCGCGTTTCCGAAGTTCGAGCCTGAAAGGGGACGAACCCGGAAGTGATACGTCACACCGGGAACAGCGTTGGCAGCTCCATACATACGGCCGCCATACAAAGCCCTTCAAACAATGATTCAAACAGCGATATAAGCGATAGACCGAGCGCAAGGGAGGAGATCCAAGTTTTTGAAGAGTTGGAGGAAGAAGAGGAGCTTGGAATTTTATGTTGGATCTAACATGTATTAGCCAGACGCTAATCAGAATGCAAACAGTGTGCCTGGACTACCTGACATGGAATAGATACAAGACCCATCGAGATTACAACATTGGTAAGATATAGGCTGTTATTATTTTATGATTTGAAGATGCAGGCATTTGCACATGTTATGTTTTTGTCTATCTGATGACATTGTTAAAAAAAATAATAATCAGACTTCATGTTCATTTTGGCAGATCCAGCAGCTCTCGTGCATATAAAATAATAATATAAAAACGTTGGGGGGAAAGACGGAGATGAGTCTTCGATGGCTTTCTCCACTTTATTGTGGCAACAATAAGAAAACAAAATAATAGCGGACTGCCGCCACATTCGACCGCAAAGTTTTGCTTCTCGCCGATCTCCTCCTCGCCTCCCACTCCAGCGTCTCTTAAACGGATTGTGCATAGTGTCTTGTTATGAGCTTTTTGTTTACAAATATATCGAACACACGACGCGCTGACAACCTTGTCTCTTTATTAACACATGGAGCAGTTCTTATGGAAAAGTTAGAACACAGCTCGGCACAGCTCTCGGCAGGAATTGGCGTCTAATGGCGTGAGGAAATGTAGTTTTTTCACACAAGCGAACAGATTACAAAGCACCACTTCAGTGCTGTCCCGAGACTACATTTCCCATGATTCACTGCGTGACCTGCGCGCTCGCTGATTCGCTGCGAGATTGACTCAATGGCTACGCTAAACCAACACGCTATTTTTCAGCTGTCACCTGTCAGCGGCTCTCATAAAACACAAACTAGAAGCCTATCATGCGATCACCGTGAACGCTGAACCGTCCATAAGCAATGCAATGCTTGAAGCATGAAGGTGGAAATACATAATACAAATACAAATAAATGTGCACAAACTAAACGGCAGTGTGTGTCTCTTACAGCAACGTGACCGTGAATTACCGCGACGCCGACCCGCTTATATGCACATCCACACCCGTTTCCCGATTGACAGTGGATTAACCCTTTCGGACATGATCGTAGATGACGCACAATTTAAACACGCTTGACCTAGCGAAAGCATCAACAACTATGATCGGGGATTTCCACGAGTTAACTTTCGGCTAACGTCGCTAGCTTATACTGTTCAATTCCACAACAGTAGGCAGCTATGCTTTGACAAAGTCATCAGTCATCTATCCAAAACTCACACTTACTTTTTGGCAAATCCTTGATCATAAGCAGACCGGTTAAGGAAGCAGGCATCTTCGAAGTGTTTGCAGCAGAGAACACTACTCGATGATGGCGTGAAATTCATTCGCTTCGTGCGAACGAAAGATGTCCATTTACGTGCCCTGCTATCCTTTGGCCACTCATACAACTTTTCGTTTGAGCGAGAACAAAACATCGCCACACACCGCTGTGGCATCTTACCGAGAAGCAATGCAACAAACAATACTGTTCAATGGTGGACTTCCCTCGCACGTCTAGGTGTGACGTAATTTCCGAAGATTTCCGAAGAAAAGCATTTTCGTTGTCAAGGGCGTTGCTATGGGTTAAACAAAGAATCTGGAAGGGTTGCGTAAAAAAAAATAATGAAAATATGCTTATAATTGTTTAGCCATTGATATTATTCAAAAACATGGTTAGCCAACCTTACTTCAAAGTTCCCCTTTAAAGCACCGTCACCCAAGTGTAATTTTCGAAGACAACAAGAAACAACAAGCTAACGGATTGTAAGTCCATACAACTTTCTAACGATTTTTTTTAATGGAAGTTGCCTTTATGTGCATCGTATCAACGTGCATTTTTATTTAATAAAATAATTAATGCATATACAATATAATTATATAATATTTTTTTCAAATTATTATTAAATTTATTAGGATCATGGAAGCTCCCACTTGGGGAAAACATATACATATATCCTGTATATACACAATAAAAAAATATATGGAAACAGCACTGGCCTGCTTACTGTAATCCATGACTGCACTAATGTTAGTTACTTAATATTATAAAGCAGGGGGTCGGCAACCTATGACACGCGTGTCAGCACTGGCACGCGAAGGGTTAACCAGTGACACGCGAGCGCATGGCAAAAAAACAAGAAAAAAGCGCCTTTTTACCTGAAATTCAGACATTTTCTGTTGCGCGCCCTGTTATTTAAACCACACACACATCCAAGGGAATTCCTGTGTAAAGAGACATGGGATTTACTCACGTCATTGCTTTCACGTATAAAAAGATGTCCCGAGAATGGAGCGGGTTTGACGCTTTCACAGACTTGTCCCGTATTGCCCACTGGCGCTCTCTGTGCGGGAAGGGCCGCTGGCGCGATTTTATAACCTCTGACATTACGTCATTTTTGGTAGGCATCGGCTGTCACAATGTTGGTCAAATCGTGTTTTATTCCAGAGTCAGCGTTCCCAACGTCGTAACTGCAGCCAATTCAATCTCATCAAGACTGTATTTAAGAGTGTTATTCCCCCACCAAGATCTGCACCCGCGGCTCCACCCGGTCTGGTATGGGGCTAGATCAGTCTTCTAGCCCCACACGCCCGCGCCTTCCGTGGGCACCACGAGAGCGAGCCTCTCTCCCCCCGGGGAAAGGCTCGCTCCACCCGGGCCCGCGCCCGAGGCTTCCATGCGCACCACGAGAGCCAGCCTCCTCGGGGAGAGGCCGCTCCACTAGGGTTCTCGCCCGAGGCTTCCGTGCGCACCGCGATAGGGAGGCTTTCTCTCCCCGGGGAAAGGCTCGCTCCTCGCGGCTCCACCCGGGCCCGCGCCCGAGCCTTTCGTGCGCACCGCAAGAGGTAGCCTCCCGGGGGCCGCGGCGGCTCCACCCATTACGAGACAAAACATGAAAATTCATTCAAGGATGAGTCTGACGAGGCAGAGACATTAAAACGTGCTGTGTCCAGGTACAGTAAACAAACACACCCTGAAAACCTTTGTCACTGCTAAAAACACCGCCACCGAAGCAAGCTATTACTGCTCACTGCATTGCAAAGCAAGGAAAACCATTTACTGATGGCGAATATATCAAAGAGGCGATCTTGTCAAGCTCAGACGTTTTGGTTGATGGCTTGACTAACAAAGACACTCAAAAAAAAAAGGATAAGCAGCTAAAAGTCACAAAGTACAACCCCGAAATCAGAGCTGAGCCAGGGAAAACAGGGCCAGGGATCACATTAAGGTAGGCATCTTTTATCTTTGTAATATAAAAGAATATCTAAAATGCTGCATATAATTTACTGTTTAAGTTGATAGTGAACAACTAGCTAGTGAACTTTTGCACTTATTTTAAAGTTTTGACATTTTCTACAATATGCATTTATTTTTTAGTTAATTGAAAAAGAATGGTAGTTATACGATTTCAGGGTATGTTCATGTTGTTTTCTTTGGGGTAGAATTACAGCTTTGTTGGATATAAAAAATTGGATGTGCGTCATTAATCTCGGTGTGGCACACTGATTGACAAGAAAATTTGAAAGTGGCACTCCACACCAAAAAGGTTGCTGACCCCTGTTATAAAGTATTACATATAGTAGTATACTATAAAATTAACACTAGATATTTAATTTTTGTTACTGTGGGTATGTGTGCCTTTCATTCAAAATAATTGTAATATTTCAGTGTGCCCTCTACTTGATCTGTTTTCAGGTTAAAACAAACAAAAGTTGAACAGTTTTTCCCATCCCCCAAAAATGCACTAGAAAAAGCATCTGAACTCACACAAATTATTCTGAAAATGGTTGTCCGGGACATTGCAATTCATTTTAACATTTAAAACAATATGTCCATATACATCCAAAATGTTTTTGTGGATTAATAAGCTTAAACAAAAATTTCATTATTAAAGCAGTAAAAAATAATAATAATTAAAATATATATATATATTAGATTAGTCGACTAATCGTAAAAATAGTCGGCTGACTAATCGGGAGGAAATTAGGTCGTTTGGGACATCCCTATATTCTTCCATAGTATTTGTGAATACCATGTACTCATCCTGGGCAAAATGCATATGGTATACAGTTAACTTCATCTGGCTAAATCAGGGGGACCAGTCACTTTCATGACATGCACAAATGCATCCACTTGACAACAGCTGCCAGCCTGGCCCGCCATGCCAACAGGGATGGAGGGTTCAGTGCTGCCAGCTAGTAGTCTTTACCCATGATTCAGGCAAACGTCCAGACACCAAATCAAGCACTGTTTGTTGCATGATTGTAAAGAGCTAAAGTTACTCATACATTGTGACAAGGTACGCCCAAAAAATAGCCAGTGGCGAGACTGCAAAAATAGCCAGGACATAACTATTAGAGAGGATTTAGACAATAACACCAAATAAAGCAGACTATGTAGTTGCAGCATTACCTGCAGGAAAACAGTCCTCACAAGATCTGTCCTCCTCCCCACTTTTGAGTTTTTCCTTGACTGTGCAACAATTCTAGGAACTTCCTAGTCTCATGCGGCCTACGTGTCATTACTATGGAGGACCAAAGCTGCCAAAATTTTCTAAAAAATTAAAAATAAATCAATAAAAGGCAAAATACAAACAACTATAAATACAAAATAAGATACAGAAATTAAAAATCCAAAAATATGGAAATAAGTAGCTACTTAAACAAAAGTAGAAATAAAAATGAATATATATCCAAAAATAAGAAATTACATTAAAAATTTAAGAATACAAAAATAAATGTGGAAATAAATGCAAAAATAAATATATTGATTGAAATAAATGTCACTCAATAAATAAAAGCGCTTTGCTCTTATATTTACTTATTTAATTGTCAGCATGAACATGCAAGTGGAAATGTTATTCAAATGAGGAGGCGTTCCTATGGGTGCCATGGTTTGAACTATTCGCTTATTGGTTGATCGACATTCGAGTGCTGAAATCTACTAGCCATGCCAGCCACCAAAGACGGTGGCAGGTAGCGAAACAGGCGACCTACTTTGTGTGAAGTAAGAGAATATCCACCGTCAAATGTCAGAGCATGGTATAAGATGAGTTTGTATGACAGTGGCATATTTTAAAATGAAAACTTGGTTATTCGTATGGTATGCTGCACTCTATATATATATCTGACTGCCACGGGTATCAAAGCTATTTGTAACTGCCCCAGTATAGCTTAGCAGAAGTTACAACTAAGTTTTCATGGAAGCAAACGATATTCCAGCTCACCATGTAACGTTGTTTTTGGAGTTTCTGACTTGAATAATTCCACAGACATAGCAACGTTGGATGCTGGATGATTACAGAGATCTCAGGATCTCATCCAAATTATGGGTTCATAATGATGCAAGGACATCTTCGGGCCCGACGTACAAAGGTTCAAAATAAGTGAATGTCATTAACAAATTTTACTTGGACCATAGTTTTCATTCATTTAAATGAAGTGTAAAGAGGAAATATTTGTGTTAAATAAATAAATAAGCCGAATCATGAGGGTTAAACCATTTTGTTAATTCAAGTCCTGTTTAATCACTAGAAATTACTTCTTTAGCTTTTATGCAATGCAATTTTTTAAATTGCAACTAATTTTCCTGTTTTTTCATGAAGGACTTCGTGTGCAAGAATCCATGAGACGTGTGGATCCACCGGGAATTGTTGTCTGCACACTACAACGACAAACTGTTCGGCGTACAAGATATTCTGTGCCAGCTCCCAACAGTCAAAGGCATATCGACGGCAACCATAAACTCATAAATTAAGGCTCTATGTTGGGGAACTAGGAAGGAAGTACAAAAATAAATTAAGACCATATTTTTTTCACCCATTTTGGAAAGATAAACCCATATATAATATTGACCATTTTAAATTAAGTTTAAATATTTCATGCTTTGATTTTTTTATAACTCGCGGCCGGCCATCGACAACAACAGGCATTTAAACTGGGAGAACTGACTGAATGCACTTTACAGTGCTATTCACGGCACTAGGAATCTAATTCATTTTTATTTGGAGTGCTTTCGTTGCCAGCCTCTCCCAGTCAAAATGGATTGGGTGTCAAACGCTGTCAATGGCAGCCAATGAGTTAAATGTTGATGTTTACAGCTTGCAAAAATAAGAAACCCACAAATTTAATGTCTAAATAAAAAAAACAAGACATTTTATCCAACACATTGTATGTTATTGCAGAAATTTTGGTCTAGTTTTGGTTTAGTTTTAGTTGCCACCTCTGAGAGATGATTGGATAAAACTATCCATTGAAATCAAATCATGAGGTTTGAAAATGGCTGGGCAAAATGCAAGTTCACAAAGGACAATGTAAAGTGCATATTTCTAATCAAAAACATATAACATTAAAAATCATAAATAAAAGCATGAAATATCCCTGACCAAGAAATTGCACTTTGTTCTGGTATTTGAGTAAAAATTAGCGCAGATTTTTTTATATTTTTATATTTATAGAATATTTGAACTTTCACTTTAAAGTTATGTGTAAAATGACCTAAAAGTAACAACTGAGTGTCACCCTTTCCATTTTGCAGCCTTGTCCTCAACCATTTTTTCCTTCTTACTAAATTATTTATATAAATACACTTTCACAGTCTAGGCACATACAGGTTAGGCTAATCAGTAACTCTAAATTTGCTATATAGGATGTGTACATGTTTAGTGATATTTTAGGACAAGTTGGTTAAACTTTTAATTACATAACTATTTGTTTTATGTGATGGTCCACATGGTCATCACCCCCATGTAGGTGTCAGTCCCTGAAGTGCACCTGTGACAGGCCTTGACTCCTGAAATTCAGTAGCTGCCAGAATTTTCTAATGTATTGAATGTCTACAGCGAGACAGTATCCATCCTGCATCAAATATGTGGACTTGTTTGAAATGGCACTATGGCATGTTGGTTGTGGTTGATGTGACATTACCTCAGCATTGTGAAGAAATAATAAAGGCAATGATTTTTGTGGGAAGTAACATTTTATTGATGAACAGTGTAATACAATACAAATTAACAGGCAATTGATGTACAAAAAATGGACTTCGAATACAACGAACTCTTTCAACAATGCAAAAAAAAAAAATGTTCACTGGACACCAACATGAGCCATTTACGGTAATTAACTTTTTCCCCTAATACTGGCCAACTGCTCACCATTACAATTCTCTGAAATGTAAATTGTTTCCTTGGGAAGCTTTAGCGTAAAAAAAAGCACGTAGATGAGTAAGACCGATTTCCGTTATTGCTGAGGAACAACACCCCAACCTGTCCAGTATTTGGAAGTACCTAGAAGAAAATGGATGACAACACTAAGGCAAAACGGTATAAAAGATTAGCTATTAAAGCATTTAACAACACACCATGCGGTGCAAACAGTCTGCCTGAGCCCTGACGAGCGTAAGCCACACGAATTTGAGTGCTTCACTGCACGAAAACACGCTTCCTTCCTGAGACCCACCTGAGGTGTTAGCTTATGGAAGATAATATAGCTTCAACATAGCCCAACTGGACTGAAGTAAAAAGTTTAAAAAAAAAAAAAAAAAAACATTACCACTTTAATACATACCTTGTCCTCATCCAACCAAGTGCCAGCTTCCTGTAGAATCTCGGACGCCGACCTTCTCGTTTACTCCCATTATTTGACGAAGCAAGCAAGCAGCAGACAGGCAGACATTACTTAGTCAGGCATGAAAATGGGTCAGGGGTTAAAAAGGTGAGAAAGGTGTGGAGTAAATATGTTCCGGCGTTCTGCCAAAATGTCCGCCGTCGGCAAAACGTCCTACATGTGGCGAATTTGACCATTTTAATTTTTCACATAAGGCTTAATATTCGAGTTAACGGGGGTTTGATTAGTTGAAGGAGTTGATTTCAACCACCATTGACTCGCGCTAGCTTAGCCACTCCGGAGCCCTGAAACTAACAAATAACTGTCAAACTGCACAGAATTTGTTCAAATCATTTCCAACGACTAATTAAACCCCGGCTAACTCAAAGATTAAGCCTAATGTAAAAAATTCTGAACTTCCCCTTTAAAATAAAGACCATTGAATATGGCCATTAAAATGTTGTCTATAAAAGTTTTAGAGCAATAAAACAAACAACAAAAATGAACAAAATGAACAGGAATCCTTCAAAGTATTTCATGATGGGTCCAAATTATTTTTCGAACAGATCATGTGACTATAGAACCTTAGAGACAGCCGTTTGCATTGCTTAGCCAAAACTACAGCTGAGGAGGCAAGATGGATATTTAGAATTTCTTTAAACCTAAGCTTTCAAAACCCTCAACAACAACTGAGCTTGAACCGAGGATTGAGCACGAGCAGTATCAAAAAGTCCTGGCTGTCGTGTTACCTGTTGTGCTGTAATTCCAAGTGGTGCTTGAATTGGATGCTTATAGCGGTCGACAGTCTTTTTGAGCCAGCGCAAAGTTCGCAGCGCACGGAGATATTTTTGTTATCTTTACTGGACAAAAATGTGAAGTAATGGCTGTGTTTCCAGTGTGCAAATGCAGCCGTTTGTAGTATATCTCCTGCCTATTTCATTGCATCCTGGCGAGGTAGCAAGGCTATGTTGTTTTGGCCGCAAACTCCCAGCGCTCACGCATCATGGTAATACACGTGACCCTTTTTGTTCCGTCCCCGATTAAAAAATGTGACATGTGATGTCACTCCCATGACTACAGTATTCTTCATTCTACAGACATTATGTAGTAATAGTAACGCACAGGCATCAAGAAAAGTAATTTTACTCAGATTACTGATTTAGAAAAATGAACGCGTTAGATTGTTCTTTACTGAAAGAAAGTAATCAGATTAGTTACGCATTACGATACCGCGTTATTGACAACACTGCTTTTATATTACCGTTAAATACACAAGCTTGACGCTACCTTAAAGGGAGCTATTTTTTCACCGGACGCTCCGGCAGTGTTCAACGCAAGCTGCAACGAACGGCAGTAACTTTGTCATACCACAAAATATGAAAACGAAAACCATTACTCACTAAATTCAATATGCTGGCAAATGCATTCATCTAAAAACAATTGGGAGTGATACTTTACCTCCTCCAGCGAATGTGAATTTGTGCTTAGTACAAGATCATCTGTCGCAATTAGCGATCTTTGACGCTCTTTTTTTCCCCCCTCCCCGCATACAAACTTGTTTCTCTCTCAGCGGCTGTCCTAGCTAAGCCTTGCCTATCATTCGTCTTTGTAAGTTTTTAGTAACTTTGTGTATTGAATTTGAAAGGAAAATGTGTGTTTTGTTTTTGACGAACTTTTTCATGAAGCTAAACTGTTGAAGCTACTCACATGTGGAAAAATACGAGTGTACAACGTTTTAAGTTTATTCATTTGGTATATTTCAGTTACCACGATTTGAGAGATCAATAAATTGAAGAATTTACGCCTTGCGTTTGGAGTGCTTGTTTTTGGGTTTGCTGGAATAGCGTCACTGACACACACAGCATAAACGGGAAGGGGTAAGCGCTGCCGCGCCAAGCCAATTCTGGCTGCATTTTCGACACATGAAAAATAACGAATACGTACTACTGTATGACGGAAAATTTTAGTGGTTTTGTAACCGCGACGTTTTCATAGCATGGTAATCCGTGAAGGTAACTGGCACATGCCTACAAACGACCCCCCCCCCCCCCTTAAAATTTTTCTCCTCGGATCTACACGATTCACGTAGGTCATCCTTTTTGACTTCAAAACGGCGAATTTCGCCGAAAGGTGAGAGATTTTCATGCCTGCTTAGTCAATCGAGAGGATCACGGCACTGGCATGTAGATCGACCAATGGGTGATTAGTTCAACACTTGTAGGACCTCCTCCTCCTTTGAATAACATTTCCACTTGCATGTTCATGCTGACCATGAAATAAGTAAATGTAAGAGCAAAGCGCTTTTATTTATTGACTGACATTTATTTAAGTCAATATATTTTTGTATTTATTTTCACATTTATTTTTGTATTCTTAATTTCTTCAGGTAATTTCTTATTTTTGTATATATACATATATTCATTATTATTTTTATTTAATAAGTTATTTCCATATTTATTTTTGTATTTATATTTGTGTATCTTTTTTTTATTTTGTATTTACATTTGTTTTTATTTTGCCTTTTATTGATTGATTGATTTTTATTTTTAATTTTGGCAGCTTTGATCCGCCATACATTACCAGGTGAAAACGTCGAACGCGAACGAATAAGGGCGGACAAATGCGCAAAAACTACCTTTCTTAATATCAGACATTAAGCTTATGTTAAGGGCAACATAAAATTCTCACAAAAGAAGAGACCTTCCAATAGGATCATATTTACTTACGTAAACACTACAACACGTGACGATGCGTTAGATACTGTACATTGCACATGTTTGTTACTTCACAGATGCATTCCGTTCACCTACGAGTCACATTTGTTTTTGTGGTGTGAACTACACACACACACACACACACACACGCACACCCCAAAACACGGCCCACCCCCCCACACACACAAAATCAACATTAACACAAAATCAGAATTGGGCATCATGCCCTGTGATGTGAAAGTAGACATAGTCAGGCTTAACTTTGTAATTAACTGACATGACATAGGAATTACATGCTCTGATTTGGTGGCATGGACAAACACACACCCTAAAAAACACAAAAAGTTTTGACAATCTAGTTTGCTTCGTTTGAATCACTGCAAGCTGTCAATCAAGCTTTATGCACGACTAATGATGCCCCAAGAGACTTGAAACTGGGCTTAGCTCATCGTTCATTTTAAACAACCTCCACTGACTGAATGACCCTGTTGTGAGAGTTACTTCCAGGCTCCAGGTGAGACAGTATAAACCTTCTGATTTAAAGGCAATTACAGCAGCAAGTTACTCCGGGGGTTGCCATTGATTTTTGTGTCCCCCCACCCTTCCCTCTGCCTCTTGAACATCCTCTCTTTTGTGCTCAGTGTTTTTCCCACGCACTGGCAATTAGAATGCAGGCTGCGGGAGGGCCAACTACCTGGGAAGCAGTAGTACAAAGTTATAAAAAAACTAAAAATCCAAGTATGATTCGAATCTTTAAGGAAAATATACCTTGTCATTCTCATTTTTTAACATCCAAATACAATGTTCTATGTCAGTGCACCTCACTAGAATGTATTTCAGCCAGTATTTGAGACAGTATCAAAGGATTACGTCTGCATTTTTGTTTTGCCCATATTTTCTCCTGCAAAAAGGACCATGTAGAGAAAAGAACCTGAGAAAAGCTAAGCACATTAAAACAGGTTTTATTGTTGCTAATGTACCAATATTAGACTATCTGGTCCATGAATGACTTATTCAGAATACAATATCTACAGGACGTTGTCGACCATCATTAAACACCTTGAGTTGCAGTCAAGAGTGGTGTACACGTCTAGCTACATACGGATTCGCAGTGCTAATTGTCGTTTGCTGTAACACTCTATTAAGAAAAATACGGTTGTCATAGGGGTGCCACCACCTGGCGAATATGGCGATTTTGTTACATGAGATGAGGGTAGCATATGGCGATTTTGTTACATGAGATGAGGGTAGCAGCTTTGCTTTTCTATTTTTTATTTTTTATTTTTTTTAGTTCAATCCAAAGGCTATGATGATGATCATCCAGACTTCACTGAAACAACCAAACCAGACACAGTCTGAGTGACTAAAAAAGCTCAAACAAAATAAGAGAAAAATTGCAACCATAATTTTACAAGGTTGTAACCATCAGCAGGGGGATGTTGGAAGCCAGGTCTTCTCAACCTGAAACAGTCAATGAGGACGCAATGCTATTTATAGCCAACGATTTTTTATTCAAGAGGGCTCTTCTGTTGTGCTTCTCTCGCCTCTTGCTCACCTCCTCTCGTTCCACTGCTCCCCGCATATTTGGCCTCACGCAACAAACTGAAAAAATATTTAAATATACAGATGCATTTTGAAGAGCAAATGAGATTTAAGCGTATGTGGTGCACACCTAAACTGTCAAGCCACTGCTGTACCTCCAAGCTAAGATGATCATTGTGGATAAGCGTCAAGGTCTCTTAACATAGGACTTCCCACATGCTGCCTTATGTAAGAGACTAGGTTGCCCCTCTCCGCTACACCCCTCCCCTCACTCTTCGCCATGACAGCGTTGCAGCGATGCCTACTTGTGCCGTGACCACCTCCGCCCACCACCCTCCACCCACACGGGGACACGGAGGAAGGGAATTCCTCATTAACTCAGCCTTTAAGTGACCGCAAATTTACAGTAGTCATCAAAACGGCGGAGTCCAAATGTGATGCATAGCTTGAGTTAATAATCCGGTTCGCCAATTACTGCTAACTCAAAGTGTATCAGACTGATCAAATAAAGTTCCAAGGGATAATCGAATAAAGTGACAGCTTAACATCAGTCATATTAAATGCCATGCTCATAGCAGAGTTACTGAAGCATAACTTTTAAGCACCAAGATATGGAAATCCGCACTATAACAGGTTCATTTCAACAATAGATGGCACAAAGAATAAACATTACCGTGTGAGGAAGTCATCTTGATGAATCTTCAGTCAAGTTGGTCAGATTTTTTTTTTTTTTTTTTTTTTGTGCGTTTTTCTTTAATCAAAGGAAAAGCATCACAACAGTAGAAACAGCAGCTCTGGACCAGAATGAACTCTCGTCTGCTGCACAGCAAAGCGTAATGAATTCCATTTTTGGGTAGGAGGGCGAGTTTCCGGCAAGTTTCTTTCTCTTGACTACAACTTGTCTAATGTTGAGAGGTGTCCCTTGTTTTTCTCAATGAAACTCACACATGCACCAGGACATAATATCCTTGCTGGGTGTCTCTTTTCCGCTCTCATGCCATCATGTGCATCGTTTGCGCTGCTCCTCTCTTGCAAAGCGTCCTCCCTTTCGCATGGATTCCTGCTCTCTGTCTCTCTCCCTCCCTCCCTCCCTCCCTCGCACATCTTGTTTGCTCTCTTGCCTCTCTGTACCACAATATAATTGCAGTGACAGCCAAGCAAAGGGCTTGCTAGCACCCCAGCTGTTTTAAAAGGCTACACGAATCAGTCACCAAGGTTACTTGGATGTGAAATACATTTTTTTACAATCAAAGGTTTAACTAGTCACGACTTACGAGTCCCCTTTCACGCTAACTGTACAAGGACTTTGAGTTAGTATCGAAGCTAACGTGAAATTTAAATCTACACTCTCAATACTCCGTAGGCAGCAATTAAAAGTATCTTTTATCCGCCAAAGTCTTTAAAATGTGATGACAGGATTCCATGATGCTAGGGCTGTGCTGTTTTATAATAGAGATTTTTTTTAAATTGATGTTGAGCTCATTGATCAGCCGTGACATCTTTAAATTGACAGTAAAGAGATTTTGAACTCCTTCAAAATGAGACCAATGCTGATGGGTTTCAAGCCGCTAATTATACTACACATAAGGTCAACTCTCCTCCGTGAGTCATCACCTTATCGTGGTGGAGGGGTCTGCATGTCCCACTGATCCTAAGAGCTGTGTTGTCTGGGGCTTTATGCCCCTGGCAGGGTCACCCATGGCAAACAACTCCTGAGTGAGGGCCCAGACTAAACAGGGCTCAGAAGACCCCTTATGACGAAAAAAAAATGAATGAATCCAGGTTCCCCTTGCAAGGATGCGGAGTTGGGCTGCAGCCAAAGACGGGGGCCTTGGCGATCCGACCTTCAGCTACAGAAGCTAACTCTTGGGACATGGAATGTCATCTCTCTTGCGGGGAAGGAGCCCGAGCTGGTGTGTGAGGCAGAGAAGTTCCGACAAGATATAGTTTGACTCGCCTCCACACACAGTTTGGGTTCTGGTACCAATCCTCTCGAGAGGGATTGGACTCTCTTCCACTCTGGAGTTGCCCACAGTGAGAGGCGAAGAGCAGAGGTGGGCATACTTATTGCTCCTGGGCTTGGCGCCTATACGCTGGGGTTTACCCCAGTTGACCCGAGGGTACCCTCCCTCCACCTTCAGGCGGGGGGACAGGTCCTGACTGTTGGTAGTGCTTATGCACTCGGCCTGAACGATATTGGGAAAAAAAGATTGTTGCGATTTTTTGGGGGTTTGCGATATATTGTGATATTGTATTGCGATATTTAAAAAAAAAATATATATATATATATATATTTATATATATATATATTTTTTTTTTTTAAAAAGAAATTTTCATTAGATGACTTGAATAGCTGTTTGGAAAGACTTTGGATGACTCATCATCACCACAGTGTACAGTGATCCCTCGTTTTTTGCGGTTAATGGGGACCAGAACCCGCCGCGATAAGTGTAAAACTGCAAAGTAGTGAACCCCCCCATTGTTTTTTTTTTTTTTTGTGTGTGTGTTTTTTTGTGCTCAGTGTATTTATTCAGATTTAGCATTGGAAAGAGATACATATAAGACATCTTTTTTTCTCACTTTTTCCCCCAACGTGATTTAAAAAATGTATATAAATAAATGTTTTTTAAGCACTTCAAATGTAATTACTATCAGTTTTAAAAATAACTGTCCAACCAAAACATTTTTGAACAAGAATAAAGTACTGTAGTAGAAAAATGCTTGGCTTTATTAAATGTTTCTGTTTACCTACCTTACCTGTGACTCTTGGAGTGACATGTAGAAATTTCAAACTCCTCATGATCACTTCTGGCATTTATTTTATATGTCTCCAACGTCTACACACACACACAAACACATTCATTCCAGCGAGGCTTCCTTGCAGAAACTGTTTAAAAAGTTAAACGATGATTGACAGATTGCTGCCCGGCTTCTTTGGCCAGATCAAAGTCATCGTTAACTTTAATAAGCAAGTGCCAGTGACTGAGAGGAACAAAGGGCTGGGAGAGGGAGGGTGTGAGGCTATGTGCAGAGCAGAAAGCACTGCGTATGTGGATTAAAACAAAAAACAAAAAAACTATCGCACGTGCTCGCGATGGGACTATCGCGCACGTACACATCGCGATGGCGATGTTTAAATGATATATCGTTCAGGCTTATTATGCACCAAACAGCAGTTCAGAGTACCGACCCTTTTTCGAGTCCTTGGAGGGTGTGCTGGAGAGCGCTCCCTCTGGGGACTCCCTCATTCTCTTGGGGGACTTCAACGCTCACGTGAGCAATGACAGTGAGACCCAGAAGGGTGTGATTGGGAGGAACCCCCCCAACCCCCGGACAGAACCTGAGTGGTGTTCTGTTATTGAGCTTTTGTGCTCGTCACGGATTGTCCATAACGAACACCATGTTCAAACATAGAGGTGTCCATATGTGCACTTGGCACCAGGACACCCTAGGCCCCAGTTCGATGATTGACTGTAGTTGTGTCATCGGATTTGCGGCCGCATGTTTTGGACACTCGGGTAAAGAGAGGGGCGGAGCTGTCAACTAGGGGTGGGAACCTCTTGGTACCTCACGATACTATACAATTTGCGATACAAAGCTCACGATAACGATGATCTCACGATATGGCGATACAACACACACAAGACAAACACATTTTTGAGATGACTAAAATATTACTTAGACTAATCACTATTATCGTCCAAAAGACTAAGACAAAATTTAAAAGGGCTGCCAAAAACAACTCACGATAACGATGATCTCACGATATGGTGATACAACGATTATCGATACATTGGTCAGAAAATCATTCAGGGATATTCTACAAAACGACTAATAAGAAGAAAAACAAGCTATCTTCATCCTTCTGCTGTTAATTTATCACTAGTAGACATCCAATCCATTTGAACTGGGAGGGTGGCAGCGAATGAACTTCATTCCCTCTTCAGATGGGCTCCTCCCACTTCTATGGCTGTCAGTGGCAGCCAATGCCAAGCAGCGAGGTCATTTTGGCCCATTTCAGGTCATTGCCTGTTGATTTCAGTCACTTCCTGTTGATTTTGGGTCAATTTATGGGTCACTTCCAGTTGATTTTGGGTTAGAGAACAGGAAGTGACCAGAGAATTAATTGGCAATTAGGCCTGAACGATATATCGTTTAAACATCGCCATCGCGATGTGCGCATGTGCAATAGTCCCATCGCAAGGACGTGCGATAGTTTTTTAATTTCTTTTTTTTTAATCCACAAACGTTTGTTTTGAGGAAGGAGAGGGGAAAAAAGCGCACAGCTTCTCTTCCCTTCCAGCAAGTCATCGGCTCCTCCCCCTCCCCCTGCAACAGCGGAGTGGAGGGAGGAGGGGCCGAACAGCAGAGCGGAGGGAGGAGGGCCCGTTCTCAAAGTGAAAGCAAGCAATCAACACGTTGGAGGAGCAAGGAAGACTGTATCCAAAAGGAGTTTTGGAAGTATTTTGGCAAGAACAAGACTATAAGGGACAAAAAACAGCCCTGTCGACAGTGCCTCGCCATGGTTGCCTCAACAAGAAGTAATCCGTCAAACATGTGGGACCATTTAAAACGCAGGTATCTATGCATTCCTGCTACGAGCTCCCCATCAGAGGCTTTTTAGCACAGGTGGGAACATTGTTACATGCCAACGTTCTTGTCTCAAGCCTGCTATAGTGGATAAACTAATAGTCTTGGCCAAAAACCTATGAGACCCAGTTGAGAATTGCTGAGCAAGGAAGGTGGACGATATGCAGACAAATACATAACACAGCTGAAGGAATGTCTTTTCTTCTTTTTATTCATGTGACAGCTATCAGGAAGGCAGGAAATTTGGGAGTTAAAATGGTTCTGTTATTCATCACAGTTATTTGCAGTTATTCAGTTCAATTATTTACAGTTCAATTGAGTTTGTTTCTTTTATATTTAAATTTATTGTAAACCGTATTTTTCAAATAACTATATATAGTACAGCTGCACATAAAGTTTTGATACTTAATATTTTTGTTGAAATATTTTTACAACTTTGTTGCGGTTTTGCAGTTTTATATTGTTATATTTTGTGTAAACAACTCAGGGGACTAATGCACTTGCACTTTTATTAGTCAGATTTAATATTTAAGTTCAAATATGTTGACAACTTTGTTGTTTAACTGAGGTTTTTATGTATTGTTATAGTTTGTGAACTCTTTTGTCATATTTAATATTTTTGTTCAAATATGTTGACAACTTTGTTGTTTTACTGAGGTTTTTATTTATTGTTATAGTTTGTGAACAACTCTTTTATTTGTCATATTTAATATTTTTGTTCAAATATGTTGACAACTTTGTTGTTATTTTACAGAAGTTTTTATTTATTGTTATATTTTGTCAAAAACTTACGGGACTAATGCACCTGCTCTTTTATTTATCATTTAATGTATTTGCTGCTGTTGAAGTGTAAAATATTGTATTCAATAAATGATCTATTTTGTGCAGACATGACTTCCTGGATGCCTTCATACAGAAATCTTCATCATTCACAAATTAAACGGTATTATATGAATACACTGTGGTCACGGTGTGTTATGTAAAGTATTTCCAAACAGCTATTCAAGTCATTTAGTGAAAATTTCTTTAAAAAAGATAGATCTTTTTTTTTTAATATCGCAATATAATATCGCAATATATTGCAAACCTAAAAAAAATCGCAACAATAGTTTTTTCCAATATCGTTCAGGCCTATTGGCAATGACTCAAACTCAACAGGAAGTGAGCTGTGAATGACCTAAAATGAACAAAAAGTGACCTGTAAATGCCACGAAAATCAGAGTGGCTGTGAATGCGCGGGTTGAATGAACAAACAACCTTTTTAAAGCGATATGTCAATTCTTGGCATGAGCGTATTGATAACCTTTTGGGATGCAAAGTATCACGATATATCACCTTTTTGATATTTTGTCACACAGCTACTGTCAACTGATCACCACCTGGTGGTGTGTTGGCTCCGGTGGCGAGGGAAGATGCTGGCCAGACATTTACGCATGCGACCCGTTGAACTACTGCTACAGACACACAGAAAAAAGTCAGGAGAGCGGTAAAAACAGCGAAGAACGACAGGTTTTATTAGTATTTTGCGAGGAAATGCCAGCAAGACTGTCATTCAGGACAATAAAACCTCCACAGAGGTTTAGAGAAAAGTTTGGGAGCTTTTGGTGAAGAAAGGTATAAATTGTTTCCCCGTAGTTGAACCTCTCTCTGTTACTTTTCTCATTTCAACCTAGCTCATTATTGCTTTGTGCATGTATCATGTGTTGACCTACACTACAATATACAAAGTGTGACTGCACAAATGTGCGCATGGCAGCCTAGTATGTATGATGGACCAGGACCTTGTTTGTAAGTCGAAATATGTATGTCGTATATCGAGCAGGATTTCCCCATAAGCATACATAACCTACACTAAATCCTTATTAAATGCTGCTGGTACAATTGCAAATAGAAATTACACGGCGCAAAACAAAAAAATATGAATAAAAATCAGAATGATAATGTAATAATAATAATATCTGTCATAATGTAACGAATCGGGTTTTAATCTAGCGGTTTTTGGGTTTTTTTGGTGTACCTGAACACACCACATGGCTGACTTGACAGAGGGAGGGAGGACTTTTTACTTTCACTTTGTTTAGCTGCGGTGGACAGAGTGAGAGAGATGCGGAAGAGTGGGACGTTATTACTTTCTATTTTCATATTTGACGGCAGACAGTAGCTGTGTTGTGTTGCACAAGTTTAGAAATAAATGATTAAAAAACTGAAGAAGCTGGCGATTTTTTGGCGAGGTTACCACAATAATAATTGTCACCTTAACTTATAAAGACTGGCGAACAAAGGTCGGAGGAGGACCGTCGAGATCGTAGACATTCTACGGCCGTGTTGTCAAGCCACTTCACAGACCACGCAATCCACGCTTATATTTTTCTATCACTTCCATCTTCATTTCAATGGTAAGTCACACCTTTTTTCATCACCTGCACTAACATTCTTGGAACCACAAGAAAATCCGCCGTGCACCAGTCTTGCAGGAAAACAAAGAAATGGCGGTGCTGTCATAAATCGTCGTATTTCGAGCATGTCGTTGGATGAAGAAACAAATGGCGAGTCAAATTTTACGTTAGATGTCGAAAATCTTGTGTCGAAGCGATCGTATGACGAAATACCACTGTATTCTCCCTATTTTGCACTGTTGGTCTCCTGTATATAAACTGTTTTGAGCATAGTATGTAAAAATGACAAAAACGCCTTAGACCATACGAGAGCTGAAACGATTACTCAAATAATTTGAGTAACTCAAATTTAAAAATTGATCGAGGCCTTTTCTCCGCCTCGAGGAATTGGTTAATTTGGCCAGCTTTCTTTTAATTCTGACTACTGTCGACGCGTGCCTAACATGTCTTTCATAGAGGCTTTATTTAATCTGTGAAAATACAGCGCTGTAGAGTGATGAGGGTGTAAAATAAAAACATAATAAAGCTAACTGTCAATTTTGGCTCGGTAGTCATGAATGAATAAAACAACTAGCACTGGTACCTAATGTGCTCCAATACAGCAGGTATTTATTTTCAACACTGCAAAAACTCATAATTCTATCAAGACTTACAATTTAGACCTACACTTAAAACTTACAGTAACTAGAACTTAAAAAGATTGACACAAATGGAAATTCAATTGAAACACGTGGGAAAAACACCTTTCAAGTGATGTGTGTTATCAAACGTAATGACATTTTTATTTTTTTTAGATTTTAAATGGATCCAGAGAAGGACTTGTAGTTCTTAAAAGATATACGTTATTATGAGTTAAAACAATTTGATATTGAACCCAAGAGGAACATTAATGAGCATGACAGCACTGTAGATATTTCACAAAATGAGCAGCAAAAGTAAAATGAACAGGAAAGACGGGATGAGATGAAGACAAGAGTAGAAAAAAAACAAAAACTGCCTGCCAATCTGCTAAAATATGCTACAACGGAGAAACGTCCTACAAGAGGCAAATTTGACACCCAAACCATTCCTGTGCGGTTTCAGCTTGTTTTGTTTAGATGCTTACAAACAGAACACACTAAAAATGCCTGAAGAAAATACTTAATAATTATATGATAATATGTAGTAATATCAAATAAGGGTGGTTTAAATATACTATGTCCCTAATGTGTTCAACAGATCAACAATCTGCTTCAAAATAGGCTCAGGTGTTAAAAGGTTAACTGGAAAAATATTTTGGTATTTCTTGACGACCAGTTTGTTATTTCTTTTTCGGAAATTGTGTAGATCTCTCAAAAAAGACCTTAAATTGTGAGCCATGGTTATTTTTATACATAAATTGAACTGATGTTATATTTTTTATATTTCATTTTTATTATTCATGATAGATTTTACATGGATGTAATTTTGTTTCTACTGTTTTAAATATAGATCATGAAAAGTATTGTTTGAAAGAGACAGAGTAGTCAGTCATTCAGTGCTGCTACTTTTATGTTATTATTTACTTCATATGTTTAACTAATCTCTCGTTGTGTTTTCATTGCAGATTCTTTAAAACTACCTATATAAACATATACATATCTTTTTTTAATAGAACAAATAAGTTTTAAAAATTATCGTGAAAAGAATCGAGAATGGTCGATATGAAAAAATTAGTCACCCAGCCCTAGGTCATGCTTTGTGAAAATATAGCTGCGACGTTATCCCACTTCACAGGATTTGGAATCAAAAGGTAAAAGCTGTTGAATTACAGAATCACTGTGTAAAAGAAGCTGATGGTTGATGGCAGAGTATTAACTGCTGACAGCTGATGGCAAAGTACAGCAGTGCTGTATTGGTTAAAAAATACAAGGGATATGAAAGGGAAGATAATGGACAAAAAAATAACGAAAGAAAAAAAACTCATTAGCTGGGAAAGCCTTAATCCCTAAAGACGACATATTTGCATGTTTTCCCTGCAGCTCCAGTGACTGCGAAAGGAGGAAGTCAAAAGTTCAGCATCAAAGCAACTATCTGCAGAAAGCTCGGAATAAGGTAGACGTCGAGGGATGTCTGCTTTGTGCTTCGGTTGGCTAACGCGGAACCAGGCTTCCGTGATCCAAGCCAGTCAAACATCAGCTTTGATTTATTGTGGAAAGATGCAACCGAGATGATTATGAAACCCTGTTAGCAGTTAAAATGATCAAAGGAGTCGTGAACAGTCAAGCATAAAACAGTCATCCGATATGACGTTGAAACAATGCACTTCCATATTCAAACCAATTGACCCAATGTCTTAAGGATAAATAAATTATCGCACATTTTAATCAAGTGTGGAATTGACTTAACACATTGTCCTCAAAGACCTTGGTTAAAAGCAAACTTAAGCATTGTCACCAGATCTTTGAAGCTGTCCTAACAAAATAGCCTGGTAGAATAGAATCTCAGGTCGACCACATGACCGAGGATGAAGTGGAAGCTCACGCTAATGCGGTCTAATGCTTTGTCTGAGTGAGCCGAGTCACATCTTTTGCATGCGGGCTCTTCAAGTCTTTCGTTGGACGGTGAAAGAAAGAGGTGCGAGGCTTAGAAAGGAGGAGGGATAAGGAGAGAAGGGACTAAACCGGGATCAGTGGCCAAAGATACTGGAGATAAACGTTTCAGTGCTGCCAACACCATCACCAGACAGGCAGCGGTGGTCTCTAAATGGAAAAACTGAACATACTGGTTGTCCAACAGAATTAGATTTTTTTTTTTTTTTTTTTTTTTTTAATTCTGCTACTCTCAGTTAAGACTCCCAACATTTGTCAACTGAGATTTTAGCCCACTATTCATAAAGTTTACAGACTATGTTTCAGCTTCTTTCAGAGATTTCTATACGGTAATAATATTTATACCATGACTCACCAGAATAGCCTCATGTTTTTCTCTTGTTCAGTTTTTTTCTTTTTTATTAGCTGTGTGTTAGGTCTGCACAATATATCGTTTGAACATTGCCATTGCAATGTGCGCACGCGCAATAGTCACATCGCAGGACGTGCAATTGTTTTTTGTTTTTTTAACATGATAACTTTTGTTTTACTTCATAAAAGTAGCAATTGTGCAGATCCTGGATCCCTTTTATATACTGCAAGCCAGGATTAAACGGCACTATATAAATTAGGGATATCCCCGATCCAATCACATTATCGAAACTCGGGCCTATCGCGCCATTTTTCAGCGGCTCAGAATCAGGTGAAAAGGATCGGGTTTTTAATTTTAAAAAATGTTATGTTTTTCTGCTTCATGCTTGTACAGCGCCACAGCCTCTCACCCTCCCTCCTGCTAAGCAGTGCGACCAAATTGTTTTTCTTGTATTGTTTATATGAGAGGCTGGTCTCGGCAGCGTGAACATCAAAGCCTGAGTGAATTTGAGTGGATTCACTCAATGAAGCATTTAATAAAGACAAGCATTTTTCTATGTTATTCTTGTTTTAAAATAATTCACATTATGAAGGTGGCACGATGGCAAAATAGTTAGCACGTCCACCTCACAGTTCTGGGATTGTGGGTGCAATTCCGGCTAAGGCCTTCCTGTGTGGAGTTTGCATGTTCTTCCCATGCCTGCGTGGGTTTTCTCCGGGTTCCTGCCACATTCCCAAAAAACATGCACGATAATTGAACACTTCAAACTGTCCGTAGGTGTGACTGTGTGCGAGAATAGTTGTCTGTCTTTATGTATGTACCCTGCGACTAACTGGCAACCTGTTCAGGATGTACCCTGCCTTCTGCCTGGAGTTAGCTATGGTAAGTTCCAGCACCCCTGCGACCCTCGTGAGCATAAGTGGTTCAGAAGGCAAGGCAAGGCAAGGCAAATTTATTTATATAGCACAATTCAACACAAGGCAATTCAAAGTGCTTTACATCATATGAAGATCATAAAAATCACATTTAAATCAATACAACGTAAAAACCAAGACAAAAGATCGCATTTAATCACAAATGGAATAAAAATAAATAAAAATAAAACAAAAACTACTACTAATAATAATTGAAATCAGCAATGGAGATAAGCACAAGTGGAATAGAAAGCAAGAAGATAAGAAGATGAATGAATGAAGGAATTATATGAATGTTATGGAGAGTGATTAAAAGTATGGCGTTAAAGGTGAAGCAATTAAAAATGTGGGTGCGCCTACATTTTGTGCTGGTGCATCTTAAGAAAAAAGGTCCAACCAGTGCAAACGATGCAAAAAGTAAGTGTGGAGCCTTGACAATATACTGTATATCGCAATGTTTTTTTGTTTTTTTCTAATTTTGTTCAGGCCTACCCCAGACAGAGCTATTCAACTTATCTGGTGAAAATTCTTCTAGTTTTAATGGTGCAACATAATATCGCAATATATTGCAAAGATAGCTTCTTTCAATATCGTTATGGCCTATTGTGTGTTAGTATCTTTGTTCTTTTGGACATTTATATATTTATTTATTTAATTTAGGGCTATCAAAATTATGGCGTTAACGGGCGGTAATTAATTTTTTTAAATTAATCACGTTAAAATATTTGACGCAATTAAGGCACATGCCCCACTCAAACAGATTAAAATGACAGCACAGTGCAATGTCCACTTGTGTTTTTTGGAGTTTTGTCGCCCTCTACTGGCGCTTGGGTGCGACTGATTTTATGGGCTTAAGCACCCATGAGCATTATGTATTTATTGACATCAACAATGGCGGGCTACTAGTTTATTTTTTGATTGAAAATTTTACTAATTTTATTAAAACGAAAACATTAAGAGGGGTTTTAATACAAAATCTCTATAACTTGTACTGACATCTTTTAAGAACTACAAGTCTTTCTATCCATGGATCGCTTTAACAGAATGTTAATAATGTTAATGCCATCTTAATTTATTGTTATAATAAACAAATACAGTACTTATGTACCGTATGTTGAATGTATACAGTGGGGCAAATAAGTATTTAGTCAACCACTAATGAGAGACAGAATGTGGAAAAAAAAAAAAAAAAAAACAGAAAATCACATTGTTTGATTTTTAAAGAACTTATTTGCAAATCATGGTGGAAAATAAGTATTTGGTCTATACTAAAGCTCATCTCAATACCTAGTCATGTACCATTTGTTGGCAATAACGGAGGCCAAACGTTTTCTGTAACTCTTCACAAGCTTCTCACACACTGTTGCTGGTATTTTGGCACATTCCTCCATGCAGATCTCCTCTAAAGCCGTGATGTTTTGGGGCTGTCGTTGGGCAACACAGACTTTCAACTCCCTCCTCACCCCGTGGCGTCAAAATGATAAGAACGGTGAGCAAAAATCCCAGAACCACACGGGGGGACCTAGTGAATGAACTACAGAGAGCTGGGACCACAGTAACAAAGGCTACTATCAGTAACACAATGCGCCGCCAGGGACTCAAATCCTGCACTGCCAGACGTGTCCTCCTGCTGAAGAAAGTACACGTCCAGACCTGTCTGCGGTTCGCTAGAGAGCATTTGGATGATCCAGAAGAGGACTGGGAGAATGTGGTAGAAACACAGGTTCTTTTGTTTGGAGGAAAAAGAATACTGAATTGCACCATACCCATTGTGAAGTATGGGGGTGGAAACATTATGCTTTGGGGCTGTTTTCTACAAAGGGACCAGGACGACTGATCAGTGTAAAGGAAAGAATGAATGGGGCCATGTATCGAGAGATTTTGAGTGAACATCTCCTTCCATTAGCAAGGGCATTGATGATGAGAAGTGGCTGGGTCTTTCAGCATGACAATGATCCCAAACACACAGCCAGGGCAACAAAGGAGTGGCTTCGCAAGAAGCATTTCAAGGCCCTGGAGTGGCCAGTCTCCAGATCTCAACCCCATAGAAAATCTGCGGAGGGAGTCGAAACTCCGTGTTGCCCAGCAACAGCCCCAAAACATCACTGCTCTAGAGGAGATCTGCATGGAGGAATGGGCCAAAATAACAGCAACAGTGTGTGAAAAGCTTGTGAAGAGTTACAGAAAATGTTTGGCCTCCGTTATTGCCAACAAAGGGTACATAACAAAGTATTGAGATGAACTATTGGTATTGACCAAATACCTTTTTCCACCATAATTTGCAAATAAATTCTTTAAAACTCAAACAATGTGATTTTCTGGGGGTTTTTTCCACATTCTGTCTCTCATGGTCAAGGTTTACCCATGTTGTCAATTACAGACCTCTCTAATATTTTCAAGTGGGAGAACTTGCACGATTAGTGGTTGACTAAATACTTATTTGCCCCACTGTATATCCATCTTGTGTCTTATCTTTCCATTCCAACAATAATTAAACAGAAAAATATGGCATATTGTATAGATGGTTTGAATTGCGATTAATTACGATTAATTTTTAAGTTGTAATTAACTCGATTAAAAATTTTAATCGTTTGACAGACCTAATTTATTTATATTGATACAAAACACCTCAATACTTTTGAATATGTTTTCATACTCATCAAGGGTTGAATAGATTTAGGCAGATTTAGCCAAAATTTAAAAAAAAAAAAAAAAAACAGATTAAAACTTTTTTCACACTGGGTAGAGTGTTATTTTTTGTAAACATGGCACAGGCAATGTTTTATTAAAGAATCCAAAACGCACAATCATTACTGAAATAACTTGAAACTGATGAGAATGGAATTTGCTGAAATGGAGATTGATGAGCCACAACACATCTGCAGCAATGTTCTTGTAATGATTTTATTCACGTGTATATTTGTATGGAAAACACGTGCTGAGTGAATGCTGTACTTGCTGTTATGAAGTTTTCCCAAAAATTCTTACTGCAATTTTGTACACATTTGGATTATAGCGATACCTTATAAAGACTATCGTAAACCGAGGAATTTAGTGTTAGACAAGCATTCAAAATCAACGCATTGTGTTCGAGCTTAAAGGTTCTACTGTCATGCAAATGCACAGTTACCCTTCCTAGCTTTGCAGCAATGCCTGTGAAGTCAGCCAGGCGAAGATATAAAGCCCGTCACCTCCCCTCCACCTGATCAATAATTGACTTCAAAGCAAACTATGGCAGATACAAGTGGTAACATTGCTTTTTGGGGGGTGTGGGGTGAAAACAAACATAGATGAAAGATGAGAAGGAAGGCGTAAAGATGGAGACAGTATGAGAGGAGAGGGATGGGAGCAGCAGCAGCAACACCACCACGCATGGTGCTCCGGCAGAGATCTATAAATAGCTCTTCAAATCTCACTAGAAAAAGCCACTCTTCTTCCACTGCTGCTGCAAACAAGACATTTAAAGACAAGCAGATATGGATAGCATGCTGACGAATAAACCCGCGAAATGTATTTTTTGGATTACAGCTGCCTTTTTCAATTACATCACATCTATTAAACACAATTTAAAATAGAAACAAAAAACACTTGCAAGTCTGCCATCTTGGCTTGTATAAATATTTTATCCTAAGAGGGTAATGCAGCCTAGCTAAGCATACAGAACATATTGCGGCGCATGGCGACAAAAAATTAAAACATCAGGCGCAATTTTCTTTCAAGTGACAATTCCATTTTCATGGCACTTTTATAATAGGTAAGTACAAAACCCTCTTGAAAGTTTGAAGATTGACGAAAATTTGAAGCGACAACATTAAACTATTTGAAAAAATGGAAACCAAAACACTTCAGAGAATACTATGAGTTGTTTGTTGTTAAGTGGCTGTCCATCAGCTAGTCTGTGCATCAGTCGCGCCGTGCAGTTATGCTAGGTCCATACCGCAGGTCTTAATGCACAAATCAGATTTTTTCGTGCTTTTCCTACTCAAGTGAGGAATTAACTTGACGGTCTGAACGGGACAGGTCACATAAAAGTGGACCATTTCAAATCCGATATAGGTCACCTTCGTATGTGGTTAAAACCCGTGGGCCACATTTTTCCAGAATTTGGCTGCAGTCTGAACAGTCAAGTCTTCCGAATCGGGATTACAGCACCAATTACGTCAGCAAAGAGCGACAGAGGCAAGGAGCTACGGCAGCAATGGAGCTGTGCAGAGTGCCAAGCTTGAACTCTGCTTTTAGGGAAGAGGCAGGCTTGATAACAGTCATAGAAATTCATTGTACAAGCCTGAGAATGCTTGGTTTTCTTTCTGTGCACCAAATGAGCATTATTTACATATCGCTTATATTGACAAGAGGCACACAACTGCCCGTATGTATGTGTGTCATGCACAGACAGTGCGTGCATGCAAGCGTTCTATCAATCCACATAAATGTTGAATATAAAACTAAACGGGGATTATTTATGTATGTTATTTGTGTTCTCTTTTTGGAAATCAAAATATAATCACGCTAGAATGACGTAGAGCCACCAGGTGTCATTTGTTTTGATGCTTCTGTGCATTCGGGTCAGTTTGCTCAGCGCATATCGAAGTGCGAGTCAGTGCACATGCGTACTACATTTATGGGCTCAATGGAAAAAGGCACTCTGAACGGGCATGCCAAAAAAAAAACTGATATGAATAAAAATAGGATTTGTGTATTAAGACCTGCAGTATGAACCTAGCCTCAGTGTATCAATGTACTTGTTATATATTTATTCTTTCACTGTTTGGTCGTTAAAGAGATTAATTGGACTAGTTGCTGTGTTTATCTTTGACTACCTGCAGAAGGAGTACAATTCATGCTCACTAGCAGTGATAGTTAAAGTTTATTTGCATTGCAAATGGCAATGGTAATGTTCTGTAAAGTAGTTTTGCTGTAGACAAATTGAGCTTTTAATTTAAGTGTAAAATTAGTCCAACCTCTGACATTCTTTGTTTTTTGACACACTCTTTCATCCTATTTTACGCTGCGTGAATCTACTGTGACCTAATTTCAACCATTAGGGAAAACAGTAATGGAAAACAGTAATGGAAAAAAACAAAAAACAAACACTGCAATATAGTTAAAAATCACTCATATAACAGCATCAACAGAGTGGATCCTCCAAATTTCTTAAATCTTTGAAATTTAAGGATTTGGTCATATTCATCATGTTGTACAAGTTTTATTGTGATCAAAAGATGGTTGCCAAAAGTCATGCAAACAATAGAGCTTTTTTGCTTGCTCATTTAACTTTCCATTCCCGTTGGCAACTATTAAAATTCTGGGTTGATATATTCAAAACAAAGTAACTTTCAATGGAAAATTCTAATCAGCAATTCCCTCTGCAAAAAAAAAAAATAAATAAAATAAAACATAAAGAGGGGGTGGAGGGGGACAAGCCGACTAACGACTATAATGGCTCGTGTTAAGACTTATCACTCTACTCCTAATTTCTTTACCCAAAGACCACATGTTCGAATCTCAGCTTTAAGGGTCTGTGCTATTATCCCACGTTCTTTGACGATGAGCACCTCATCTATTTCCAGCTCAGGTGTCCAAAATGTGAAGTCACTCTCTTCCGTTTGTCAAGCATTTATTTATTTTGAAATTAATAAGTGAATGGCAAAATTTTTGACAATCAATATTGTTGGACAGAAATGGTTTAATTGGACACTTACTTTACCTTACATTGAGAAGCAAGCTATTTCTAGCCGAGCAGCTATTAACTTCCACCACTGCCAAAAGCTTTCCTTACTTTATCTGTAGCATTTTTCTATTTGCCATCAAACCAATCAGCCACTGGCCACGGCTAGGTAGTCCTCTATGAACATGTTATTCCTTACATGCTCCATCCAAGAAGCCTTAAAAGGAAAACATTTTCAGCCAATAGTTGCTAGTTGGCAAAATGTGGAAAAAAGCGTACTATATATTCAGAATTTACCACTTGACAGGTTTTGATACCATCTATGTACCAACAATGCCCCATCTACCACAGTTGAACTAAAGAGATGATGTATGTACAGAAGTAATTACATTGTCCAGTGACCAAAGGGGTTAATAGTTTGATACTGGTTATGACTTGCTTACTGTCCAAATGTCCTTGAGCAAGAAAGGAACCCTCAATTGCTCACATTGGGTTAGCAGGGTATGAATGAGAGCCAATCAAACCACTTCAAGCACAATAAAATGTATACATAAAAGCACTGTCCCATTTTTCCCTTCGTACCTTTTTATTTTAAATTTCAAGGAATTTTTGGACTAGATTTTCCACATGTGATAGTCCCATAACCCCCCTACCCCAAGAAAAGGGACATCTTTTTCATGACAGGAATAAACTCTCTGGAGCTCATTATTCAAATTTGTAAATTTTTTAAGCATTGGTAAAGTGGATGTTCCAGTTCCAGTGGGTAGTAATGAGTTACATTTATTCTGTTGCATTTACTTGAGTAATTTTTTGTGAAAATGTACTTCCAAGAGTAGTTTAATGGCACTTAACTTTCCTTGAGTAGATTTGTAAAGAAACGCTACTCTTACTCCGCTACCTTGAGCTACACTGGAGTCGTTACAGTTCCTCTATAGTCGACAGATTTTACTTTATTTTTGCCAGAGATGCCCAGTGTCTCTACCAGTTCCCCAAAAAATAATCACATGACACACAATGATACCAATCAAACGTAACAATACATTCACATGAGAACACACACACGCTTGCAGTCGGAAGTCCTGTTATAACGCCGACCAGTTCAATCATGAAGCATCGTTAAAGAACTGTAAAAAATAAGCTATACCACTTAGAGTGCCGCTGTCTACATTACTCGTAGCATAGATTTCAACCTCACTCTCAGTTTGTATTTGGCACTGATATATCATGGACATCTGTTCACGAAATAGTTGTACTTGAGCATATTTTTGGAGGACTACTTTCACTGGAGTAATATTATTTTTGATAGGGATGTCCCGATCATATATTTTTGCACCGAGTCCGAGTCACCTGATTTTGAGAATCTGCCGAACCAGAGTCCAGATCCGAGAGCCAAAAAAGTTTTTTTCAACAAAAGTTTTAAACATGTTACTGTCTTACCGTGCTACCTTCATAATGAATTATTTTTAAACAAAAATAACGTTGAAAAATGCTTGTCTTTATTAAATGCTTCATTGAGTAAGTCCACTCAAATCCGCTCACGCTGCTGAGAACAGCCTCTCACTTACACAATGAGTTGCCACAGAACACTACTGCTATTGTGCAACAAGCTAAACGATGATTGACAGATTTGTGCCTTTGATCCTAGAGCAACCAAGCTTCTATGGCAAAATACAAGCTACAAACCTGTCAATCATCAATAACTTTAAGTAGCTAACGCCAGGGCACTGTTGATCAAAAAACCAGCAGGATGGAGATTGAGAGGCTGTACGAGCATGAAGCAGAAAAACAAATATATATTTTAAATAAAAACACAATCCTTGTCACCCGATTTCGATCCTCTGAAAAATGGCACAATCCGCCCGATTCCTAATCACGTGATGGGATCATCCCTAATTTTTTAAATAACGTTACTTCAGCAAAATTTTGGCCACTCTGCCCACCTCTGGTCACGCTACATACATACAGCATAAAAACACTGATAGACTAAAAACAGGTAAATAGCGGCAAAGAAAAACGGCACACATACACTTGATAGTTTGTGTACCCTTTCAATATGTCACTGTCCTTCTCTTTTCTCTGCCTGAGGCTCAGGTGAAGCCCATTTAATTTCCTGGGTCCATAAAAACTTGTTTCTACAATACCCGGACATACCCCAATACTTTCATTTGAATGGCTAAAATAGTACTGGCATTTTAAAATGACTGACAATGGCTATTTCGCCTACTTTGGGAAAATATCGCTGTTTATTTACATTTTTCTCCACTATCACACATCTGGAAAATGAGATTCTGAGTCTTTCTACTTTATTAAACAAGATTCTTTCCACTGGAATGTGCATGAGCAAGGTTTTTTTTCTATCTAGGAATTGTTGACATACTAATATTTAAAGGAAGGGCACAAAAATGACACTGATGGGCAGAAACTAGCTGGCGTTTTGGGAAATCATATACATGGTTAAATTGGGCTAGTTCCCAAGTATTTCAGTTTTCAAATGGTGATTCTGTGGCAGTTCAATGAATTGAGATTCTTCAATCCCTTTAGTTGCCATCAACTCTTGTACTATTGAAATCTCTATGGTTGCTGCTCGGGTATAAATAACATCGTGTTGTCACAGGCAAGCAGGCTTTCAGCTCCTCGAAGCAGCACCACCTCGTTCAATTCTCATTCAATCCCCTCGAACGGCGATTTCTTTCAACATAAACATGCGTCGGGTTCGAAGGCAACTTTAAGACATTAATCTTTTACCTTTACCACCTAAACTTAAGCCATATGATATAATTGATTCGGCTTACCTTTTTTGCTGGAAGAAAAACAAACAGGAGGGTGTGCGTTGAAGAATCCCTCCTTTCTCGCTCTCAAGTTGAGTCTGAAGGAATACAGATGGTCCGTGTGGTCAGAACCAGGACCGGTAGAGATATTAGCCACATAAGCCCAGAAGCTAACAATAGCTAGCACACACCGTATACGCTCGCCTCCTTCTCTTCCTCTCATTCCTCCCCCGGCGCATATAATTAGCCACACACACTCACACATACACATACAGCACCAGGCTAACATTAGCCTGCTAACTAGCCTTTTCTCTATATCAAGCTAACAAATCTCACCCATATTAGCAACCGAGGCCAAAACACGCGTTTTCGGGAAATCACTTTTCAGGCCGCCCTCGGAATAAAAAAGCGCTAGCTAAGTGTCGCTAGCCTCGCTGCCCTTATGTGACTTACCAGAGGCTAATGTTAGCCTGTGGATAGTAAAGGTGGTGCTGGTGCTGGTTCACCGCGACCCCCGGACTGTCAAAATAGCAGCGCGTGAGCCAGGCTCGCCCTGTTGACTTAAGAGCGAGACATTCGGAGCCGCCACCAACAAGAGGCCCAAATGACAAAGAATCAAAATGAATAGAAAAGTAAAGAAAAAAAGAAATGAAACCCAATTTCCCCCCCGCTGTATCAGCTCCGGCTTGTAAGTGTGTGTACACTGTGGCGGCGTCACTTTTTCGCTCACCCCTCCCCTCATCGACAGTTTCCGTCCACAGAGTTCTCCAGTACGGCAGAGGGCGCTAATGCACTTCAAACATTCAACAATCCCGCGACGAATTTTTTACCAACTTTTTTGCCTCATTGGCTGCCATTGACTACGATAGATGCCCATACGCGTTGGACTGGGAAGGTTGGCAGCGATCAAACGATCCCAGACCTTCCCAGACCTTGACCATGTGCATCCTGGCAGAAAGACTGTTGTTTATTAAATTGAAAAACCACAAAATTACTTTTAAGGAAAACTTAAAGGGGAAATGTGAACTAAGGTTGGCCAACCATGTTTTTGAATTATATCAATGGCTAAACAATTATAAGCATATTTTCATTATTTTTTTTAACGCAACCCTTCCAGATTCTTTGCTTAACCCATAGCAACGCCCTTGACAACGAAAATGCTTTTCTTCGGCAATCTTCGGAAATCTTCGGAAATTACGTCACACCGGGAAGTGCGAGGGAAGTCCGCCATAAAACAGTATTGTTTGTTGCATTGCTTCTCGGTAAGATGCCACGGCGGTGTGTGGCGATGTTTTGTTCTCACTCAAACGAAAAGTTGTATGAGTGGCCAAAGGATAGCAGGGCACGTAAATGGACATCTTTCGTTCGCACGAAGCGAATGAATTTCATGCCATCATCGAGTAGTGTTCTCTGCTGCAAACACTTCGAAGATGCCTGCTTTCTTAACCGGTCTGCTTATGATCAGGGATTTGCCAAAAAGTAAGTGTGATTTTTGGATATATGACTGATGACTTTGTCAAAGCAGAGCTGCCAACTGTTGTGGAATGAACAGTGTAAGCCAGGGGTTCCCAACCTATTCCACTAAGGCACACTGTGGGTGCAGGATTTCATTCTTACCAAACAAGATGACAACACTTTTTCCCCAATCTGGTGTTTTACAAGTGCAATCAGTTGATTGCAGTCAGGTGTGGCTTGTTTTAGCAGAAGCCTCATTGGTTCAACTGTCTCTGCTGGATCGGCTGGAACAAAAACCAGGACCCACAGTGTGCCTTGAGGACTGGGTTGAAAACCCCTGGTGTAAGCTAGCGACGTTAGCCGAGGCTATCCCCGATCATAGTTGTTGTTGCGTTCGCTAGGTTAAGCGTGTTTAAATTGTGCGTCATCTACGATCTTGTCCGAAAGGGTTAATCCACTGTCAATCGGGAAACCGCCGGTTAGTTTGTGCACATTTATGTGTATTTGTATTATGTATTTCCACCTTCATGCTTCAAGCATTGCATTGCATTTGTACGGTTCGCCGTTTCTTTCACGGTGATCGCTTGATAGCCTTCTAGTTTGTGTTTCGCCGCTTCGCGAGAGCTGCTGACAGGTGACAAGTGTTGCTTTTAATGTCTGGCAGCGAATCAGCGAGCGCGCAGACCACGCAGTGAATCATGGGAAATGTAGTCTCGGGACAACACTGAAGTGGTGCTTTGTAATCTGTTCGCTTGTGTGAAAAAACTACATTTCCTCACGCCATTAGACGCCACTTTGTTTTCTTATTGTTGCCACAATAAAGTGGAGAAAGCCATCGGCGACTGTGATATAGTTGATATTATTTAGTTGTAATATGTAAGTTCACCAGTAGAGTGTACGCATGTCATTTAGATGTGTTATTGTTTGTGCCTTACGCCTTCACTAAAAGAGAGAAAAGTTGTTGTTCAGTCACTTGGCAAGACGTTGAGTAAAGTTGTAAAAGCCAATAAAGGTGTCATGTGGGTCACTTGGTCAAGATATAACAACGACTCATCTCCTTCTTTCCCCCCAACGTTTTTATATTATTATTTTATATGCACAAGAGCTGCCGGATCTGCCAAAATGAACTTAAAGTCTGATTTTTTTTTTTTTTAACAATCATCAGATAGACAAAAACATAAAATTATGTGTAAATGCCTGCATCTTCAAATCATGAAAATAATAACAGCCTATATCTTACCAATGTTGTAATCACGATGGGTCTTGTATCCATTCCATGTCAGGAAGTCTAGGCACATTGTTTGCATCCTGATTAGCGTCTGGCTAATAACATAAAATTCCAATCTCCTCTTCTTCCTCCAACTCTTCAAAAACTTGGATCTCCTCCCTTGCGCTTGATCTATGGATTATATCGCTGTTTGAATCATTGTTTGAAGGGCTTTGTATGGCGGCCGTATGTATGGAGGTGCCATCGCGTTCCCGGTGTGACGTATCACTTCCGGGTTCGTCCCCTTTCAGGCTCAAACTTCGGAAACGCGATTATTTTGTCAAATATACAACATATAAATTATTTTTTTCATATTTGTTGGACAATGTTTAATTACTTTACTTGTGACCCTATTTGGCATGTGAAGAAATTACTTCACATTACTGCTTTAAATAAATGTTAGTATTTCCAGGAAGTGGACTCCTGACAAGGGGCCACCCATTTTATCAATGCCGATAATATTTTAGCCGATCAAATGTTTGTATCCCAAATTTCCCACCCTTCCTCATTAATACCCATTATCACATGTACCTGTGTTCGAGTCCATAGGCCAAATTATACCGGACGCATCTGTGGTACGGATCCACCAATATATAGCGGCGGAGCCAATCTGTTTCCATTCTATCATATTGTTCAAATTATGCCGGCGGAACATCTCTGATGTACCGCAGCCTGCTGGATGGTTTGGGCTGTTTTCTATTTTTGCTGGAGACGCATCCGTCAAAATGGGCGGAGCCAGGCCTGCAGTCAACAGGCCAGGTGTTTATTCAAGGTTTAAACTGGAACAAGTTACCTGAAGGTCTGAAGTATGCTCAAACTGTTAGCTCCTTTAAATCAGGGCTAAAAACGCTTTTGTTTAGCACTGCATATCCATAACTGTCTATATATTTCAATCTATTTGCTTTTTATTCCTCTTGTGCTTATCTCCATTGCTGATTTCAATTATTAGCAGTAGTAGGATTTTTTTTTTTAATTCTATTCGTGATTAAACGCAATTTTTATGTATAATTTTATTTCTTATTTTGATTGTCTTTGTTTTTACGTTCAGTTGATTTTAATGTGATTTTTATGATCTTCATGTGATGTAAAGGAATTTGAATTGCCTTATGTTGAATTGTGCTATATAAATAAATTTGCCTTGCCTTGCCTTAAACAACAGTGACCATGGATGATGAACGATTCATTATGGAGGTGGAAAGTCACAAAGTTTAAAAAGGAATCTGCATGGAATGCCATTGCAGAAGCTATGAGAATGGATGGTGAGTTATGCAAGTTATTTAATTTAAAACAGTTATTAAATAGTAGAGAAAGGTTGTTGACGTGGTCGGGGTGTCACAAACCAAGGGTGTAGGTTTGCATAGGGACAGTAGGGACAGAACACTACCAACTTTTCAGGGTGCTAAAATTGTCCCTACTAACTTTTAAGCAACCTTATTTGCAATATATAATGACTTCAGTTATATAGGTAATTTAGATTGTCTTCCCATAGGATAGAATTGACCCTACCATTATTAAGTGAATTACAGTTCTTTAATTATATTCAGACTTACATTCACCCATTTTCACTTGCTGAATGTGCCAGTCCATTTATTTCCCTCAAACGCACGTTTGATTGGCTGATGACTTGACCCCCCCCCCCCACACACACACACACACACACAAACGCACACACACACATTTACCCCCACCCCAACAGAAATACAACATGCCGCCTCCTCCGACTCCTTCAAAGACGAGGGATGTTAGTTACCCTATTTTTCGGACTATAAGTAAGTAAGTATAAAAATACAATCGAGAACAACATGCTGAATAAGTGTACAGTATGATAATGTTATATGATGCATGAACAACGAAATGCAAACGTGGCTGGTATGTTCACGTAACATTGCTATTAAGAGTTATTCAGATAACTATTGCATAAAGAACATGCTAACAAGTTTACCAAACCATCAGTGTCACTCCAAAACACTAAAATAACATGTGAAAGGATTTAATAATGTGTAAATAATTTCACACATAAGTCGCTCCAGAGTATAAGTCTCACCCCCAGCCAAACTATGAAAAAAATTGCAACTTATAGTCCGAAAAATGCATTATATAAGTAAAATAAGTTTTTTTTTTCTGCCAGCAGTAGCCACTGTAAGTAATGTAAAAACGTAAATGTTGTGTAGATCGGGAACACACCACTAATTTTGCTACTCAAAGTCCGAACTGCATCAGAGTTAACATTAGAGCAGCGGTCGGCAACCTTATCGGCTGAGATAGCCATAAACACCACATATTTTTAAATGTAATTCTGTGAGAACCATACAATATGTTTAAAAATAAAAATAAAAATAAAAGTAATATGTGCATTTTATGTAATTTAAACATTTTTAAAGTACAACAAGTCTCTGAATTCTTTTTAATAACTTATATAAACAATAATAATTAAATTAAATAACAAATAATAATTATATATAAATAATATTAACATAGTTATTTTAATATTTTGTTGTGTCCACAGATAGATTCACCCTTTGTTTAACACTTTAAGGTCTGGGCCTATTTTGTCTGATTTTGCATGCCTTTGAAGTTGCCTTTATATTTCAAAGAAAGAATTGTTTACGATGGCCTGGCTTGGTCCCTTTTTTTGTGACACCTTGAACTTCATGTTCAAACTGTTGTTTCCTTCACTGACCAATTATAAATCATCATTTTGGGCCCAAAAAGACCAAAAATTCCAAAATTGTTTTGTCAAAATTTTTAATATTGATGTCCAATTGACAACCAAACATGCGTAACGAACCGTTTTGAAACTTTGTAATACTTATTCAACATGTTAGGATGAATATTCAACCAAAATAAATTTAGAATAAATAGTCTTATATTTGACAATTCAACATAAACAACAGGTATAGCCATAGGCGTTTTTTTTTTCCTTTATACATGCTCTAGTCAAAACAGGTTATATACAGCAGACCAAACAGTGAAGAACAGTGAAAAAATATATACCATCTAACACAAAAAGTGTTTAGAGGCCATCTCTTTATGAGTTTAGGTATTGCGGCCCATCACCTGATGAAAACTATGTACACAATCAAGCTTCTTGAACACACATTTATATACACAAATTGAGAAGACTGATTGTGGGGAAAAAAAAAAAAATATATATATATATATATATATATATATATATATATATATATATATATATATATATATATATATATATACATATATAACATTGGGGAAAAAAGTCTTTTCAAAAAAATTTACAATAAACAAGTTAAATTTTTTTCAGGCATGACACTCCTGGATATTTAATAGATGGTTAACAAGTTTGTATTTCGTGTATATACTAAGATAATTTGTGTTCAAATGCAATTTAAATTTGCTAGTAAAATTCAGACATTTTTTCTGGAAGTTTTCAAAATGTTTCTTTACTCGTTTTTGCAAACTAAGGTTTGAATCGAACGGTGTATCACATGAACCAATACATATTCACTGCAAAAACTCCCCTTCTTAAAACTGAAAAATAAATTCCCTTGTTTTCAGTGTAAATCTACTAGAAATAATTGAAATTATCTGCCAGTGTTTCAAGTAAATTTTACTCAGATTTCTTGAAATAAGAAAAATAGCTAGCTGAAAATAGCTAGCTCTGCTTCTCTGTTGAGTACAGACTTCATGAGCGCTCACAACGGGCTGGAGCTGCCAGACCGCAGTTATGCGCAAGCCGGTATGTTTTGTTCTGTTTTTGACGTACTGTGGAGAGTGCAGTCAACACGGAGCTTGGCGGATCCGTACCACAGACGCGCCCAGTATAAGTACGTATGCGTATGTACATGGGTATAACTGATATCACAAAAAGGCTGCGCTCGCAAGCGGTGTCATTTTTTTGTGTCCAATCATCCATCTGTTCATCGTCTACCGCTTAATCCGGGGTCGGGTCGCGGGGGCAGCAGCTTTAACAGGGAAGCTCAGACTTCCCTCTGCCCAGCCACTTCAACCAGCTCCTCCGGCGGGATCCCAAGGCGTTCACAGGCCAGACGAGAGACATAGTCTCTCCAGCGTGTCCTGGGTCGTCCCCAGGGCCTCTCGCCGGTGGGACATGCCCAGAACACCTCTCCAGGGAGGCGTCCAGGAGGCATCCAAACCAGATGCCCAAGCCACCTCAACTGGCTCCTCTCAACGCAGAGGAGCAGCTACTTGACACTGAGTCCCACCCGGATGACCGAGCTTCTCACCCTATCTCTAAGGGAGAGCCCGGACACCCTGAGGAGGAAACTAATTTCGGCCATTTGTATCCGCAATCTTGTTCTTTCGGTCACGACCCAAAGCTCATGACCATAAATGAGGGTAGGAACGTAGATCAACTAGTAAATCGAGAGCTTCACCTTTTGGCTCAGCTCCTTCTTCACGAATACGGACCGGTGCAGAGTCCGCATTACTGCAGACGCTGCACCTATTCACCTGTCGATCTCCCGCTCCCTCCTAGACTCACTAGTGAACAAGACCCCAAGATACTTGAACTCCTCCACTTGGGGCAGGATCTCATCACCGACCCGGAAAGGGCACGCCACTCTTTTCCGACTGAGAACCATGGTCTCGGATTTGGAGATGCTGATCTTCATCCCAATCGCTTCACACTTGGCTGCGAACTGCTCCAGTGAGAGTTGGAGGTCCCGGCTTGATGAAGCCAACAGCCACATAATCTGCAAAAAGCAGAGATGCAATGCTGAGGCCACCAAACCGGACACCCTCAGCGCTTCCGCTACACCTAGAAATTCTGTCCATAAAAGTTATAAATAGAATCGGTGACAAAGGAAACCCTGGCGGAGTCCAACCCTCACTGGGAACGAATCCGACTAATGCAGACCAAAACTCTGACACCGGTCATGCAGGGACTGAACAGCCCTTACCAAGGGGCTCTTTACCCTGTACTCGCGAAGCACCCCCCCACAGGACTCCCTGAGGGACACGGTCGAACGCCTTCTCCAAGTCCACAAAACACATGTAGACCGTTTGGGCCCACTCCCATGCACCCTTGAGGACCCTGCTGGGGCTGTAGAGCTGGTCCACTGTTCCACAGCCAGGACGAAAACCACACTGCTCCTCCTGAATCCGAGATTCCACTTCCCGACGGACCCTCCTCTCCAGCACCCCTGAATAGACTTTACCAGGGAGGCTGAGGAGTGTGATCCCTCTATAATTAGAACAGGGGCCACTAACCATAATTCCGTCCCCCTCTTAAAAAGGGGGACCACCACCCCGGTCTGCCAATGCAGAGGCACTGTCCCCGATGCGCCTCTACAACGTGTCAGCCACGACAGCCCCACAACATCCACAGCCTTTAGGAACTCTGGGCGGATCTCATCCACCCTCGGGGCCTTTTCACAGATGAGCTCATTTTTTTGTGTTTGAACATAATTTTCTCCATGATCCGACAAATTTACAATTTGTTTACATACTTAAATATTTTGAGCAGCAATCTTTTATATGAAGGTCTTTTATACTAGGTATTGTCTTTCCCTTAAATATATAAATATTGTAGTATCTGGAGAAAAACAAATTGTTTCAGAATTTAAGTACCTTTGTATACTCATAGATTCAAATTTAAGTCACGTCACTAAAATTGTCAAAGCAGTTTTTTTTTATTGTATCACCAGCTGGTCCCAGGCTACTCACACCACTCACATTACAGACCCTGTATGAATAAACACCTAAAGGGCTAGATAAGAAGCTACGTTATCATCATTACTCAAATATTTTGCCAAATACCAATTTTTGAATTGGGGCAATGTTTTCAATTTATGACTGCCTAGCATATAAAATCCTCCATGGTCTGGCTCTTCCACTTCTTCGTAACTTTATGTGTATAAGGTCCAACACCAGTCACCAAACCAGAGGAACGTCTAGAGCGACTGTGTGATATCGTTACGAAAAAATTAATTTAGTAAATCAGCTTTTTCTGTTACGACCTCAAAAGTATGACATAGTATTCCCACGCTATTCAGAGAAATCATCACTTACAATTTATTCTGATCACAGCTAAAAAAACATTGGCTCCTGAGTAGTCAGACCTGTCAGCACCAGCGTTGTTAATAACGGCGTTAGAATATAACAGTGTTACTAACGGCGTTTTTTTTTTCAGTAGTGAGTAATCTATTTAATTACTTTTCTCATCTTGGCAACGCCGTTACCGTTACTGAGGCGGGAAAGGTGTGCGTTACTATGCGTTAGTATGTTGGTTGAATGACGCGAGAAAAGTCTGAGAATGACGGACTCACGGAGACGAGAGAGCAGAGCAGGAGTGGGGACGCCGTTGCAAAGACGGTGCTAGGTGGCTCCAATAATACCTGATTGTAGCCGATAGCCTACAAACTACGCCCACACGATGCTACGTTAGATATCACACACTATAGAACTAGATGCAAATGACAGACACATTGGCATTATATATATATATATATATATATATGTATATATATATATATATATATATATATATATATATATATATATGTGTGTATATATATATATGTGTGTGTATATATATATATATATATATATATATATACATATACACATACATACATACATATATATATATATATATATATATATATATATATATATACACATACATATATATGTGTATGTATGTATGTATGTATGTATTGAACTAGATGCGTTAGTAAACAGCCACCATCTTAAAACAGTAGACTGCTCTGTTGTAGAGAACCTTAGCGAAGCTAAGTAACTTTATATCTAAAATGCTCCTAAATCGGCAAAATCTTGACTTAAATCTATATTTAAATGATGAAACAGTTTTAAAACATACACATGTCATCTTGCATGTGATGTTTTTTTTACCTCCATTTTTCTTTCTTTCTTTGTGATTTTGTACTGCTCTGGCTTTTATTGTTCTTTTTTGTTTTTTTAGTGTATATTTTGTAATTTTAATTGTGCTTCTTATCATATAAATATTATTAATTAAAATGTTTTACTGTTTCAAAAATGCCTATGTACAGTGTATCACAAAAGTGAGTACACCCCTCGCATTTCTGCAGATATTTAACAAAATCTTTTAATGGGACAACACTGACAAAATGACACTTTGACACAATGAAAAGTAGCCTGTGTGCAACTTATATGATAGAGTTAATTTATTTTCCCCTCAAAATGACTCAAAATATAGCCATTAATATCTAAACCCCTGGCAACAAAGGTGAGTACACCCCTTAGTAAATACGTACATGCCTAAATGTCCAAATTGAGTACTGCTCGTCATTTTCCCTCCAAAATGTCATGTGACTCGTTACAGGAGTGCTGTCAGCATTGCTGCAGAGATTGAAGAGGTGGGGGGTCAGCCTGTTAGTGCTCAGACCATAAGCCGCACTCTACATCAAAATGGTGTGCATGGCTGTCACCCCAGGAGGAAGCCTCTTCTGAAGATGGTACACAAGAAAGCCCGCCCGTCTCATCAGACCATAGGACATGGTTCCAGTAATCCATGTGCTTTGTTGACATGTCTTCAGAAAACTGTTTGCGTGCTAAATTAATAAATTTTTAAAAAGGGCAACAAAATTAGTCGTACTATTGCTACGAAAAAGTCGCAAATATTACGTAGGGGTACGGTAGCTTTGAGCCGCTACGCACTTTACATATATGTACCTTAGCTGGGAGCTACGAAGAAGCATTAGTATAAATTATTCTATTGATTATAATTTGAGGATTTTTTTAATACTGTTGATTGTAACGGAAGCGGCAACGCGCTACGTAAAGTACATAGCTGCTTATATAGCTACATTAGCCTGACGCAATAATACAATTTATTCTCGTACTATTCTATCCATCCATCATCTACCGCTTAATCTGGGGTCAGGTCATGGGGGCAGCAGAAGACAGACTAATTTAGTGTTTTACTTACCTGGTTCTGACTGGTTAGAGGTCTGGCGTGGCACGTCAAATTCGCGGCACTCAGCTATGCACTATTCGGCACTTGTATTCCATGAAGCCGGAGGTGTTTAATCATATTGGTCGTGCAGCCACCATTGCATAATATAGCTGTGTTGCAAATGTTGCTCTGAGTTGACTGGTCATTTTTCTTCGTGAAGTTGAGCCAAACTTTTGAGCGCCGCCAGAAGTTGACAACGATTGAAATGAAGTTGCAATGCACAAACACACACTTAATAGGGCTTCTTCTTTGCGGTGTTCGTCAGCTGTTTTTCCGGTCGGAAGTCAGGGCATCGAAACTTGGAATCGAAATTTTAAAAATTGAACGGTTCCAGGAGAACAGGAGTGTTAGTCCCAGATCCCGTCGATGCTCTATGCCCAACCCTATTAATCAGCATGGCTGGGTTGGAATGTCTGCAAGTCATACCTGTATTTATTTGGCTTCATGCTGTCGACAATTTTGAAACACTGGTGTTTCCTTGTCTCCTGTTCCTGCACACACTGTGACAATGAGAACACTGCCTTCAACTGCAGCGATGGTGCAATAAACACTTTATTCTGGAAAACATTCGAGCAACTTCAAACTATCATGTCATCAATCCGTTGTTAAGATAGTTTCCTTAACATACACAAAACGGCCGCTAACAAGTTTTCGAGGTTTGGCCACGTGACATTCCGCATACATTGCTGAGGATTATATTTACATATGTACGAAAGTCAATCAAGACAAGAAATTTATCTCCGTTTTCATACTCTGGATTTTAGGACTGATAATACGTACTGTACTTTCCATTTGGCAACACTCAAATTCAAATCCATGATCACAAACTAACAGGCACATACTGTACTTGTTGATTACTTATATTCTTACTTAGTTACAGTAGTGGCCACTTTAACAGTTCAGAAAAACAGTGTTTACATTAAAGTAACCGAAGAAACTTAAATGCAGTGTAAAAGGCGCAATATTCAGAACATACATGACATATAGGATTAGTAAAACGGTTTAAATCAGACATGTCCAAAGTCCGGCCCGGGGGCCAAATGCGGCCCGTGGTCAAATTTCATCCGGCCAGCAGCCTCTGTCATAAAACCTATAACGTCTGGCCCGCGCATAGACTTAATATTTTGAGCACCTTATGAAGTAGCTTACACTAAATGGTGTTCCTCATTTACCTACTAGAGGACATCAGCACTCTGAGTGACATCACTGCGTGTGACCAATTTTACCCCCGATTTTTGGTTTCGAGAGATTCGAGCATGAAAGAGCAAGAAAATGCTCAGCTTGTTTGGGTCGCCGTATTTGTGTGAGAGGACATTCTCAGTTATGAACTTAAATAAGAGCCGTGTGAGGACACGGCTAAAGGACACTCACTTGCGAGACATCTTGCGCATCAATACCACTGGCTTTGAGACAGACCAGGCCTTTGTGCTGGAGTCCAGATCTCAATATCACACGTCACATTAATTCAGGCAAGTCATTCGACATTTACAATTAGTCATATGTCATTTAGAGTAAGTCTCTGAATTGATTTTGTTCGTTAGGATCAAAATCAGTCATAAATTCAGACAGGTTATCAGTTCTCACTCCAGTATAAACTTTTAAAAGTTGAATCAACGTTTATAGTTACTGATACAGTGGGGCAAATAAGTATTTAGTCAATCACTAATTGTGCAAGTTCTCCTACTTGAAAATATTAGAGAGGCCTGTAATTGTCAACATGGGTAAACCTCAACCTTGAGAGACAGAATGTGGAAAAAAAAAACAGAAAATCACATTGTTGTAAAGGAAAGAATGAATGGGGCCATGTATCGAGAGATTTTGAGTGAGAATCTCCTTCCATCAGCAAGGGCATTGAAGATGAGACGTGGCTGGGTCTTTCAGCATGGCAATGATCCCAAACACACACCCAGGGCAACATAGTAGTGGCTTCGTAAGAAGCATTTCAAGGTCCTGGAGTGGCCTAGCCAGTCTCCGGGTCTCAACCCCATAGAAAATCTGCGGAGGGAGTTGAAAGTCCGTGTTGCCCAACGACAGCCCCAAAATATCACTGCTCTAGAGGAGATCTGCATGGAGGAATGGGCCGAAATACCAGCAACAGTGTGTGAAAAGCTTGTCAAGAGTTACAGAAAACGTTTGGCCTCCGTTATTGCCAACAAAGGGTACATAACAAAGTATTGAGATGAACTTTTGGTATCGACTAAATACTTATTTTCCACCATGATTTGCAAATAAATTATTTAAAAATCAAAAATGTGATTTTCTGGGGGGTTTTCCCCCACATACTGTCTCTCATGGTTGAGGTTTACCCATGTTGACAATTACAGGCCTCTCTAATATTTTCAAGTGGGAGAACTTGCACAATGAGTGCTTGACTAAATACTTATTTGCCCCACTGTATGCCATATTTCAAATGAGCCTCGGATGATTGTTTCTTTCTCATTTGTCTAATATTTTATTCATAAGTTCTGTGAACATTGAACTGCCATAATGTTATATTTCATCTTTCAAATGTAATTTGCACTCATGAGTACAATTACTTCTGTTTAAGAAAAAAAAAGTTAAGTGAATATTCAACTGCATGTGATATGCATGTTTCAAATGAACCAAAACACATGCTTAAGACTATTGAAATTATACTAAAAAAAGAAATGGGAAACAGAATGGCTAGCAAAAATTTGTTTAAATATATTGTTGTTGTACGTAAAGAACCTCAGCCAAGGTCAGCCCCCCACACTTTTACCACACCAAATCTGGCCCCCTTTGCAAAAAGTTTGGACACCCCTGGTTTAAATAATTGTATATTTCCAATTATATCCTAATAATTGTGCCGAATGATGCATCATCAGCAATTCTTTGATTAAAACTGTTTTGATTATACATGATGTTTAACTTTTCCTTTTAACACTAAACTATTTTTAATGTTATTCAAGATGGTGGTGGACAGCAAAAAAAAGTTTTTATATGTAGTACTTAACATAACTTATACTGCATGTTACAAAGCAAATGTTAAATTTTGTACAACGTTACAATGGTAGTCTCGAAAAACCTTGTCCAGAGTGCTTTTTGTTCCTTTTGGTGTTTTAACAAATAATAGGAATGATATGATTATAATCAGGGGTGAAAGTGGGCGGGAACGGTCAGGAACGCAGTTCCAGTATAAGATTCAGGGCCGGAACACAGTTCCGGTATAAGATTCATGGCCGGAACGCTGATCCGATACACGGTGCTTTGATTCTGAAAATATGACGGCAACTGTCAAAACGCTATGTAAAAAAAATAAATAAATACGAAGCTGCCACACATGCATTTTATCTCCAAGAAGAAAACAATCTACCAACATCAGATTTACATACACAAGTGTTAACAACAAGCATAATAAAGTGCTTGTGTAGCGTAATCTGTTTCCACCGATATTTACTATTTGTTTTATTCCACGGACGGCATGGAGGTTTCTCCAGCTGCTACAGTTATCTGAATTTGACGATGACGAGTCACGTCAATGTGCAAATGCATGCAGCAAAGCAAAACGCCTGGACTCATTTATCCGTTCAACTGGCTGACATACTCATATGTGATCACCAGAGAGTTAGCTCTGATTGGTTCAAATGTGCATGTTTTCTGAAACAGCAAAAAAAAAAAAAGGCAATGCAACAGAAAATTGATCAAATCTTTAAAAGCCAGGAAAGAGTTAAGGTGGCTTATTTATCATATTTAGTTTTATTTGCTCTGATGGGGAGGTTCAGAAGCTGTCAATGTGCACTATGGACTTATATGTGTTCATTTATGTTAGGCTTCTTATTCATTTCCTTATTATTTAAAAAAGTCAATGTTTGCACGATCTTCAAAATATATTCCATTTCACTCTGCATAATATCATTGTCATTTGTACTTATTTTTCCTGAATGTATGTTACTTATTTCTTTATTCTTAAAAAAACACACAACAAAAAGTAAATGTTTACATTATCTTCAATTTTAATATACATCCTATGTTCTTAAGTAGTTAAAATTGAGATTTGGCATTTAGTATGTGGGGAAATGAGGGAAATAAAAATTAGGAGATTGAGGTTTGGGTTATAGCTGTTTTTGGTAACTTTTATTTTGCAAATCATTGAAAAAATACAATTTTGAATGAAAATCCTTTTATGTATGTGTTAAAGAAATAACTGACCAAAACAGTTTTCTTTGCATTTAAATAGTTTTCTGGCTCCGAGGCGACCTTCACGTCGGGGAGTTCCGGCAAGAAATTCTAACCACTTTCACCCCTGATTATAATTATAATAAATGGGAGCTTCCTTCTGTGCCTCATACAAAAAATGTTGTAGTTGCGTTGATTCTCCACACATTGGCAGTCACGCGCTACATTCGTTGTGTCGTATAACCAACCAACACTTGCATTGGTTGGAACATTTAAATGTACTGTACATACCTTATTGCTTTTATCAAATGTGTGTTTAAATGAGAAAATGCACACTCTAGTAATATGGTGAGCTAAAACGAGCTTTTTTAAATTATTTGCAATGTATGTTAAGCGTGCATGAGAACGTTTTCGTAGGTGAAAATAATTAGAGTTTATTTTGTACATAGTGGCCAATTACTTATACTAATTGTAACAGTGGAAAAAGTGAACAATTTAGGATTATGACGGTTAAATGTGCACAAAAGTCACAAATATAGGGTGCTAAATGATATTAAGTGTTGCGATGTATGATTAGTGATAGATTACGTATTCACATCACATGTCGTTATGCAGCGTGTTGAAACTGGGTGAAAGGTCTGGTAAAATGATGGCACGTTTTCTGCGCTTTTAAAAATGGCGCACCGTCACACTACTGTTTCCTTCTCCTAAATTTAACCGTACTCTTCCGTGTAGCTCTGTCATCGCCTGTCAGCCACATCACCGTACCTTGCTTTCATGTCAGCATGTGAGAAGGCCAACGTTTTGCGTCTGCAGATGCGCTGCCAGCAAAGTTCTTCACACGGCGCCCCGGTGCGCTCATTGGTGCGTCCGCCAACGTGTCACCACTTTTGGTGGATTACCCCACACTAGATATCTCAACCACCAGGACGCCGAGACATCACTCGACTCTCCAGCTGCAGAAAAGGACCTCAAATTTAAAGCCCAAGAAAACTTTTTGTGCCGTTTTTTTTCCACAGTCGATTTGAGAGTCAAATGGCGCAGATGTCCTCATGGTGCGCGTTTCTCTTTTTGGCCCAGTTGCTCTGGGAGGGTCTTTTGGTAAGCGGTAGCCCCCCGGGTTGCGCGTCCTGTGGCCCCCGGTCCTTGGGGAGGGAAGCGGAGGAGAGGCTGATGGTGGAGATGGCCAAGCAGCAAATTTTGGACAAGCTGCACCTGAAAGAGAGACCCAAGATCTCTCAGACTGTGCCCCGGGTGGCGCTGCTGACTGCGCTGCGCAAACTCCACTCAGGGCGCGTCAGACAGGATGGCACCCTCGAACTTGACAACAAAGTGCCATCCAAAGACCAAAGCTATGAAATAGTCACCTTTGCCGACATAAGTAAGTGTGCTTAGTGAAGTCTATATACGCTTTTTTTAAAAAAATAGTTATTTATCTGAAGAAACTATACGTGGTTATCAATGTTATAGGATAGTACCAGCGTTATAGTTTTAAATGATACCCTCAGTTGCATTCACAAAACAAAACTGGTGAAAAATCATTTTTTAAAAGCTGATGTCTGAAACAGAATACTTAACCTCTCAAATTATCTTTGATCTATAGACAAAAGTGCATGGGACATATTGGATAAATGAAGAGTGAGGTGGATGATGAGAAAATCAGAGCTCTACTACTAGTTGGTTACGTGAATGACAAGAGATATGAATTGAAGTGTTAGAATACGTCGAACTAATAGTTATAGCAGCCAAATTTGAACCAAAAATGATCGAAAAGCAAAACATCAGTCAACAGCGTTATCTTTTAGATCTGTCCTGTTTTGTTAAAAATAATGGTTTGCATTCAAATGTCTGAAACATTTCAGCAACAAAATTGTCAAACACATTGAAGACTACTTTGGATTTGAATGGCTTCAGGTGAAATGTCACAGAGTTTGTGAAATGTGTACATGCAGTAATATCATATTAAATCGATTGAAGGCCCTTGAATTTAATCGAATTGTAGCGGACGTTGTAATACCGGCAAGTAATGTATCGTTGTCCAAAGATATAAATACCCTATTGTAATAAACTTGGGTATTTAAAACCTGAAGATATATTACAAAAAGGCTGAAAGGTGAATAGTAAATAACAAATGGACGGTGCGCTAAAGAGATCATTCATGGATAAATGAACAGGCAAAAAGCTATAATAGAGAAAATACATTGCAGATAAATTAACATAAAGACAGACAGATACTGTATATGGATGTATAGACTTGTGTATGAATGGCCTCAAGTGATACTGTCATGTGGTTCAATGTAAATTCCTTGCTTTGTTTGACCACTCTAACCCACAGATGAAAGTGTGCGCAGGGATGAGGCAAATCTCAGTCTCACCTTCCAGTTCCTACGAGAACATGGCCGCGGTATCCAGGTTCTGCATTCCTCCCTCTGGATCTATGTTCGCTCCTCTAAGTCACCCTTCCCAGTGCCAGCTCAAATTTTCCTCATCGCAGACAGCGGTGAGTCAAATGAGACTTTGGTGATAGAAAAGATGCTGGAGGTCCAGGGAAGCAACTGGCACACCTTCCCCATCAACCGCATCTTGCAGGACTTCATGGACGGTGGGCAGAAGAGACTACACTTGGAAGTGCGTTGTGACGTGGACGGGAGAAATCTTTGCTCCCTGGAAGACGCACCCAACACCTTGTATCAACCATTCTTGGTAGCCCAGGTGCGTCTTCGAGACGACCCTGCCCGACACCAGGTCAGAAAACGCTCCTTGAGGTGTGGTGACGATGTCACTATTTGCTGCAAGAAAGACTTTTACATCAAGTTTAAGGACATCCAGTGGCATGACTGGATCATTGCGCCTGAGGGTTACCACATGAACTACTGCGTGGGCCAGTGCCCTCACCATCTGGCCGGGTCTCCCGGTATCGCCTCATCTTTTCACGCTACAGTCTTTAGCCAGCTGAAGGTGAACGGCCTCAACACAGCTGTGTCTTCATGTTGTGTCCCCACGGAGCGTCAGGCTCTGTCCATGGTATACTTCAACTCTCAGCACAGTATCATCAAAACTGACGTGCCTGACATGATTGTAGAATCCTGTGGGTGCACATAAGAGTTTGCACCCCAGTGTCAATATGTATTTATGCAGCAGTCCTAGTGTATTGTATGTGCAGTACAGATGACTACAAACCGTTTTACCATTGGTTCTATAATTTAATGCAGTTAAAGGTAAATACTGGCTGATAAATGGAGAACATTTTCCCAGCTAGGAGTGACAAATTATAGAATAGCTATTCAAACCTAAAGGCAGGCCAGATCCAGTGCGCCACAGCATTTTGTGGGGCCCACGAAAGTAAATCATGTGCCTTGCGCACACTTTTATTTATTTTAAAATGCTGTAAATGAACTTTAAAATTTCAAAATAAAATCAGTATTCACAATTTTCTTTTCATTTGCTGATTAAATACACAAAACAGAAATTTATAAATCAACAAAAAAGAGACTAGTTACTGTTTTCTGCCTTTTTTGTATCAAAAAACACTTTTTTTAATGCAAAAAGAGAATATTTACTGCATTCTCCTAACGAACAAAATAATGTTTACTGTTTTCTAACCTTTTTTTTTTTTTTTTTTATAATAAAAAAGGTAAATAAGTTAAAAATACATATACAATAATATAAATGTGATTAAGAGGTTCAAAAAATATTTGGATAGACAAAGTAGGGTACAGAAACATTTCCAACCTAACAGGACATAACTAGACCTGTTAAAAAATATTTTGTATATTTATGCAAACGGCATGGTATCTATACTGTAAAAAACTGTGGATCAGAATCAGTTTGGGTTTGGAAAAATCAGTATGAGAACAACACCAATTATAACCACAATTAACTCATTGAGTATTATTTTTGGTAATAGATGAATAGATTGGATATCTATTACCGTCAATAGCAGCCAATGTTTAAAATCAGAATGCAACAGTTTCAATTTGAGGCTTATTTTGTTTTTAGGGTGCACTACTGAATACATTTGGGGACCCCCAAAAATGTTTAATCAGCATTCCACTGTACTGTTGACACAAACTGCCTTTGCATTTAGGCAGCACGCACACCATGTGTACCCAAGGTCATAAATTGGCAAACATTGGGACACTATTGCCTCAGTGGTCCGGTAATGTGAAGGTCTGCATGGTCGGTGGGTCAAATGGGCATGTGCTGCTGGCGCTCATAATCGTCAAAGTCCAAAGTTTACTGGTGTGATGTATAATTAGAAACGTTCCAGAAAAACGAAGCCTGTTAATCATTCCACCGAGGGGAACTTGACATCATCCTAACTGCACAATGAGTAATTAACTAACTGTTTTTGCATTTGGGGTAAATTAAAAATGACATGATCTTTTACTGCATACACAATCAATAGGACATCTGTTGCCTCCGACGCTGCACTTGAATTGTCATCTTTACTGTTTAATGCAGAAATGTTTTCTAAATTATTCTTATTATTAACGTCTCGTTGCCATCATACCATTGTATGCATTTTAACACCCAAGACAACTGTGCTCAAAAATTGTGTAACCAAACTGAGCAATACGTTAAAATAAAATAGAATGGAAGCCCCCAGAAAACATACACAGTATCAATCTGTGGATTTTCTATTTTTGTTTAAACGGGTGGCTTTTGTCCTTAATGGTGAATTTACTGTAATATTATGAATGTAATTGTATTTATCTCTCTCTCTCTCCCTCTCTCTCTCTCTCTCTCTCTCTCTCTCTCTCTCTCTCTCTCTCTCTCTCTCTATATATATATATATATATATATATATATATATATATATATATTCTACAGTATTTTATTGATTGATTCATTGTAATTTGTTTAATACAGTATTGCAGTATTAATGTATACAACTATTTTGGGATAAAATAAATGAATGAATACGTCTATGGTCACTCATAAATCAATTTCATGTGTAGACAAACACCTGTTCACATCCAGGGACATTCATCCATCTCAACTGTGCGGCTGACATCAACATTGTGCTACCCAGGATTTGAATTACTGTAATTTTAGGACTATAAGTCGTTCCTTTTTTCTCTCATTTTGAATCCAGCGGCTTAAAGCGCAATGTGACTTCTATGTTGATTTATTTGGGTTAATAGGTAACACTTTATTTGACAGTGGCGTCTTAAGACTGTCATGGTTATGACATGACACTATCATGGGCATTACTGAATCCTTATGACGGATGTCATTAAGTGTCATTCGTCAAATTATGTCACTGACTTTATTTATGTCCAGCTCAGATCTTTTACATCCGTTCAAATGTGAGATAATTTGCCGGATGACACTAGATGACACCTGTTATAAGCGTTCATTAATGCTCATGACAGTGTTTTATGGGGCCACTGTCAAATAAAGTGTTACCAAATATCATAAATAACAGTTAATGAAACAACTGGAACAGTAACTGAAGAAATAATTAGCACAGAACATGGATTTTGATTGTTATTTATCTGTAGCGCCGCAATGCATGCTAGGAGGCATGTTTGATGACAACATTGTTGACAGCAGGTGGCAGAACAGGTTGACTGTCTCCCCCAAGGTAGCAGTGATGGCTAAATGAAGCTTCTTGAAGCATTGAAGCTTTACAGCCCATTGGCTCAAAGCCTATATCAGTCAAATTAAGTGTTACCGGTTAATGTATTTTGGTGTAAATATCCCATGATACTGTGAGGACAACTGCTGTTCATAGTCCAGTGCGGCTTATTTATGGTCAACTGCCATTTTCGTGTCAAATTTGGTGGGTGGCGGCTTATAGTCAGGTGCGCCTTATAGTCCGAAAATTACGGTACAGGTCTCCAACTCACAACCAGATTTGATGCGCCACATGAATTTGTGTGGCCTGCCAAGGCAAATAATGTGCATTGACTTCATGCTTCTCGGTTAAATCAAAATAAATAACTTTTCTGACGTCGTCAATAAAAGATCAAAGACTAAAGATTTCATACGATATGTAAAGCGTTTTTTCTTTTATTTTTTTCTATATAAATAGAAAATGTGATTGAAAAAAATTGAATACTTACTGTTTTTCGTTTTTGTTATCAACAGCTAAAAATATAACAATAGTAAAAAAAAGTATTGGTTTTTATTCAAATAAAATATGAATGTGGATTTGAATACATTATATAAAAAATACAATAAATCAGAGTATTTCCTAAGTTTTCCCTTTGTGTTATGTTTTAATATAAATAAATTAAAAAGGAAAACTACATTTTGAAAATCCCATAAAGGGTTGAGAGGCTCAAAAACGTGGATTTGGACAATTTTTAGGTCAGCAATGTTTAAATGATTCAATGAATATCGATAAAGCTGTCGACTAATTTGACAATTGATCAGTTGTCATTCATTTGATTCATTATGGCAGCCATGGTTGGCAGGCTTAATTTCCCCCGAAGGAATCAGCTACTACGACCCATGACAAAGATGAGTTTGACACCCCCATTTACATGAAGACATTCAATTATTTTCAACTTGCATGCGTCCAAAAGACCAATTTTAGCTGGCATGCTTCCTGTTGTCTCATGTCCACAGTCTGTGAGGCAAAGGGTGTGTTTGCTCAAACAAACACTGGAAGTGGCTTTATCGTCCGTCTGTGTTTGGTGTGTCAACAGTTGTCACATTCCCTTGGCATGCGCTCATTTTCATTTCTCTATGAGGGTAAATGATCTCTTCATGTGAGCCAGATCAGGATAAATTACGACATCCGTGACATCCACAAGGTCAAAAGCCAAGCTTCAGCCTTTGCGGTGACCACATCTGGCTCACAGCAGAGAGGTTCTAAGCTTGAATCTCAACTCAGGTGGAGTTTGCATGTTTTCTTCATACACCTCCAGACCCCAACCACCAGTCATTTATGGACTTCTATCAGCAGATGTCACACAGAATAGATTACTGGTATTGCAAATAAAGACAAGAGACAAGACATAAGAGAAAAATGGATAGATGTAATTCAGATATTGATTTAAATATGTGTTTTTTTTTTAACTAATGACCACGTAATGCCATTCCATCCAATTCTACAGCATTTGTGCTTGTTAGGGTTGCTAAATTCGAGCCTGCCTCATCTGACTTTGTCAGATTTAAATGTCCCAGTTAATCTAAAATAGACAAATAAATCATGAACAAAAAGAAAGAAAGAAAGAAAGAAAGAAAGAAAGAAAGAAAGAAAGAAAGAAAGAAAGAAAGAAAGAAAGAAAGAAAGAAAGAAAGAAAGAAAGAAAGAAAGAAAGAAAGAAAGAAAGAAAAGAAAGAAAGAAAGAAAGAAAATCTTGCCAAACGAGAGCAGGTCTTGGCTGGTCAGCCAACAGAATTGGTGTCGCACTATCCAAATGGACTCTAAACGATGTCTAAGGGTGGTGTTTGTTTTATTGTAGCAAAACAAAAATTGAACGTTGTAGATAATAACGATAAGTAGCATTATTTTCTAAAAATATATTTTTAATTCATCAAAAATAATAATTTGTGTTTAATAAATGCTTTATTGTTCGAAACAATGAGTATTCACATGGTTTACCATTTGTATGTATGACATCTGCTGTTAAACAATAAAATGAGTTACATAAAAAAATGTTATATAATTAAAAGAACTAAAATTCCCGGAATTGCTTAATTTGCTAGGGATAATTGAAGCATATACTGTAAAAACAATAACAACAGCAAGTATACCTTAATTTTCGGACTATAAGGCGCTACTTTTTTCCTTCATTTTGAATCCTGCGGCTTATAGTCCAGTGAGGCTTATTAATTGATATTTGGGTTAATAGGTAACACTTTACTTGACATCGACGTCATAAGACCGTCATAATTTTGGCATGACATTATCATGGTCATTACTGAACGCTTATGACAGATGTCATTAAGTGTCATCCGGCAAACTATGTCACTAACTCCATTTATGTCCAGCTCGGATCTTTTACATCCATTCAAAATTGAGATAATTTGCCGGATAACATTAAATGACATCTGTTATAAGCATTCATTAATAATCATGACAGTATCATGTCATAATTATGATTGTCTAATGACAGTCTTATGGTGCCACTGTCAAATCAAGTGTTAACAAATACCATAACTAGCAATTAATGAAACAACTGGAACAGTAACTGAATAAATAATTAGCACAGAACATGAATTTTGATTGTTATTTATATCTGCTGCGCTGCAATGCATGCTAGAAGGCATGTTGGACAACAACGGTGTTGAAAGCAGGTGGAAGAAGAGGTTGACTGCGGAGGGTGATGGCTAAATAAGGCTTCTTGAAGCGATGACACTTTGCGGCTAGTTGGTTCAAAGTTTCATTGATGGTTCATTCGGTCTTATGACAGTCGTATGATGCCGCTGTCAGATAAAGTGTTACCGGTTAATATCTTGCGGTATAAATATCCCATAATACAGTGAGGACAGTTTCGGCTTATCTATGAACAAATGTCGTTTTCGTGTCAAATTTGGTGGGTGGCGGTTTATAGTTAGGTGCGCCTTATAGTGCGAAAATTACGGTCATGGTAGTAGTCAACATAATGATGAAATGGAAAAACATATGGTCTCTAAAGGGGCATGACTTAAGAATGACGATGGTTATCGTTGTAAAGCATATTGTCATAGCCCGATTTGTGAAGGTGCAATTTGAAACGTGACTCAGCAAACAGAGGTGTTATCCAATGAAAATGAAGTCAAAGAAATAAACAATCTGAGAAGATGAATCTTGTCTTTTCACACTCCAGATTATCGCAAACAGGTGCGTACTTCTTTTCATTGACATTGGCGCCACCAATGGAAAGCAGCTAACAGACCCACTCTGAGAAAAACTAAAAGCCTACTGACTCAGTGATATACTAACACACTGACCCACTGTTGGCCACTAAAACCCTAATCCTTCACTCCACACAATCCCACAAAATCTCCTTTCTGGAGAGTTAATAAGGTGTGACTTTGGCCTCGTCCCTTTGCAGCGTCATGGCAGCCTAACCTGGGAAGACACTGTTCTTATGCACCCTTCTCACGACGGGTCAACAGTGAACAACACCGACATAATGCAAGATAATTGGATTAGTACGAGGTTGAACTGTCAACAAAAGTGAAAAGAAATAGTAGAGTCGTCCACCTTTGTGTTGATGATTGGGAATAGTGGCATTACTGAGTTAGTTATGGGGAGTTGTGAAAGTATTAATACATTTTTATCAGGATGCATGCATGCGAGTTTTCAAGCATGTCGCTCCTACTTCCCCCCCAAAAAATCATCCCTGCTGAAATAGTTTTTAATTGCTTTATAATCTAATCATACATTATCATATATTCTTTCCCACTTCCAACAAACGACATAAAATTAAATGGACAAAGTAGGTCTACAAAGAAAAACTGAAAAAAAAACATGTCCGAAAATCTACAGGAGGTCAGCCATTTGTTCAAGCTGCCATGTAACATCTCGTTACATGTCGTGGAGCATTGTAGTGGCTGGTCATGTGTGACTTTAACAGACCTGATATGAGGTGTAAAGTGGGTCCAATGCTGTCAATGTTGATGCTCTGATGGAGGAAGCACTTCAAATAACTTAAATCCACAGCGTGATCCCATTAGGACAGACCCAGTTACCTGTTATATCTTGACATTACATCACACCTTCGTTAACCACAACAAGAGTACACTGTATTCTTGATCGACTGTCCACTGGAGTGTTCCCTTGCATTCGTGCAACAATAGGTCAGGGATTCCCAAACAGCAGTCAGACAAAATCTATATCTTGTAAGTGCTTTTTTTTGTAACTGGTAAATGGAGAGTAGGCACTTGGTGCATTTATCTACATGTTTTTACCATGTGCAAAGTGCTTTACATTAGCATACAATGCTGCTGCCATGCATGGTGCTGCCAATCCACTGGGGGTAAATTAGGGTTCAGTGCCTTGCCCAAGGGCACTTCGACAGTGGGCAATCCTAGCCAGGAATCAAACCGCTGACCCTTCAGTCCCAGGACAACACGAGCTACCAACTGCACCACGGCCGCCTGTGTGCATCCCTCCATTGATAGACATTTCATTTCACTAGTCAATTGAATAAAACCCACATTTTTGTAATAAAAATTGTATTATCTTATTGTTTCTTTTTCTTTCTTGCAAAACTAAAATAAAAACCTCCTAACATATTTTACACCCAATTCACAATGTTCCAACACCAAAATATTACAAAAATTCATGTTAACAAGGTTTCATTTATTAGCTCAAAAATCCAATATTTTTCCCTACATTCCCTTTATTTGGAAAAAACCAAAGCCCATTAATTTACAATGGCATATTCAACCAAACCGTGAAATTACCCGTTCAATTCACATCGTCAATCATTTACACTCCCCAAAATTTCTCAATTCAATACTACTGACTTACAAGCCATCCCAAAAACTTTTGGGGTCCGATTTCAACTGTTTCCTCACACCGCTAGAAATTTTAAGTAATTTGCCCCGGTTAATGTTGTTGTACCCACAAAAAACTCCCCAATGGCTCGATTCATAAATTATCCTTTTGAAGGACAGTGATCATGACAGTAGACAGCAATTCAAAAGTTGACACTTAAGTCCTTTAACACTTTATAGAGCAAGTGATGCTATTTGGGTATTTAAAATAAATTTTAAAAATTGGGACACTAAAAACTTTTAACCCTTTAAAGAGCCTGTGACAGCATAAAACTAATCTTAAATAGCTTTATTATGTGAATTAGAATCATATTTTGAGACGATTCGACAATATACAACAGGGGTCTCCAAACCAATCCTCGAGGGCCGCTGTGGATCCTGTTTTTTGTTCATACCGATCAAGCACAGACCTTTTCACTAATGTGGTTTCTACTGAAACAAGCAGCACCTGACAGCAATCAACTGATTACACTTCTAAAACTACAGATTCGTGAAAAGGTGTGGTCTTGTTTTGTTGGAGTGAAATCCTGCACCCACTGCGGCCCTATGTGGAATAGTCTGGAGACCACTGATATACAACAATATGGCATAGCGCAGATGACGAGATGTTAGTCTTTAAATCTGCCGTCTAGCCCTGCCTGTCATTATAGCGCTTAAGCGTCCCCAGCTGGAGGATGACGTCGGCAGTGTCACGATTTCAGCTGATTTAGATTTCAGCCCATTGAGGGGGACAATTCAGAACGAGTAAAATGGCGACAGAGAGCAAAAAAATGTCATTGTTTCAATCTCTCTACTCCAATATTTTTTACAGGATATTCTTTTTGTCTAAGTATTTTCCTCAATTGCTAAATAAATGGCACGGTCATTACAAATACTCTTGTGCTAAATTGAATATGAAAGATTAAAAACGCATTTATTCAGTGCGACAGGGCAAAATTACTGTATACTGGTCAAAACTGTTGACTTTTTGCACCTCCCAAATGGTATTTTATGCCACCGGAGTTAGTCAGGCTTTTGTCATTTCCCTGCCCCGGCTTCGGAGATGGAGGAAAGAGGGTAAACAAAGCAGGAGGCATGACAGCTAGCCGACAGGCTAACCTGAACCGAGCAGTGTTTCCACATTTTTTATGTAGCAGGCAGGCAATGCTCGTCGCCGGGGAGGGAAGGAAAAACGCCGAAAATGACAGATCACACAAAAGTGTCCCAACTCATGTCACACACGGCGGCAGGGCTGATTGTCTCCACCGATCGGCCAGCCCACGGCGGCGGGCAGGCAGTGCTCTTCGCCAGGGAGAGAAGGGGAAATGCCAAAACTTACAAATCACACACAAGTACCCCAACTCATGTCATACACGGTGGTGAGGTTGATATTCTCCACCGATCTGCCAGCCCATGGCGGCAGGCGAGCAGTGCTCATTGCCGGGGAGAGGAGGGGAAACGCCGAAAATGTAAACAAAACAGGAGTAGTGTTAGCACCCACATAACGCAAGCCACCTCCCAATTGAAACGTTTGCCATGATCCCAGTATTTGACATAAAATAAAACACGAAGCTTACTCACTTAGTCATTCGCCCAATGGTCTCTTGATTGTCGGACTTGTTTTGTCCATCGCGGTGAACAAGAATCTTTTGGAAATCCAAAAAGCCTCACACCACTCTCCCTTGTGCAGCAACAAAAGCCTGCAGCACATTGGCTGGCGCAATGTGAAAAATAAACAAATTAATCCACAAACTCAGCTGAATCCGCAGTCCATCTGCATGTTATAAAGCAATGGCTGTGTTGTGAGATGCTGACCCAGGTGACGTCACATTCGCATTCTTCCTCAACCCGAGACTGGAGCCGGAAGTCACTCATTTTCATGGCGCATAGAAATTGAATAAATAAAATGATCGCTTCCACAGATGCAGATTTGTCGGCTGCACATCCATGATGCGAATCTCCCGTTCCACCACATCCCAAAGATGCGCTATTGGATTGAGATCTGGTGACTGTGGAGGCCATTTGAGTACAGTGAACTCATTGTCATGTTCAAGAAACCAATCTGAGATGATTCCAGCTTTATGACATGGCGCGTTATCCTGCTGAAAGTAGCCATCAGAAGGTGGGTACATTGTGGTCATAAAGGGATGGACATGGTCAGCAACAATACTGTCACGTCTCGGAAGTCTTGTTAATGTTTTGTATTGGTTCAAGTCAGATCCTTTTATTTTGGTAGTGGTGTGCCTCCTTGAGCAAACTTTACTTCCTGCTCTTGCCAATCAGGCTGATCATGTCCACCTGTGACCTTCTGTATATACATATAGCCTGCAGCTAACCATGCCCAGTGTCGGTTTGTCTTGTATCCTGCCATGTCCCATGTCACCAGCTCATGTAAGCCTTTTCTTGACTAAGATTTATGTTGAGTTCAAATGCCCACTTTTGTTACTTAGTTGACTTTGCTCAGAATTTTGGTATCCAGCAAGTGCTGTGAATTTTTGTTGACTTTGCTCAGAATTTTGGTACCCAGCAAGTGCTGTGAATTTTTGTTCTCTTTTTGAACTCCTATGAACTGAAAATAAATATTTTTGTTTAAACGGAACATTCGTGCATTTGGGTCCTTAGTGAATCCTTGTCAAATGCTCAGGCTGTGGCGTTCCAACAATGCTCAATTGGTGCCAAGGGGCCCAAAGAGTCCCAAGAAAATATTCCCCACACCATAACACCACCAGCCTGAACCGTTGATACAAGGCAGGATGGATCCATGCTTTCATGTTGTTGACGCCAAATTCTGACCCTACCATCCGAATGTTGCAGCAGAAATCGAGATTCATCAGACCAGGCAACGTTTTTCCAATCTTCTATTGTCCAATTTCGATGAGCTAGGGCAAATTGTAGCCTCAGTTTCCTGTTCTTAGCTGAAAGGAGTGGCACCCGGCGTGGTCTTCTGCTGCTGTAGCCCATCTGCCTCAAAGTTCGACGTACTGTGCGTTCAGAGATGCTCTTCTGCCTACCTTGGTTGTAACGGTGGTTATTTGAGTCACTGTTGCCTTTCTATCAGCTCGAACCAGTCTGACCGTTCTCCTCTGACCTCTGGCATAAACAAGGCATTTCCGCCCACAGAACTGCCGCTCACTGGATATTTATTTTTCGGACCATTCTCTGTAAACCCTAGAGATGGTTGTGCAGGAAAATCCCAGTAGATCAGCAGTTTCTGAAATACAGTACTCAGACCAGCCCTTCCCCGGCACCAACAACCATGCCACGTTCAAAGTCACTCAAATCGCCTTTCTTCCCCATACTGATGCTTGGTTTGAACTACAGGAGATTGTCTTAAACCATGTCTACATGCCTAAATGCACTGAGTTGCCGCCGTGTGATTGGCTGATTGGAAATTAAGTGTTAACGAGCAGTTGGAAAGGTGTACCTAATAAAGTGGCCGGTGAGTTATATATATATATATATATATATATATATATATATATATATATTATCAATGTATTTTTATATTGTTTTATAAATATCAATAAATGTATAAATTAATACAATGTTAATAAAATTTGATCAATAAAACTGAAATGAATAATAACAGAAGTCCAAAATGGTTAGGGCCCCAAGTGACTGCGAGGGGCGAATGAATGAACTTTCATTTGCCCCTCCCAGTCAAAATGGATTGGCTTCGTCAATGGCAACCAATGAGTTAAATGTGTGCCATGCAAGGGTTAAAAACAAAACAATTTGAACATGTAAGGATTAAAACAAACTCCAACATATAGACAAATCCCCATTAGATCCGAATTGACATTAAACTTGGACACAAAAACTCTATTTTGGTACTATATACTGATAAGCTCAATTGGCTCTCAGACTCACAATTTATTACTTTTTTTTTTTTTTTTTTACAGGATTATTATTTGGAACCAAAAAGTTCCCATTTCATACTTCAAACAAATTTTCAACTTCTACGGTATGTCAATCATTTACATTTGAACATACTATTTACTACAATTGACATTTGTGTTCAATTGGTCATTATGTTTGACCAAAGTCACATCAGCATTGAATCATCACCACACTATTTCTCCATTTAAAAATTTCCAGTTCTCTTTTTCACTTTTTTTTGTTTTGTTTTTTTTTTGTTTTGTTTTTTTTGTTACAGTGCTCATACATTAATAATAATAATAATAATAGTAATAATGATACATTTAATTTATAACGCACTTATTGCAGAAACAATGTTTAAACAACAGTCGATCGTGTATATAGTGGTCATGTAGGTCACTCGGTCACATTTACTACAAAGTGGAATCCAATTAAATTAATGCCTGCTTGCTTTCTGTGATCACTCCAAATCCCAAATGTACTGACCTAAGATCAGTCAAGAGAGCTGTGTTGCTCCATTGCTTCTGAGACCCCTCCTACCATTTCTCAGAACATTCTTTAAAGAGTATGAAGAGGTAAAAAATATAGCTACATTTTTTATTGGTTATAGTTTGAACATTGACTGCTATAGACATCTAATTTGTAGTGAATGCAATGTACAAAACCCTCCTCAGGTCTTACGCCACAAGTTCCAGTTCCTGCTTGGGACCTAATTCTGTCAAGGAAGACTAAACACCCTTAATCAGGTTATTGCGCGCCGGCCTCACTTTTTAACATTCCCTGCTGCTTTCATCACTCACTGACTGTGGATGCTGCTAAGTGGTACATCCATTTGAAGATGACATGTGACCTATTTCTCAAGCAAATGAATGGATGGCAACTATTTGAGTCCTATCAAAGGCAGATTGTGGAGAATATTATCTTATTATACTATTGCATATTCTTAAAATGTACTTTATTTACGAATTAATTACCATGTATTTATGTAGTTTAAAAAAAACTTGTGTACATGCACAATGAACAATGATTTTAGGTATGTTTGACTTTTCAATGACTCCTATTCTAATCCTTAAGCATTGCTTCCCTCTAGTGGCAGGTTGGAAAGAACACACTTTTTAATTAGTATTTCTTGTACAGTGCGCTTGAGGTAGTAAACACTTGGATTCCTCCCGTCTCCATATTTTTGTTCAAATTTTTAGGCATGTAAAGTCTTTTTGTGCGATGTTGCAAAACCAATTTCCCATCCCAAGTGCTTAAAAAAATATTTTCTTACCCTGAAAGCAAGAATTCCTTTTACGCCCACACAAAACTATGGCATTTTTTTGTATGCACTGACAAGGGGTGACCAGCAGATGGAATACACTTCCATCCACATGATACAATGGGTATCCACTTGCAGTGTATGACTGATGAGAAAGTACTTGGACACAGACATTATCACATAAAAGTAGTAGTGACTGCAAAACACACATAATATGCATCTATCCAATGTTCCAATTATTTGCATGTGCAAAAATATTTAGGTTTAATTTGATACATAACAATCGTTTTTTTTTTTTTTTTTGTTTTTTTTATTGATATACAGTACATGCAATAAAATAGAGAAGCTGGCCATCACACTTTAAAAAATTGAAATTGAAGTTAAAGCTTAACCGCATTCAAATATGAAAACACATACACGTTTGCTTCCCATTTAAAAAAATATTTTTCTACAATTTTAAACTTTATTTTCCATCTGCTGAATACTTTGCAAATATAGAGTACATATGGAAAGTCCTAGAAATGAATTTGATTTTTACATACCATTGACTAGGTCTGACATGTTAAAATCTTATAGTGAATATGAAGTCTGATGATTTACATTTTATTAAAACTACAACTGCAGAAATTAAAGTTATTAACCCTTTACACAGCATTCGATTAACAAATATTATTTTCCAAAATCCCTCAGTAAAATGCTACAGCACAACCAGTAGTCATACAATTTGTGCAGTCCACCACTAAATCACTTGCATTGACTTCTGTGCAATCAGAGTTAAACTCTTACCTGCGGTGGTGCCTCTTCTGTAGATGTGTGTGCCCAGGAATTGCACCATAGCAGTACAAGAAAGAGTGAGCGAGAGTGCTGCCTTATATATAAGCCACTGTCACTGCGGGACTGGCACCAATTGGGATGAAGAAAACATGTGCAAGTGTCCATCTGCAACGGAAAAACAAATCCCTCTAAAAGATTCTCCTGGATTTTGCTGCATGTAGGAATAGTGACCAGGTGTCGTGCTACTTAGCCACAGATGCTTTCTGCCCCCTTTAAGAACCTGAGTGGACAAGATCAGCATCCTCACTTGGCGTCCGCCATACTCAAATATCCTGTAAGTGACCCAAGGTTAAAAGGAATTCCACAGTATGTGACTTATTCTGTGCGATTTAAACCTCCGTGTGTCATTAGGTTAAATTGAGACACATTAAACTGTTGTTTGATACATTTTTCAGAATGTAATGTCTTCTTTGACCTTATTTTTCATGTTGTTTATTTATTTTTACAGTTTGATTTTTTATAATTTGGAAAGTCTAAGCATACACTCACTCGTGAGCATTTGATCAAACATAATACAGTAGTGAAAAGTGTTTACTGTACATAAAAAGTTTGCAAAACTAACATATTGGTGATAGGTTAAATGAATGCTTAATTAAGTTGATTTTTAATTTTTATACCTCAAAAAAATTTTCAGGAAAAAAATATGATCATATTCTCACAATATTTTTCACACAAAAACTGGATTATACAATTACATGCCTTTAATATTATTTGTTCCAAAAACAAAATCTTGTTTCGGTTTTCATTTTCATCTTTTTAATTGTCCTGTGAAAAATCCCCCCCAAATTTCCATTTTAAAATTTCCTCTCACAAAAAATTATAAGATTACTCTCATAATATTTAAATTTTCCTCATAAACACCAGCTTTTGATATTGTTTTATTAATATTTTTACCTCAACAATATAGGACATCAATCATTCTTCTAATATATATATATGTTTTAATCCTTCAAAATAATATTTTTTTTTCCACAAAATAACTACTTATCCCTTCATATAAATTCGATTTTTATAAACTTACTTTTTTCCATCTATATTGTCAGTAACATAAGATAAAAATGTTTCCTATAACATGAATACAATCCCCCAATAATATGATTATTTTTGTAACATCACAATTTTTTCTCACACAATCACTCCAATTTTCTTTCTTTTAAAAGAATTTTTGGCAATACAAACATCTACTGCATGTTGCACAAGGTATCCTGCTAACGTTGACATTGAACGAAAATGATACATTTTTTAAATGTACGCTGAATTCTAAACTGAGCACCCTTGCCAGAAGCTTTTTCTTTGGCTTAAAACAGTATAAAAACATTCAAGGTGTAAATCAAGAGGCACAAATTATTGATTTTTTTTTTTAAAGATTTTTTTTTCCCAATGTTTTTATTACGGTACGTTCAAGACAGGAGTCTCAAACTTGCGGCCTTTTGGCCGAATGTGGTCCACTGGACAATAATGTGCAACCCTATTCAACATTCAATTGAACTAATAGTGGTGCCTGCATGTATTTTGCAATTGACAATAATAATAAAAAAATATAGACAAGTTTCCTGAGTGAAACATGGGCAGCGCCTCCTTGAAAAATTTCTGCCGTGAACTTCCGGTTTAGACAAAACATGCGGTTGAAGTTCGCGGTGTGCTGACGCAGTCAAAATCAAATCAAAGAAACCCACTTATTTTTCAAAAATGGTTTTAGCACAACGTCAATAAAGGTCAGGGACTTTCTGTGCTGTGCGTGGCTGTGCGAACTCCTGGAAGCGCCTAAATTTATGGTTTGAAGGGGAATGTTTTTTTTATCACCGACCAGCTACAAAGCACCTCTGTGGATGTACCCCACCATACGCCTTACATCCGAAACCAGCAGACAATATTTCAGAATGTGGATCGCTTCTCTAAACTTAAGATTCTAAATTTGTTCTTATCACCGAAGAACATCCTTTGCTGGAATTTGGTTGGGTTGTTGTAGTAGCAGCTACAGCAGCAGCAGTAGTTGTTGTAAAAATTGTTAAACTTCATAATTACAATCATCATCGTAATAATAGCAAAGGCAACAAGTTTTTTCATGCGCCAGATTTTAGGTTTCATATTGTGACCGCACACAAGGTAGGCCTGGCCAGGAAGGAGCTTGAGACGCCAATGTGTCCAACAAAACAGTTCTTTAATCAGAAAAAACAGCGGGTTTCCCCAAAAGAAAAAGGCTGAAATGTGGCACAAACAGTAACAAAGCAAACAATCAACTACAATGTCTCAAAAATGGCAACTTAGGTCTGTTCTCATCAAAGTACTCAAAATGTCTCAAAAATGGCAACTTAGGTCTGTTCTCAAAATACGTTCTTCCAAGTCTCTCTGTCAATTTCCTTCCGCCTCCCCCTTCGCTTCATCTGGTCGTCTTTTATCTTGTCCTCCAGGCCAGCTGTAATTAGGTGGCTTAAGCAGCCACACCTGGCTGCGTTGTGCGGCATGCTGGGAATTGTAGTCTTTGGGCTGGCGGCCATTTTGACTTGATTCTCCTGCTCTGGAAAAGGAATGTAACGGTCCTCCACTACCTGTCCCCGCCTGATGTCACAATATTTATGGAGAACATACCAGTACCTTTCATAACACTGCGGAGGCCTGACTACACGAACGCCCGGGACCCGCGATACATGTACAGCCTGCAGTTTCGACGTTTCCCTCCTTTGTCCCTCCATGCTTTGTGGTAAGGAGCATTGAAGCACTGGCGTGGTTCCACAACCGCCTTCACGATGAAAAAATTTCCGTGTTCGTGTACGAGGACACATCCAATTTTCTGGCTGTGTAGGTATTGGAATGCCTTGTAGCTTTTCAGCTTCCTGATGGCGTTTGCATCCCCTGCCATAGAGTCGATAAAATACGATAATATTTTACTTGTGGTCACCCTCGGCCATTTCTTTATGTTGTCTCCATATGTCGAGATGACAGAAGGATGCGGTATTTCCAAATAGTGTTTTTACAGGGTTTTTAGTAAGTGATGCCACTCCAGCGCCATTGCTGTCAATGTAAAATAACGTGAAAACGGAAGTCGCGAGTAGGAAGCAGGAAGTAAAGCGGAAGTACCTCAGAAACTTGTCTACATAATTTTAAATCCAATAAATGAACCCCATTATGCCCCATTTTGGCCAATAAAATCCAAAATGAATTTAGTCTGAAAACCAGTACCAACTCTGGCCCAACACTGGCTGGCACATGAGTGCGCGCATTATCTTGAAGTCCAGGGACAGGGCAGGGCCAAAATTAACCAACAATTTAAAAAATTGACTAAGTCAAAGCGGGTTTGCGTTAACGCCGTTTTAACGCATTAATCGACAACATTGCCTTTAATGTTATCAGTGTAAGAAGGGTTAAGATCAAGTTTCAAGAAACTTTTCAAGAAACGTGAAAACATATTTGTAGTGGTGGACTGTGAAAATTACATTCAGTCACGATTGAAATAGCAAAACACAGCTACAACTACACTTGGACGCGTGCGTTGAATGGATTTGTCCATTCACTTTTAATCCTGTCCATTGACAAAGCGGCCAGGGATTGTACGCGCCAGCATATGGCCCCGGCATCTGCGGACCACTTTGAGGGCCAAGAACTCTCGGCTTTGGTGGCTATATGAGGGACTCTAAGTCCCGAGACACTCATTGACAAAATGGGACTGCTGGACGCTGTTCATGAGGCCTCACTGGAGTCTGGCCTTCATTCAGGTCACCAACTGTTCAACCACTTACTCTCTCTACTTTGACTGCTGCTTTAAAAGCCACTTATCTTGTTATTAGGCATGTGTGGACTTAGGTTGACTTTGTGGTTTTGCGTAAAAAAAACTACTACTTCATTCACCTATTTCTTTTAATTCTCGTGAGTACCAATAAGAAACACTTTTGATGGGCGAGGAATTGATCTGTTTCTGAAATCATAACCAAGGGCCACACGAAACTGAAGGAGAATTAAAGCAAGCAAGGGATTGAATGCATGTATTCATTTGGTGACTCTCCTGAGTTCCTCTCCTGACATTAATTACTTTGGGTTTTGTTTTTTCATGCATACATTGCAAATTTTGTCTTAGCTTTTTGGAACTGAAAAAAGTGCAAACATACATTGTGCATATACTAGTATATGATATACAGTGGGGCAAAAAAGTATTTAGTCAACCATCAATTGTGCAAGCTCTCCTACTTGAAAAGATTTTAGAGGCCTGTAATTGTCAACATGGGTAAACCTCAACCATGAGAGACAGAATGTGGGGAAAAAAACAGAAAATCACATTGTTTGATTTTCAAATAATTTATTTCCAAATTAGAGTGGAAAATAAGTATTGGTCACCTACAAACAAGCAAGATTTCTGGCTGTCAAAGTGGTCTAATTTCTTCTAACGAGGTCTAACGAGGTCCAACGAGGCTCCATTCGTTACCTGTATTAATGGCACCTGTTTTAACTCATTATCAGTATAAAAGAAACCTGTCAGTCACACTCCAAACTCCACTATGGCCAAGACCAAAGAGCTGTCGAAGGTACACCAGAGACAAAATTGTAGACCTGCACCAGATGGGGACGACTGAATCTGCAATAGGTAAAACGCTTGGTGTAAAGAAATCAACTGTGGGAGCAATTATTAGAAAATGGAAGACATACAAGACCACTGATAATCTCCCTCGATCTGGGGCTCCATGCAAGATCTCACCCCGTGGCGTCAAAATGATAACAAGAACGGTGAGCAAAAATCCCAGAACCACACGAGGGGACCTAGTGAATGACCTACAGAGAGCTGGGACCACAGTAACAAAGGTTACTATCAGTAACACAATTCGCCGCCAGGGACTCAAATCCTGCACTGCCAGACGTGTCCCCCTGCTGAAGAAAGTACACGTCCAGGCCAGAGGGTGCGCTAGACATTTTCGTTGTCTGTCATTTTGACTGACAGGGTCATAAAAATCCGGTCATAATCTATTTTTACCCGTCACTTAAATTTTTAAAATGATAATGATGACATATTCAATAGTATTTAGTTTTCATTCATTTTTAATTAATATTGTAACGCTTGCTTGGCGGCGAAAAATTAGACACGGAAGTCGTGGTATTTTTCTCCCTCTTTTTACTCTGATACTATCCACTCGCTCTCGCTATAGACCCTACTCACCTACGTCACAAAATGACGTGTCGCTGTATCCGGCGGCCATATTGTACCTATTTTTTAGACCATTGTTTTCAATTGTCGTGCAAGTTATAGAGCAATTCATGGAAGCCCCGGTGTTATCTGATGCTGTAAACTCATTGGATGCGCTGCATAAAAGGCGTTACGTGGAAAAGCTTCAGTTTATCCATTCGCCAGATCCGTATTTGATGCCTAAATCGATGTTTTTCGACCCGCTGTCTTCGCCTGACATCTGCTATCCTGATATTTACAACTATCTTGTCCACACAAAATCAGCCTATTCTCACGTAAGTTAGAAAAACTTTAAGAGCTTGGAGGCTTATAAATACTTCGTTGCTGGTTGGGTGAAACAGGTCCTCGTCCACGAAAATTCGGCAGGAATCTATCGTGTGCTCGGGTGAGTTACGAAATTTTCAATTCAAAATCTTTTGTTCTTGCTAACATCCACTGTCAAGTCTAATGTATTTCATGTCATTTGTCAATGGAGCTAGGACTTTTAATGTTTATATGGTTTAGCGCTAGCACTCTCACTACATACATATATAATACGTAATAAATACGAAGTGCGATAGCACTAATCCAGATTGTCCCTAGTTGATTTTTTGGCTTTTGACCTCAATAGTGAAATTGTAAATTAATTGTATGACAACTGTCTGATTATCCCCTTATAATTATATATTTTCAGGTAGTTCATTCACAACGTCTGAGTGTATGTTGTCGGCGATTAGCCTAGCAATGATCTTAATTGTGGTTGTCAGCCCAAAACCCTCTAAATATATATTAAATGCATCTTACCAGATATAAAATGACTACTACATAATCTGTGGTAGTCGTTTGGAGCCAAGTTTTCTCGTCGAATTGCAGCAGTCAATCTCAGTCTCCTCTCCGGGTCTCTCGGAATACGGTAAAACTTCAAGTCTCTCAGTCTATCTTCTCTGTTTTTGCAACCGACCGCCACACACGACTTCACCATTTTGATTATTAATGTTAACAAGCAGAAGAACACGCCATAATAGGAGGAATTTACGAAGCGCTAATGCATTAACATGATGAGTATACGGACAACATGGCGCGGGGGCGTGGCTGTGACGTCACGTGAGTAGGGTCTATATGATTGGCCGAAGAGTCGAAATGCTCTCCCGTGATTGGCCGAAGAGTCGAAATGCTCTCCCGTGAAATGCCTGTTTAAAAATGTTCCCGTTGTTACTTATTGCAGTTCGCTTAAAAGTGCTCATTTAAAAAGGAAAATCGATGGATGATACTACACACAGAGCGTATTATTAACAAATGCTAAAGTTGTATATTCATATAGCCAGAATAAGGAACGTCAATGACAAGCGCAGGCCCCCGCGAGTGGATAGTGAGGGGAATAGGATAGTGCGCCTACGCCCCCAAAGAAAAAGAGGCAACTATATAGACCCCAATCACCAACGTCACACAATGATCTTAATTGTGGTTGTCAGCCCCAAATCTTCTAAATATATATTAAATGCATCTTACCAGATATAAAATGATTACTACATAGTCTGTGGTGATCGTTTGGTGCCCAGATTTCTTGTCGAATTACAGCAGTCCATCTCGCTCTCCTCTTCGGGTCTCTCAGAATACGGTAGAACTTCAAGTCTCTCCGTCTATCTTCTCTGTTACTGCAACCAACCGCCACACACGCCTTCACCATTTTGATTATTAATGTTAACGAGCAGAAAAACACGCCGTAATAGGAGGCATGTACATTGCGGTAATGTGTAAACACGACGAGCTGACACACAATATGGCGGCTCCAGTCAGGGGGGCGGAGTTGTGACGTCATGTGATTGGAGTCTATACACAGGCGGCAATCTAGTCCACCAATTGGATGACGCGCTGGCACACCGGGTGCACCAATAAGAACCTCGCGTTGATGTGTCAATCACTGTGCCGCCGCCAGACCCCGGTGATGCTACAATATTCTGACAGAATAGCCAACGACGTCATGCATTAAGAGAGACAATAGCTAATTAATATGCTCACTCGCCACCCTGTGGTCTGGGGTGTGAATTGCAACCTGTCAAAATGACGGACGGACTTCAGTTTTTTCCGTCACCGTTTTAAAAAACCGGTCAACGACGGAAAATATTCGGTTAACGCGACCCCTGGTCCAGGCCCGTCTGCGGTTCGTTAGAGAGCATTTGCATGATCCAGAAGAGGACTGGGAGAATGTGTTATGGTCAGATGAAACCAAAATAGAACTTTTTGGTAGAAACACAGGTTCTCGTGTTTGGAGTAGAAAGAATACTGATTGCATCCGAAGAACACCATACCCACTGTGAAGCATGGGGGTGGAAACATCATGCTTGGGGGCTGTTTTTCTGCAAAGGGACCAGGGCGACTGATTTGTGTAAAGGAAAGAATGAATGGGGCCATGTATTGAGAGATTTTGAGTGAAAATCTCCTTCCGTCAGCAAGGGCATTGAAGATGAGACATGGCTGGGTCTTTCAGCATGACAGTGATCCCAAACACACAGCCAGCAAGGTCCTGGGGTGGCCTAGCCACTCTCCAGATCTCAACCCCATAGAAAATATGTAGAGGGAGTTGAAAGTCCGTGTTGCCCAACGACAGCCCCAAAACATCACTGCTCTAGAGGAGATCTGCATGGAGGAATGGGCCAAAATACCAGCAACAGTGTGTGAAAAGCTTGTGAAGAGATACAGAAAACGTTTGGCCTCCGTTATTGCCAACAAAGGGTACATAACAAAGTATTTAGATGAACTTTTGATATTGACCAAATACTTATTTTCCACCATGATTTGCAAATAAACTCTTTAAAAATCAAACAATGTGATTTTCCGTTTTTTTCCCACATTCTGTCTGTCATGGTTGAGGTTTACCCATGTTGACAATTACAGGCCTCGCTAATATTTTCAAGTGGGAGAACTTGCACAATTAGTGGTTGACTAAATACTTATTTGCCCCACTGTATTTGAACAGTTCTGGGTCAGGGAGTTATTTTCATCGTATTCCTGTGAACTCAGTGGCTGCCAATGATGACCACGGACGTCCAGTCCATTTTACCAGGGGCGGTGAGCAGCGAGCGTTTGATGGGAGTTAGGTGTGACATTTACCAAAAATGGAATTAATTGATCAATATTTATGTTACTTCGGCAATTTGAGAGGCAATTTACAGTATAAAGGTGGCTTTCATTCGGTGTGTGAAAGTTTATAGTTTTTTATTTTTAATTTCATTGTATTCAACCCATTGCTTGCCATTGACAAAATTACAGGGGTTGGACAAAATAATGGAAACATCTAACATTTTGGATCATAATCATTGAACATAATTGTTAAAGAATGGCATGAGGAACATTCTAATGAAGTTGAGAATCTCGTCTGGCCAGCACAATCCCCAGACTTTAACATTATTGAGCATTTATGGTCAGTTTTAGAGATTCAATTAAAATTTCTACTGCAATCGTTTGTAAAAGTGTTAGAGGGTATTCTAACTGATGAATGGCTTAAAATTCCTTTGAAAACAATTCACATGCTGTATGAATCAACACCTCAGAGAACTGAGGCTGTAATAGTCTCAAAAGGTCGACCTGCACCATATTAAATTAGGTTTGTTGATTTTTTTAAGGTGTTTCCATTATTTTGTCCAGCCCCTGTTGATGTCCAATTCATTTTAAATGGGAAAACAGATTTTGAATGCTCCAACCTTCTTCCAGGAAAAATGGATTAGACGTCTAGTGCCGCAGTAGCAGACTCAAAAAAGGAAACATGGTATTTATGCAAGAACCCTATTTCAAGTGGTTTCACACATGGGCCTGAAAATTGTACCCTACTGTTGCGCTCGCGACAGGTAACCAAGTAACTTGGCGTCCCCTAAGTAATCGCAGAAGTCAGGCTCACTATTATGTGTTTTTTTGGGGTTTTTTTCAACCGAACACACTCCAGTTATTTACAGACAACACTACTTGCAGTCGTGGGGTCACTTCATGCACACGTTTTTGCGCATCCTTTGTATTTTGACACGTGCACTTAAACTGGGTGTGGCTGATTAACTCTGCTCGTACATTTAGCTCTGCCAGGGGTGTCTTTGTTCAGCTCACTTAATTGACACCGCGCCAAGAGCGATCTTAACACTGCTAGTGTTAAAACAATACCCAAATCAACACCAATCAACTCAAAAATAATTCATACCAAAAAAAATCAACTCAACAGATTTTTCTGCTGATTTTCATACAGTTTGTGCAATCACGTTACATATTTATTAAGCAATGCTTTTTCAAAAGTGCTTTAATTGACTCTCTTACATGATAAATACAACAAAGGGTTCACTAATTTGTAAAAACACAATGCTAATATGCATAGACAATGAAAAACACCAATTTAAAATTGTATTTAATTTAATTTAATCACGTTACATATATGTGAAACAATGCTTTTTCATAAGTGTTTTAATTGAATCTCTTACATAATCAACACAACAATGGATTCAGTAATGTCTAAAAACACAAAGTGAATGTGTATATACAATCACAGGTGGGTAGTAACACAATACATGTACTCCGTTACATTTACTTGAGTAACTGTAATTGAGTTTGAGAAAATGTACTTCTAAGAGTGTTTACTAAGCCATACCTTTTACTTTTACTTGAGTAGATATGTGAAGACAAAAACGCTACTCTTACTCCGCTAATTTGGGCTACACAAGAGTTGTTACCTTTTTCCTCTTTATTCTTTTGATCAGTTTTTTTTTTATTTTTTAATTTGCTGCAATGCAAGGAGTAGCTCCTCCTGAATATTAGCATTTCCCCGGGTGTTGTAATACTCTTTAAAGGTAAGCCTGTTGCTTTTCTTCCAAGCCTTTATCAGCAATGATGTCTCACGGTAGAATGAACCGTGTTTGTCATCAAAGTTGCAGTTACAACGGTTTGCCTGACACAACGTGAGAAAGTTGTCAAAATTGTAAGAAAAGGTTCATTTGCTGTGATTGCCATACAAGCGAAGACCTACTTAGCCTGGATGTTAGCTAAGTAGAGCTTTGTTCTGGCAAATGTAATTCTTCTCCCAATTAAAGCGCTAAAATCGACACAATCGAGCCGGTGGAAAAGCGCTATATAAGTATAACACCATTTACCATTGTCAGACAGTGTGGTCATTTTTTTTTCATCGTAGCTAGCTAACTATTCCCACATGTAGCCCTAATTTACGTATAATATTTTAGTAGTCATCCGAGCTGTTTCTTCTGTCTCTAAATAAAGCAGGACCTCTAAATATGGGCATATTTGAAAGCATTATTAGCATCACCTCCTCCGTGAGTCATCACCTTATCGTGGTGGAGGGGTTTGCGTGTCCCAATGAACCTAGGAGCTATGTTGTCTGGGGCTTTGAGCCCCTGGCAGGGTCACCCATGGCAAACAGGTCCTCGGTGAGGGGCCAGACTAAGCATGGCTCAAACTGACCCCTTATGATGAGAAAAAGAAATGAACTCCAGTTTCCCTTGCCCGGACGCGGGTTACCGGGGCCCCCGTCTGGAGCCAGGCCTGGAGGTGGGGCTCGAAGGCAAGCGTCTGGTGGCCGGGCCTGTCCCCATGGGGCCCGGCCGGGCACAGCCCGAAAAGGCAACATGGGTTCCCCTTCCCATGGGCTCACCACCTGTGGGAGGGGCCAAAGGGGTCGGGTGCGTAGAGAGTTGGACGGCAGCCAAAGGCGGGGGCCTTGGCGGTCCAACCCCCAGCTGCACAAGCTAACTCTTGGGACATGGAATGTCACCTCTCTGGCAGGGAAGGAGCCTGAGCTGGTGGGTGAGGCAGAGAAGTTCCGACTAGATATAGTCGGACTCTCCTCCACACACAGCTTGGGTTCTGGTACCAATCCTCTCGAGAGGGGTTGGACTCTCTTCCATTCTGGAGTTGCCCACGGTGAGAGGCGCCGAGCAGGTGTGGGCATACTTATTGCCCCCCAGCTTGGTGCCTGTACGTTGGGGTTCACCCCCGTAGACGAGAGGGTAGCCTCCCTCCGCCTTCGGGTGGGGGGACGGGTTCTGACTGTTGTTTGCGCTTATGCACCGAACAGCAGCTCAGAATACCCACCCTTTTTGGAGTCCTTGGAGGGTGTGCTGGAGAGCGCCCCCTCTGGGGACTCCCTCGTTCTACTGGGGGACTTCAACGCTCACGTGGGCAATGACAGTGAGACCTGGAAGGGCGTGATTGGGAGGAACGCCCCCCCCGATCAGAACCCGAGTGGTGTTCTGTTATTGGACTTCTGTGCTCGTCACGGTTTGTCCATAACGAACACCATGTTCAAACATAGGGGTGTCCACATGTGCACTTGGCACCAGGACACCCTAGGCCGCAGTTCAATGATTGACTTTGTAATCGTGTCATCGGACTTGCGGCCACATGTTTTGGACACTCGGGTGAAGAGAGGGGCGGAGCTGTCAACTGATCACCACCTGGTGGTGTGTTGGCTCCGATGGTGGGGGAAGTTTCTGGCCAGACCTGGCAGGCCCAAACGTATTGTGAGGGTCTGCTGGGAACGTCTGGCAGAATCCCCTGTCAGAAAGAGTTTCAACACCCACCTCCGGCAGAACTTCTCCCTTGCCCCGGGGGAGGTGAGGGACATTGAGTCCGAGTGGGCCATGTTCCGCACCTCCATTGTTGAGGCGGCCGATCGGAGCTGTGGCCGTAAGGTGGTTGGTGCCTGTCGTGGCGGCAATCCCCGAACCCGCTGGTGGACACCAGCGGTAAGGGATGCCGTCAAGCTGAAGAAGGAGGCCTATCAGGCCTTTTTGGCCTGTGGGACTCCGGAGGCAGCTGACAGGTACCGGCTGGCCAAGCGGACTGCGGCTTCGGCGGTCGCCGAGGCAAAAACTCGGACATGGGAGGAGTTCGGCGAGGCCATGGAAAACGACTTCCGGACAGCTTCGAGGAAATTCTGGTCCACCATTGACACTGTGTATAGTGAAGATGGTGTACTGCTGACCTCGACTCGGGACGTCGTGAGTAGGTGGGGAGAATATTTTGAAGCCCTCCTCAATTCCACCGACACGCCTTCCTTTGAGGGAGCAGAGTCTGGGGACTCTGAGGTGGGCTCTTCGATCTCTGGGGTTGAAGTCACTGAGGCGGTAGGTAAGCTCCTCGGTGGCAAGGCCCCAGGGGTAGATGAGATCCGCCCGGAGTTCCTAAAGGCTCTGGATGTTGTGGGGCTGTCATGGCTGACACGCCTCTACAACATTGCGTGGACATCGGGGACAGTGCCTCTGGATTGGCAGACCGGGGTGGTGGTCCCCCTTTTTAAAAAGGGGGACCGGAGGGTGTGTTCCAATTATAGAGGGATCACATTCCTCAGCCTCCCCGGTAAAGTCTATTCAGGGGTGCTGGAGAGGAGGGTCCGTCGGGAAGTTGAATCTCGGATTCAGGAGGAGCAGTGTGGTTTTCGTCCCGGCCGTGGAACAGTGGACCAGCTCTACACCCTCGGCAGGGTCCTCGAGGGTGCATGGGAGTTTGCCCAACCAGTCCACATGTGTTTTGTGGATTTGGAGAAGGCGTTCGACCGTGTGCCTAGGGGAGTCCTGTGGAGGGCGCTCCGGGAGTACGGGGTACCGAGCCCCTTGGTAAGGGCTGTTCGGTCCCTGTACGACCGGTGTCAGAGTCTGGTCCGCATTGCCGGCAGTAAGTCGAATTCGTTCCCAGTGAGGATTGGACTCCGCCAAGGCTGCCCTTTGTCACCGATTCTGTTCATAATTTTTATGGACAGAATTTCTAGGCGCAGCCGAAGCGTTGAGGGTGTCCGGTTTGGTGGCCTCAGCATTGCATCTCTGCTTTTTGCAGATGATGTGGTGCTGTTGGCTTCATCAAGCCGTGACCTCCAACTCTCACTGGGGCGGTTCGCGGCCGAGTGTGAAGCGGTTGGGATGAAGATCAGCACCTCCAAATCCGAGACCATGGTCCTCAGCCGGAAAAGGGTGGAGTGCCCTCTCCGGGTCGGGGATGAGATCCTGCCCCAAGTGGAGGTGTTCAAGTATCTTGGGGTCTTGTTCACGAGTGAGGGTAGGAGGGAGCGGGAGATTGACAGGCGGATCGGTGCAGCGTCTGCAGTGATGCGGACTCTGCACCGGTCCGTTGTGGTGAAGAAGGAGCTGAGCCAAAAGGCGAAGCTCTCGATTTACCGGTCGATCTACGTTCCTACCCTAACCTATGGTCACGAGCTGTGGGTCGTGACCGAAAGAACAAGATCCTGGATACAAGCAGCCGAAATGAGTTTCCTCCGCAGGGTGTCCGGGCTCTCCCTTAGAGATAGGGTGAGAAGCTCGGTCATCCGGGAGGGGCTTGGTGTCGAGCCGCTATTCCTCCGCATTGAGAGGAGCCAGTTGAGGTGGCTCGGGCATTTGGTTCGGATGCCTCCTGGACGCCTCCCTGGAGAGGTGTTCCGGGCATGTCCCACCGGCAGGAGGCCCCGGGGTCGACCCAGGACACGCTGGAGAGACTATGTCGCTCGGCTGGCCTGGGAACGCCTTGGAATCCCGCCGGAGGAGCTGGCTGAAGTGGCTGGGGAGAGGGAAGTCTGGGCTTCCCTGCTAAAGCTGCTGCCCCCGCGACCCGACCCCGGACTAAGCGGAAGATAATGGATGGATGGATGGATGGATGGATATTAGCATCACGGTTGAATATGAAGGAAAACATAACATTGATTCAGCGTTGTTCCAATATTATTGACAATTGAAATGATGTTTAGGTTTTGTAAGGATTTAACCGTTTGAACAACATTATTCAAAGGTGCAAAGGTGATAAGAAATCAACGTCAGGTGTCAACGTTGCTTCAACGGTATAAGATTGACAGTGGAATGTTGATGAATCCGGGTAGCGTCATGAAAGAGCGATCCAGAACGGTTACTTTTGATGGAAATAGCACTGATATCGCTGCTGCTGCTATGCCCGCCATGGATAAAGTCTAGCCTGGAACTCCAGACTCACCGCTGTTCCAGCGATTGAGTCTGCCGACCGTCCCGCAGATCAAATTCTCAGGGAGGAGCAAGCCGCAGCAAAAAGACAGGGGAGTGGACCAGTCAGCGACGGGCAGACGTGACGTTGGTAAAGCGACAAGAAACTAGTGCGGCGCAAGCGGAGAACGGACAAGTTTACTTAACATGGCTAGCGCCAAACAGACTGTTGTCAATGACTTGTGTCAATGTGTTTTTGGTCATTTAAAACTGATTGTACCGCGGATTGGAACATATTCTCGGCTGTCCCATTCTCCATCTGTGTTGTTGTGGAGACGACTTCCGACGCGCAAGAGTGACATTGCTCGTTAAGAACACGTCAGGCAAATAAACGAATCTGATTGCATGGATGATTTCGTTCAGGCTTGAGAGGCCATTAAGGAGCTGGGTCCCAGACTCTTCTCACGGTGTTTGAAAAATACAAGGAGAACAGTCTGGCAAGATAAAGTCTGCCGTGTGTTTTCTTCCCTTCTGGAAGTTACGTCACACTTCCGGGTTTGGGAAGGCCCTATTAACAAGTGCAAAAAAATCTAAAAAAACAAAAAAACAAAACGCTAATTATCCTTGCAGTTACGTGTTAAAATTACATGGTTGTTTTGACGAACTCGTCCAAAGTTTATATTCGTAAAATTACACTGAAATCCGAAAAGCTCTTCAGCTGCCCTTTAAATGAATGCCCAATAAAGGGTTTCACGACCTTCAAAATACCTGATCAATCTGATAATGTCATTAACCGTGGCAGCCTACAGTGTATTACAAAAGTGAGTACACCCCTCGCATTTCTGCAGATATTTAAGTATATCTTTTATGGGACAACACTGACAAAAAGACACTTGAAAAATGACATGAAAATTACTCTTTGTGCAGCTTATACAGACAGGTTTCCGAGGTACTTCCGCTTTACTTCCTTATGTCTGCCTACCACTTCCGTTTCCGATTTTTTTTACCATTAACTTCAATGGCGCTGGATTGGCATCACTCACTAAAAACCCTGAAAAACCACGATTTGGAAATACCGCATCCTTCTGCCATCTCGACATGGGAAGACAACATCAAGAAGTGGCCGAGGGTGCCCACAAGTGAAATATTATTGCATTTTATTGACTCTACGGCAGTCGATGGAAATGCCATCAGGAAGCTCCGAGGCATTCCATTACTAGTTGCACACGCATAAAGTTGGATAAGTCCTCATTCACGAACACAGGAATTTTGTCTTAATGAAGGCGGATGTAGAACCAAGCCAGTCGTTCAGTGCTCCGTACCACAAACCATGGATGGTCGTAATACCGGAGGGAGGGAGACGTCCAAACTGCAGGCTGACCCGCGGGTCACGGCCGTTTGTGTCTGATGCTGTCTTATGGAAGGTATGTGCTCCAAAAATACGAAACCTAAAATCTGGCGCATGAAATGACTTGTTGCCTTTGCTATTGATATTACGATGATGATTGTAATTATGAAGTTTAATAATTTTTACTGCAACTACGGCTGCTGCTAGCCTGTTGCTAATCGGTACGTGTTCGATGGCACCGCATAAATCCAAGTGTTACAAGTCTTTGTTCGTTTGTTTAGAGCTGGAAAACGCTGTTAGGCAACGGAAGACGACTTGTATGTTGATGGACATTTCGAGACTACGTGCATTCTACTTAGATGACGGACGGCTCGACTGCCAGGGGCGTTTGAGAGGCAGGGGCTGGGACAGATGGTCGTTCGCCGAGATCCAACTATGAACTTTTTAACTGCAGCATTTATAAGATATGCTATTGGAGCTGAAATTACCGAGGACAGCGGGAGAAAGCCCATCTGAATGCCGCCGAGGGTCTTGTAGTGTGAAAGTTTGGCTTCCTTAAGCTCTGCTGTCTGATAATACATTCCTCGTATGCGTTACCTTCGTTAATATTTTTCTAATCATTTTATAAATTGTGATTTATTGACCTGTTTTGCACAGGCACCAATCGTTTTAAATGAAACAAGAAATGGAATCATGTTCTCCAAATGTTTTTTATTGCGATCATTATCTGCAATAAATAAAATAAGAATGACACACTATTTTTTTATTATATGTACATAGCTTGTAGTATTTCCTTGTAACAACAAAATCCATGTCTCCCTTCTGCATTCGGCAAATGTAATATAATGTGTAATTTCTAGTGCTGTCAAAATTATCACGTTAACGAGCGGTAATTAATTTTTTAAAATTAATCACGTTAAAAAATTAGACGCAATTAACGCACATTCCCCGCCTAAACAGATTAAAATGACAGCACAGTTTGATGTCCACTTGTTACTTGTGTTTTTTGTCTCCCTCTGCTGGCGCTTTGGTGCGACTGATTTTATAGGTTTAAGCACAATGGGCATTGTGTAATTACTGACATCAACAATGGCGAGCTACTAGTTTATTTTTTGATTGAAAATTTTACAAATTTTATTAAAACGAAAACATTAAGAGGGGTTTTAATATAAAATTTCTATAACTTGTACTAACATTTATCTTTTAAAAACTACAAAGTCTTTCTATCCATGGATCGCTTTAACAGAATGTTAATGTTAATGCCATTTTGTTGATTTCTTGTTATAATAAACAAATACAGTACTTATGTACAGAACGCTGAATGTATATATCCATCTTGTTTCTTATCTTTGCATTCCAACAATAATTTACAGAAAAATATGGCATATTTTATAGATTGTGTGAATTGAGATTAATTATTCATTCATTCATATTCCATGCCGCTTTCCCTCACGAGGGTCGCGGAGGTTGAGATTAAGTATGATTAATTAATTTTTAAACTGTGATTAACTCGATTCAAAAATTTTAATCGTTTGATAGCCCTAGTAATTTCATCTCATATTGGTCACTCAAGTGGCCGTTGCAGAAATCTATACCTCACGTCAACATAGACTGACAGGTTGTTATAGTTTTGTCCACGAATGATCAACGAAGTGATAAGAACAATCATACAATCTCATCAACGTCATGCTGAATCCATTTATGGAGATTCCGTGAGTTTCTCTGCTTTTACTTTGCAGTATTAACTTTGACAAAACACTGCTTACTTCAACCGTAATTCATGTTGTTTTTTTCTGAACCGGAAGTTCAAGGCAGACATTGTCCAAGATGGCGCCACCCATATTTCGCTCAGGAAACTTGTCTATAATAGAGTTAATTTATTTTCCCCTCAAAATAATTCAAAATATAGCCATTAATATCCAAACCCCTGGCAACAAAATTGAAATACACCCCTTAGTAAATACGTAAATCCAAGAAAGCCAGCAAACAGTTTGCTGAAGACATGTCAACAAAGCACATGGATGACTGGACCCATGTCCTATGGTCTGATGAGACGGGCGGGCTTTCTTGTGTACCGTCTTCAGAAGAGGCTTCCTCCTGAGGTGACAGCCATACACACCAATTTGATGTAGAGTGTGGCATATGGTCGGAGCACTAACTGGGCTGACCCCCCCTACCTCTTCAATCTCTGCAGCAATGCTGACAGCACTCCCGTAACGAGTCACATGACATTTTGGAGGGAAAATGACAAGCAGTACTCAATTTGGACATTTAGGGATGTACGTATTTACTAAGGGGTGTAATCAATTTTGTTACCAGGCTTTTAGAGATTAATGGCTATATTTTGAGTTATTTTGAGGGGAAAATAAATCAACTCCGTTATATAAACTGCACACAGACTATTTTTCATTGAGTCAAAGTCTCATTTTGTCAGTGTTGTCTCATGAAAAGATATACTTAAATATCTGCAGAAATGTGAGGGTTGTACTCATTTTCGTGATACAGGCAGGGGTGTCCAAACTTTTTGCAAAAGGGGCCAGGTTTGGTGTGGTAAAAATGTGGGGGGCTGACCTTGGCTGACGTGCATAACGTAGAACAATATATTTAAGCAAATTTTAGCAAGCCATTCCGTGTGTCACATTTGCTTTATTAATATTTTTTTTAATTAATAATTTCAACAATCTCGCAACTAGCCTTTGTGTCGTTCTCTTTCGACTCTCGGGCTCTTGCAAAATACTGCTGCTGTAAAATTAAACTCGGTACAAGTTGCTTTAATTTCTCGCTACGTATCTTCCCTGTAATCTTGTCGTACATGTCAGCGTGTCTTGTTTGGTAATATCGCCTCACATTGAACTCTTTAAAAACAGCGACTGTCTCTTTGCAAATGAGGCAGACACAGTTGTTGCGTATTTTAGTAAAGAAATAGTCGAATTTCCACCAATCCTTGAATCGTCGGAAGTCAAGTATTTTTTTGTTGATTGTCGCCATTTTAGATTTTAAATTGGGAGTAAAGGGTCACACGGGGTAATGTTGCTTTGAGTGCTGCTGCGTTTTAGTGGGTAAATGAGGAGCAGCATTTAGTGTGTAAGCCACTTCATATGCTAGTAGCAGTAGTGCTGACCAATTTATTAAGTGTATGTGTGGGCCAGACGTTATTGATTTTATGACAGAGGCTGAGGGCCGGATGAAATTTGACCAAGGGCCGCATTTGGCCCCCGGGCCGGACTTTGGACATGTCTGCTGTAAGTGGTCATGTAACAAATTAAACTCGTAAAGCAAGGGAGCGTTGAAAAAAAAAAAAAACAATGTCTGGGGATAATCTACAAATTGACACCGTCAACAAAACGCCCAAAATTTCTCAAATCACAATTGCTGATGCAGCTCTCGTATTGGCTCTCATACTCACACACACATGCACACGCATACAGAATCCAGTCCGGATTTTGCGGTCAATTGCGGCTCAACGTGTGCAGCAGCATCCACACATGCGCGCAACCACACACGCTGAATTTACAACTTGACAAAATAAACCAAAATCCCACTCACATATTCAAATGACATCTGATAGTAAATGGCTACGAGTTTATTTTTGATTTATGCACATGTTTTTGGGGGGGAAAGTTTTCTAAAGTTGTAAAAGTTATTTAAAAGTGATGTGATTTTTACAAGCGCGCAAGAAGAGAAAAGCAGAGAAGCAGCATCGTCTTGTCTTTTTTTTTTTTTTTCTCCTCCAAGAAAAACAAAAAGTGAACTTCCTGTTTCGGGGTGGTCCGCAGACTGTGGAGCCACGAAGAGAGGGAGGGAGAGAGAGGGTGGGGGAGTGAGGGAGAAGGGGGGGTGCATTACGCATTTGGGGCCGAGCGAGGCAACTTGCGGGACTCCCTTGTTGCTGCCCGCTGAACATGGGCCGCCGACCCTCTCGCTTCCACTTGGGAAGCCCAAAGACGACGTTTGCCTGAAATAAAGATTTCAAGAAAGAAGTACAAGTTGGAACAAAGAGGATACATCGCGCGTGCGTGCGTGGGAGAAACAATCCGCATCACACAAGGAGAGAAAAGTGGAACTTGGGAAACTCTTTCAGGGACTTTGGGAAGTTTGATGCAGGCAGAGGTAAGTGGGCTGACTTTTTCATGTGATGGAGTGCCTTCAATTTGTGTACTTTTTGGGGTGAGGGTTTATCTGTTTATCCACAGCTGTTCCTTGTAACCTGAAATACTTGAGGTGCCAATATCATTCCCAAATGTGCACCCCTTCCCTCCCTCCCTCTTCTTCTTTTTTAACCACCCCCTCCCTTTAAAAACAACACTTCTGCCTAAAGATGTGCTGAACTTCATCTGAATTGAAGAGGGTTTTTAATCTAATCTGTGGACAGATTAGGACCCCCTCCTCCTCCGTCCAAGAGTGTCAACAATACTCAAACTCAATAGAGCACTTATTTATTTACTGCAAAAGTGCTAAACACACACAGGGTGGATGGTGTGTACACATGCAATAGAGATAACTCAATTGGTTTGTGTTCAAATAATATGATTAACTGTAGTTATTTGCAATTTGTATTGCTAAAGAGTAATAAATAATAAGGGACTTGATCTAAAACACAGGTGTAAAACTCCTGAAAAAGGTTTTAGTTACCAAAAAGACAGTGACATTATTTGAAAGTCGTACAAGTGGAACAAATTGACTGCTGTTCGTGTCAAAACGCACGCACTCATTCTTTCCAAAAACGACAAACATTGAAACTACGAAGTTTTATACAGTTTGACTCCATTAAATTGAAAAACAAAAAAAAACAAAAACACTGTGTATATTATATTCTTTGCACCCGTACGGGGTCATACTAAAATATCAAAACAATGAGGCACTCGGTCAAAAATGCAGGCGTTAAATGCCTGACAGATCTTTCAGCTATGGATTTTGTCATTTTGGAGTCACCAAAAAGACATGGCGGTCATACAATTGGGGAGGGACAAAACAATCAGACACACGGTCTTTACAAGTATGACAAACATTGAAACTACAAAGTTTTGTACAGTTTAAAGTCCATTAAAAAAACAATTAAGGAAATACAATTTAATATTCTTTACAACTGTACGACTTCATACTTAATTGTAAAAACAATAAGGACCTTGATCATTATCAATTAGCTACCATTAACAACGATAGACATCCAATCCATTTGCCCTGTGTGATTTTGAGCCCCAAAAGTCCAAAGAAAAAAGTTTTTAACATTCCTAACAGCCATAAAAGTGTAAAACCAAGTTAACTGCTTTTACAATAAAATGGCAGAACAATAAACTCACCCATACATTTGCTGACGCGGCATTAAAAAATGTCCACATAAAGACTAAACTCGGCTGGGGTGCATTCCATTCTTTTGCTGCTGTCACTTTAGTCGTTTTGCACTAAGAAGCCAAGACACAGTTGTCCACATACCCTTCCTGCTCTGTGGTGACATCACGGGGGGAAAGAAAAAATCTTTGACACAAATTGAGCTGAAATCAATAAGGATATCCCAAATATATATTTTTGCACCCGCGCCCGAGTCACCTGATTTTGAGAGCGTGGCGAGTCCCTGATATCGGTAATTTTTTTGTTTGTTTTGTTTGTATTTGAACAAAAGTTCCAAACATGTTACAGTACTGTACTTTTTCCAGTTTTTTCTCTTCCGCTTTTTCCAGGAGTGTTGAAGAGTATAAAGCGTATATATTTTTGTATGTTTTGGCAACGCTATTGTATTTCTAGATTATTTTGTTACTTTTTAGCCCTTAACCCCTTCAGACCTGAGCATGCTGCTGAAGGAAATGATTCGTTCGCGTCTCAAAATTAATAAATAAACTGAATTTAGTTGCTATTGCTACTTCTGGTAGATGATTGAACGGAACTTTACCCATTGAAATAAAATCATGCGGTTTAGCACACTATCTTTGCTATTTTTGGCTCTTTGAAAATGGCTGAGACAAAACGTAACTTCAAAAAGGCAAACGTAAGTGCTTATTCATATTTAAAAACAATAACTTTAACATTAAAAATAACCACAAAAAGCATGAAATATCCCTGACCAAAAAATTGCACTTTCTTCTAGTATTTGAGTAGAGTACAAATCAGCGAAGATATTTTTCTTGCCTAGCAGATGTGGGTCTTAAGGGTTTAAAAAGGAAAAAAAAAACAAAACAAAAAAACAAACTTCTTTAGTTTTTTCTTAAGGTGCACCAGCACAAAATATAGGCGCACGCAAATTTTTCACATTTCATTCATACTTTTAATCACTCTCCATAACTTTCATAAAATCAATATGAGTGAGTCCACTCAAATTCACTCAAGCTTTGACGCTGACACTGCGGAGAACAGCCTCTAGACAATGAAAATTGACTGGACGATGATTAACACATTTGTGCCTTTGATCGTAGAGCTACCGAGCTGTCGCTGGCCAAATCAAAACTACAAACCTGTCAATCATCGTTAACTTTATGTACCAAACTCTGAATATGCTGACCAAGGGGCCGGTGACTCTCCGAGAATACGAAAAATTTCAAATTTGCATTTGCGTCTCCATTTGAACAATGTCGCAGTTCCGTATGAAAACAATGTAGTATTCATGCCAGACCCTAGGGGGCAGTGCAGATTTACAGGGCGACAGAGAATGATGCACTTTGACCCCACCAAGCTCCCTCAGCCCAGAAAAAAATATGCCCGCCCACTCGAAGAAATGTCATTTTTCTTTTGTTCAAAAAGGCACAAAAATTGAAACGTTCAACATATTTAATTTGAAAATATTATGAAAAACAGTAAATTAAAGCCGACATTCCGCCATATTTGCTGTTTTTAATGTTTAGTAGCACCACTGCGCGGCACAACGGCGCAATCTCGCGCAGCAGGAGCCTTTGATATGCATGCCGAGGAAGCCCCCCCTCAACCCCCTGCAATCGGATTCTTCCACTTTGGAGGCAGGATTCAGAATTTTTCGTCTTCGCCTTCCGTCTTCGCCGACACCATATGCACGCGAGGCGAGTCCGCTACTCAGTCATTGCGTCTTTGTGTCGCAGAGTCGCCATGTAAACTGCCCTCGAGAAAAACAGCAGGAGGGAGAGTTAGAGGCTTTATGAGCATGAAGCAGAAAAACATATATATACTGTATATATATATATATATAAATATATATAAATATATATATATATATTTTGTATATTATATATAAAGATGTCCCGATCGATCGGGTCCGATCACGTCATTTTCAAAGTATCGGAATCGGCAAAAAAATATCGGACATGCCTTTTTTTAATATATATATATATATTTTTTAATTAAATCGTTTTCTAATTGTATATAATGTTACAGAAAAAATGTCTTACACTCATCCAGGGTCTTTAGTTTTGGCTTAAAGTAGGGCTATCAAATTTATCACGTAAACGGCAGTAATTAAATTTTTTTAAAATTAAACACGTTAAAATATTTAAAGCAATTAACGCACGCGCTGCATGACTCACTCACGCATTGTCGCGTTCAATCTATATTGGCGCCGATTTACCTACAGTGCCTTGCAAAAGTATTCGGCCCCCTTGAATCTTGCAACCTTTCGCCACATTTCAGGCTTCAAACATAAAGATATGAAATTTAATTTTTTTGTCAAGAATCAACAACAAGTGGGACACAATCGTGAAGTGGAACAACATTTATTGGATAATTTAAACTTTTTTAACAAATAAAAAACCGAAAAGTGGGGCGTGCAATATTATTCAGCCCCTTTACTTTCAGTGCAGCAAACTCACTCCAGAAGTTCAGCGAGGATCTCTGAATGATCCTATGTTGTCCTAAATGACCGATGATGATAAATTGAATCCACCTGTGTGTAATCAAGTCTCCGTATAAATGCACCTGCTCTGTGATAGTCTCAGGGTTCTGTTTAAAGTGCAGAGAGCATTATGAAAACCAAGGAACACACCAGGCAGGTCCCAGATACTGTTGTGGAGAAGTTTAAAGCCGGATTTGGATACAAAAAGATTTCCCAAGCTTTAAACATCTCAAGGAGCACTGTGCAAGCCATCATATTGAAATGGAAGGAGCATCAGACCACTGCAAATCTAACAAGACCCGGCTTTCCTTCCAAACTTTCTTCTCAAACAAGGAGAAAACTGATCAGTGATGCAGCCAAGAGGCCCATGATCACTCTGGATGAACTGCAGAGATCTACAGCTGAGGTGGGAGAGTCTGTCCATAGGACAACAATCAGTCGTACACTGCACAAATCTGGCCTTTATGGAAGAGTGGCTAGAAGAAAGCCATTTCTCAAAGATATCCGTAAAAAGTCTCGTTTAAAGTTTGCCACCTGGGAGACACACCAAACATGTGGAAGAAGGTGCTCTGGTCAGATGAAACCCAAATTGAACTTTTTGGCCAGAATGCAAAACGATATGTTTGGCGTAAAAGCAACACAGCTCATCACCCTGAACACACCATCCCCACTGTCAAACATGGTGGTGGCAGCATCATGGTTTGGGCCTGCAGCAGGGACAGGGAAGATGGTTAAAATTGACGGGAAGATGGATGCAGCCAAATACAGGAACATTCTGGAAGAAAACCTGTAGGTATCTGCACAAGACAATGATCCAAAACATAAAGCCAAATCTACAATGGAATGGTTAAAAAATAAACGTATCCAGGTGTTAGAATGGCCAAGTCAAAGTCCAGACCTGAATCCAATCGAGAATCTGTGGAAAGAGCTGAAGACTGCTGTTCACAAACACTCTCCATCCAACCTTACTGAGTTCGAGCTGTTTTGCAAGGAAGAATGGGCAATAATGTCAGTCTCTCGATGTGCAAAACTGATAGAAACATACCCCAAGCGACTTGCAGCTGTAATTGGAGCAAAAGGTGGCGCTACAAAGTATTAACGCAAGGGGGGCGAATAATATTGCACGCCCCACTTTTCAGTTTTTTATTTGTTAAAAAAGTTTAAATTATCCAATAAATTTTGTTCCACTTCACGATTGTGTCCCACTTGTTGTTGATTCTTGACAAAAAATTAAAATTTTATATCTTTATGTTTGAAGCCTGAAATGTGGCGAAAGGTTGCAAGGTTCAAGGGGGCCGAATACTTTTGCAAGGCACTGTATATATAGAGCTAAAAGGCAGCGTAATATGAGTAGAGTGAATTTTGGCAGTCTTTGTAGACTTTTTTTAAATGGCTAAAGCCTTACAATCCCTCTCAACAATTAGAAATATCGTGGGAGGCAATGTGGGGAAGAAAGGTATGTAGGTAGGTGTTATTTCCCAACGCAGAGAAGATATATCAATTGGTGCCACTTAGGCATGTGCCGGTATGAGAATTTGACGGTACGATAACCGTGAGCAAAAATACCGCGGTTTCACGGTATCACGGTATTGCAATTATAGCTCCAAAATTTTGAGATGTATGGGTTTTTAAAAAAAAAAAAAAAAAAAAAAAAAAGAAAAACGAAAAAAAATATATAACTTTTTTCCATTGAAAAGGTTTTTTTTTCAGAACATATTTGCAAATTGGAACATGAATATAATGTGAAAATAAATTAATGTGAAAATAAATAAACAAAAAATAACATATATTTTATATAAAATTAAAATAAATAGAACCTAGACTATACCCAAAGCCACAGCTCAAGTTGCTCAATATTAGAGCAAGAACAAAATAATTGCTATAAAAAAGTAAAAACACTTCTAAATAAAATTAAAAATATATACTGTATGACTTTTTTTGAGGGGGAGAAGCTGAAGTTTCGCCATTTTCAGCCACTGTGTCAACTTTCTTCTACATGATGTCATGCCTTTGTGTTAAAAAGAACAAAGAATTCATAAGTTATTAAGTTAGTTAAAAATGTATAAGTTAGTTAAAATGTAAATATTGTTGAGGAAAGGTTTCATCTAAAACAAAAAGTGAGGCGTGAGACCTCATTTCGCAATTAGCGATCTTTGACGCGATCCTTTTTTTTTTTTTTTTTTTATCTCCCCCTTCTCATTCAAGCTTGTTTCTCACTCAGCGGCTGTGAGACATAAAACGTCGACGAAGCTGCTCTCCCAGCTTAGCCTAGGCTAACATTCGTCTTTGTAAGTTTTAGTTAGTTTGTATATTGAATTTGAAAGGAAAATGTATGTTTTGTTTTTGGCGACCTTTTTCATGGTGCTACTGCTATCCTGTTGAACCTACTCACATGTGGAAAAATACAATTGTATAACGTTTTAAATGTATTCATTAGTATATTTCACCACGATTTGAGAGCTCAATAAATTGAAGAAAAGTACCGATTGTGTTTGGAGGGTATGTTTTTGGGTTTGCTGGCTGTTTAGCAGAATAGAGGCACTAACACTCACGGCAACAAACAGGGGAAGGGTGAGCGCTGCCGCACCAAGCCACTTCGGCTGCATTTTGGCACATGAAAAATAGCGAATACCGTACTAAGGTATGACGGAAAATTTTAGTGGTTTTGAAACCGCGACGTTTTCACACCACGGTAAACCATGAAACCGGTAACCGGCACATGTCTAGTGCCACTACGCAGTTATGCACTTCCCATCATGCATTTGGGCAGAACAATACAAAGTCACATTTATCCTATAAGAATTACAAGTCTTTCTATCCGTGGATCCCTCTCACAGAAAGAATGTTAATAATGTAAATGCCATCTTGAGGATTTATTGTCATAATAAACAAATACAGTACTTATGTACTGTATGTTGAATGTATATATTGATCTGAGTTTTATTCATTTTTTTCTTAATGCATTGCCAAAATGTATATGATCGGGAAAAATTATTGCGAATGATTGGAATTGAATCCGGAGCAAAAAAAAAAAAAGCAATCGGATCGGGAAATATCAGGATCGGCAGATACTCAAACTAAAACGATCGGGATCGGATCGGGAGCAAAAAAACATTTATCGGAACAACCCTAATTATATATATATATTTGTTTTTTAAATTAAAAACTCGATCCTTTTCACCCAAGTCCGATCTTCTGAAAAAATAGCGCAATCGCAATGGGAAATTGATCCTCAGTAAATCTCATTCGGCTTCACCTGTGTCACCCAAATTTCACTAAATTTAGAAAAAAAAAACACACATATAAACAGCACTTGACTATAAGCTGCAGGTTTCCACGTTTTATTATTGGATATTAGCATAGCATTATGTTATAAATTAACTTTATCATGTCAACTTATGTTCTCATTCATTTGCATTTGCTTGTCACAGCCAGTCTAAACCACAAAAGCACTTCACTTAAAAAAAAAAAAAAAAAAAAGAACAGGTCTAAAGGCTACAATCATCAAGTAGAAAAAATAAAATCCACTTTACCTTGACTTCTTATCTTGCAGCACACAAAGCCTATTTGCAGCTAGCAGCGTTGTCATGAATCTATCTACCTATGAATTGCTCTAAATTGTTCTTATGTCCACCTAGCAGCTGACAAAATAATCTTTGGTAAATATGTGACAATTAGTGGGAAAAGGTCGGAAAAACTTGAAGTTACAAGTGGAGTACCTCAAGGCTTAAAAAAAAAAAATAAATAAATAAATAAATAAATAAATAAATAATAAAAATAAATACTAGAGCTGTGACTAAAAATTTGGCGCTGAAAACTATTGGCAGAACCTTAGTCGTCTTTTGATGCCGTAATCAAAACACATCGCGAAGCCACACGCTGGATGACGCTGTCTCGCAAACACTACTGGCTCACAGCCAACACATCCGCGGTCTGGAAGTATTTTGGAGCATCAAAGAAATATATAAATTATTAAATGAAGGAAAATAAATTTACTTCATCGCTGATACATGTTCTTCCTGAAGTAACTTTCCATTGATGTCCCACACCATATTGAGTACAGTCCATTTGAGCCCGTATGTGAGTAATTTGGAGTTTAATCAAGTGAACAGTATACAAATAAAGTATTATTTAAATGCATACATGTGCATTTGTTGTGGTTTAGTGTGATACTTTTATGGCACGAACACTTCCTCTTTTTGTCACAATTTTCCCCGCAACTTCCACACCCCTTGTGCTAGTCGTTTAATCTGGCTGGGAGGGACTTCGCTCGGCTTCGTTGCCGCTACTACTCGGCCCACTCGCCTGGCTCTCTATTGATTCTACTTGTTGCACAAGAAAACAACGAGTCTTATTTCAAGGATTTGAAGAGATTGTAATAGTCTTGTAAAGAGCTTTACTAGTTTCGGTGAGAACGGAATAGTTTTCTGTTGTTGTTGTGAGCTACAGTCCCTCACAAACGTACAGTACATCGAAATCTCATTTAGCTTAGCAATTGGATGCGGGAGACCCATTTTTCAAGTGTCCCAAACTTTCAAGAAAGCGCATTTATCAAGGTGTCATCGGCCGTGACGTGTGTGTTTCCATCTACTGATAAGAATGCTATGACAATGGCAGCAACTCTGCTATAGGACGTGTTCAGAATTTGCCACAAAACGCTCACTGCCGCCGGGAACGCACCCACCCCATAGGTTTTCAGAATCGGCACCTTTCAAACTAAATTTATCATCTGGCCAATATATCGGCCGATATTAGATCATGATATAGATCATCACACGAACAGTGAACAAAACATTTTTTCCTATTATCGGCTGTATATCAGCCGATAGCCGATCTTGAAGAAAGTCCATCTATCGGCCGGCCGACCTTCACACTAGACAGTGTTGGTAATCTCACTTATGAAAAGTAATTAGTTACAGTTACAAATGACCTTTCCCAAAAAGTAATTGAGTTAGTAACTCAGTTGCCAAAGTACGAGTAATTAGTCACTCAGCAAAGTAACCGAGGTTAGTTTTGAGCTTCTACCAGTTACATTATATATTGTATAACATCTTTCACATCAGATATGTTTATATTAACTGACTGAAGAATAAAAACACTACATACAGTATTTTATAACATTTGGTATTTATTTGGATCATATATATATATATATATATATATATTATATGAATAATATATACTTAAAGAAAACACAAATGTAAAATGACCATTAACCAGTGCAAATCTCTGAAACTGTATGATAGGTCTCCTGCACAATCAGCAGAACCCTATCTTTAAATATTCCGTAAAGTGACAATATTAAATACAATTCAAGTTTGAGAACGCTACCTTTGAAATTCCCTGGCCCGACGCCATTATCGCTGTTTTGTTGTGTTTGGCAGAGTGTGCAGTGAAGTAGGGCATGATCCACCCACCTAGCCAATCATCAACGTGTTTGTAACGGCGTCACCACCCTCTGCTCTCCTCCACCCCTCCCGCTCTGCTTTCTCCAGGCAGCCGGCTGATGTGTGACAAAATCAGACAACTCGCGCTTCATTCAACCAAATTGTAGTAATGCACAAAAAAAAAAAAAATAACGTCGTTAGATGCTCTAACGCCATTATTAACAACACTGACTCTAGACGCACCCAAAGTAGCAACACAGCCATTATTAACAATACGGACTCTAGACGCACTCAAAGTAGAAACATAATCAATATTAATGTTGGAAATGTTTGCCTTTACACAAATAAGCCTTAATTCTAGTTTGCACCATAAAAATAAACAAACAAACAAAAAGCCACAGGGTTCATAAGGAGAACATAAAGTGGAGCATTATAATCTGAAAAATACAATACTATATTGAGCCTGCATTTATAGATATCGTGCCTTGAGCTTGAGTATTGTGTATCAAGAGTCAGACACACTTCTGTAAACTTGTGTGCCGCCATCTTGGATTAGCGCCCCACTATAAAGTACTTGCCTCACATTAGTAAAAAAAAAACAACAAAAAAAACTGCATGATCATATAGAATGGTTCATCTGAATGCCTTTTGAACAGTTTTGCTGTGAAAAAACGGGGGTGTAAAGTACTCCCTCAGTGGTTGTTAATGTGTTGTTTATTGAAATGGAGCCAGACAGAAAAGGGATGGAAGGGATAGAGAGGGAGAAAAAAACAGACACGTGGAATGGGAATACATACTGTACGTAATGTACGTCATACTGAGGTGAATTTGAGTTTACATGATATATGACTACGTGGAACACTACGAAGTCGACATTTAGGGGACACTGACATGACAGATTTGAACCTTTTCACGCAAAAGTATTTATTTATTTTTTAAATAAAATGGTCAAAATGGATTGGCTGTCTAATTAATGGCATGCAATGAGTTAAATGCTATGGAAAAAAAAATCAACTCGAGAATGGGACTTTGGACCTTCAGCAGTGTCTAGTTCTGTTTTTTTTTTTTCATTTTGATTTCGTTAATTTAGGGTTCATTAACATTATATTCATTAATAAAGGTTCTTCTGCCCTCAGCCGAGCGTATGGCTACTCGACTTTGGCAGCGAGCTAAACCGACAAAGAAACTTGGAGGCCCGAACTCCTTCCTCTCATTTATTTCTTTGTGTCAACGTGTGTGCGTGTGTGTGGTAAAACTGAAACATACATAAAACACAAATGTTATACACAAAATAAAAGGTTCTATACAATAACATGTTTATGTAAATAACAGAAAACTGGCTCCATTATGAGCAAATGAAATGAAGTGGCTACTTTAGCTTAGCACAAAAACGTGTGGGTTCGCGCCACATAAATAACAACAAAATAACAGAATAGACACACCAAAATTACATCTAACCCATTGTTAAAACGTACAAACTTACAGATTTTGTTTTGTCAAGGGTTCCCAACGATGTATGGTGCAGAGGAGGTGTGTAACGTCTTAACACCTCAAGGCCTCTTTTCCAACTGAAATAAAAAGTTCTTTCTGCCTGCTGCTTACAGCAAGTCGCCACTAGGGGAAGCCGAGCGCAAACAGCAATACCAAAGAAAAACTTAAGATTCTGAGTTAGAATAGCGACATCCTGTGGACGGATGAACAATGTACAATCTTAGAAAGAAATTAAACCCAAAAAGTAGTCAACATAAGACCAGAGGACATAACACTCCCCGCCTGACATCTGCAAGATGTCAGCTCTTAACTAATGAACGATACACAACAACAACTCGTTTTACATGCTACCCTTAGACAGCAAAAGCACAACTTCACGAATTGGGCGAATGTAAAACCTATTCTCGCCGTTTCGGCAAATCTTAACCTCAACTTTTCTGACATTACCGTCCTCACTTGGGAAAGATTTTGTGATCAGTCCGAGTGGCCAATTATTCCTATGTTCCAGAGACTCCCTCATTAAAACAACGTCGCCCATTTGAAGGTTCGGCTTTTTTATTTTCCACTTGCGACGAACCTGCAAGCCTGCGATGTATTCTTTCTGCCAACGACTCCAGAAAACATTAGCTAAGTACTGCACGCGCTTCCATTGGGCTTTGAATAGGTCACTGGTCTGAAACTGCCCTGGTGGAATCGGTGGTGTGCCAACCTTTTGCGTGAGTAGCATCGCAGGAGTAAGAATGACTGGGTTTTCGGGATCTGTAGAAACAGCCGTTAGCGGGCGTGCATTTACAATTGCGGTGACTTCAGCTAACAATGTCACGAGTACTTCATGTGTGAGCTTCCCATATGGATGTTCAAGGAGCATTGCATTGAGGATTTTTCGGGTGACGCCGATCATGCGTTCCCAGGAACCAGCCATATGGGATGCATGTGGAGGATTAAACTGCCATTTGCACGCACTGTCTTTCAAGAATGTGCCTATTTTGTCATTGTGACAGCCTAGTTTGTCTATTTGGAGCTCTTTGCAGGCACTCACAAAATTTGTCCCACAATCAGATCTCAAGAGTTTGGCACCACCTCGGATGGCAAAGAAACGACGCAGTGCATTAATGAACGACGATGTGTCCATTGACTCAATCACTTCAATATGAATTGCACGTGTACTCATGCAGGTGAATATGACTGCCCATCTTTTAGCATCTGCATTAGCACCACGCGTTTTTCTCACTGTAACGGACCAGGGACCGAACACATCAAGGCCTACATTTGTGAAAGGAGGGTCCGTGGACAGCCTGTCCTCAGGAAGTTCAGCCATTATCTGTTCAGGTTGCCTGCCCCTTAATTTGCGGCATGTGATGCACTTGAAAATCACACTGCTTACTGCTCTTTTTCCTCCCACAATCCAAAAGCCCCCTGCTCTGACTGCTCCCTCCGTGAAATGCCTTCCCTGGTGACATAATTTTTCGTGAAAGTGTCTTATTATGAGCTGAGCAAGATGGTGCTTTCCAGGGATTAGTATGGGATTGGTTTCTTCTGCAGACAACTGTGCTTTCTTTAGTCGGCCTCCAACTTTAAGGAGCCCTTGCGTGTCAACAAATGGATTCAGTTTGCTGAGTGGACTTGAGTTTTTTAAAGCTGTGCCTTTTTCAATGCATCCAATATCTTCTGCGAAGACCTCTCTTTGAACGGTGCGAATGATCGTGGTCTTGGCTAGTTGCAGTGACTTTTCAGTTAAATGTTTGTTGCAGTTGTGCCAGCCACGACAGGAAACCTCAGAGTTGTTCTTGAATGATTGAGCTATATGTTGGAGTTTGGCAATAGCCTTTTGCAGCACCTTCCAACTTGAAAACCTTTCAAATCTGGCACTATTAAACTGGCCTTTTGATAGGGTGGTAGTGCAAGTTGTTACCTCAGGACGCAACTCACAGTCAGTCTCTGGGTCTATGAGATCGAAGGTTTGACTTCGAACTTGACTTTGGTCCAACCTGGAGAGGAAAGCTGGGCCTCTGAGCCAGGTGGAGCTGGAGAGCTGCTCAGCGGGCAACGCTCGTGTGGCATGGTCTGCCGGATTTAAGTGTGTGGGCACGTAATGCCACTGGTGAGTTTGTGCAAAGCGCCTGATGCGTTCGACTCTGTTGTGCACATAAACGTGAAAGCGTCTCTTGGTGTTTGAGATGTACCCAAGCACTACCTTTGAGTCTGTGTAAAGATTCACCTGATCGACTGTGACATCCAGCTCCTCTAGAACCAACTCTGCTACTTCCACGGCCAGGACTGCTGCACAGAGTTCAAGTCGGGGTATGGTGATGTCTGGTTTAGGAGCTAAACGTGCTTTGCCGAGGAGGAATCCCACTTCGCTGTGTCCGTCCTCATTTGTGAGTTTGAGGTAGGCTACCGCACCTACGGCTTTTGTGGAAGCATCACAAAAAACGTCAATCTCTATTCTTTGGGCTGCAGACAGCGGTATTGAAGTGTACATTCTGGGAATTTCAAGATGTTGTAGGTGTTCGAGGGAACTTTTCCACTTTTGCCACTGTTCTAATTTGTCTTTTGGCAGTTCAGTGTCCCACTCTGAAACATTTGTGGAAATGTCTCTGAGTATGGTTCTACCCCCTACGATTACTGGAATAGCAAAACCAAGTGGGTCGAACACACTGTTGATAACTGACAGAACTCCCCTTTTTGTGAACGGCCTTTCATTTACTCTTACTTGGAACTTGAATTGGTCAGTCAACAGCTCCCATCCTAAGCCCAAACTGCGCTGCATTGGTGGGGTAGTCTGCCCAATGTCAAGACCTTGCATGCCTACAGCACGATCTTCGGTTGGAAAGGCTCCTGTTATGAGAGGACAATTGGATGAGATTTTGTGCAGGCGTATGTTACACTGAGCCAGCATCTTCTGTGCCCTACTAAGAACATCAATGGCCTGCTCTATGGAAGAGAATGATTTTAGCCCATCATCTACATAGAAGTGCCGTTCAATGAATTCTTTTGCGTCACTGCCAAATTCCATTTCTCCTTCTATGGCTGTTCTTTTCAGTCCAAAGATGGCGACTGATGGGGAAGGACAATTACCAAACACATGGACAGTCATCCTAAATTCTTGCACTTTTCCATCAAGGTCATGATTTTGGAACCACAAGAAACGAAGGTAGTTACGGTGGTCTTCTCGTACTATAAAGTTGTGAAACATATGCTCCACATCTGCCATAACGGCGTATGGGTCGGACCTAAACCGCATCAGAACTCCTACGAGAGTGTTGTTAAGATCTGGTCCCTTGAGGAGCACGTCATTGAGAGAAACATTGTCAAGTTGAGCACTCGAATCAAAGACTACCCTAATTTTTTCTGGCTTTTGCGGGTGGTAAACGCCAAAACTAGGGAGATACCAGCACTCTTGATCTGGCGCCAGTGCGGGCGCTGGTTCGGCATGGCCCTTGCTGAATATTTTCTCCATAAACTCAGCGTAATGCGCTCTCATTTCAGGTTTTCTTCTCAGCGTTTTGCGGAGCGACATTAAACGATTGTAGGCCTGCTCCCGATTGTCAGGTAGGCGCCGCCTAGGTGAGCGGAATGGAAGTGGAGCTACCCAGTTATTCGCCTCATCTTTAGCAAAGTTGTTGTGCATAATGTCTAGGAACAACGCATCTTCTGCCGAAAGTGCAACTTTGTCGTCATTTGTTGTTTGTTGGAAAATATGTTGTCCTAGTTCCGCTTGTGTGTTTAGTGGATCGTTTTTGGTGTATTTCTCTTTGATAACGATTGTGTTTTCGCAAGGACTGAGGAACGTGGGACGTCCACTGTTTAGAACGTTCGTCTTAAATGAGTTCAATGTGGGTTTATGAGCTCCAGAGAGACAGACATCACCTATGACAACCCATCCTAAATCGAGACGCTGGGCATGAGGTGCATTGTTTGGCCCATTTACCTGACCACGAACTTTATGAGCCTGAATGATGTCCCTTCCCAGGAGCAGAAGAATGTCTGCCGATGGGTCGAGAGGAGGAATCTGTGAAGCGATTGATCGCAAATGAGGGTGAGCTGCTGCTACCTCAGGGCTGGGAATTTCGTCTCTATTATCTGGAATCTGATCACATTCTGTTATTGTAGGCAGCATCATGGAGACCTTACCATCTACATCTTCTACAACAAAGCCATCAGCTTTGCGACCTCGTGTCTCTGATAAACCTGCACATGTTCTCATGGTGTATGGGAATATGGTACTTTGCACATTAAACATGTCAAAAAACGCAGATCTGGCTAAGGATGAATTGCTCTGATCATCCAACATGGCATATACCCTCTTTTTCTTTTCTGGAGAAGTTCGGCGATATACATTAACTAAACAGATCTTTGAGCATGATTTTCCTTTTACGCCTTGCCCACATACTTCTGTGCAACTGGCTGTGTTCACAGGATTTGGGCCCTCAGACTCCCCGCCGTGACTCTGGGTTGGGGGATTAAAGTCTTGAGGTGTCCATGGAGGTGGACCGACATGCATGGCAGACACATGAGCATCGCTATCACATTCTGAGCATTGGATAATAGCTTTACAGTCTCGAGCCCTGTGATTTGTGGACGCACAACATTTAAAACAAATGGCGTGCTCTTTGAGAATGTTCTTTCTTTCGTCTAGTGTTTTCATTCTAAACCCCCTGCATTTGACGAGTGAATGAGGTTTTTGGTGGATAGGACATTGTTTGTCTGGATCGAGTGCTGTCAATTTAGCCGGACTGATCTCTATTTTATTCACTGCTAGTGGAACTCTGTATTTGTCTCGTCTTACTGATGTCTTACCAACCCTTGGATTTATTACGTTTGAACACTGTAACATAAAGCTAGGGTCTGTTCTCATTTCAGCGTAGTCATTTACGAACCGCACAAAATACGAAAAAGGTGGATAGACTGCACCGTTTTCCCTTTTGTATTTGGTACCTTGTGTAACCCATGACTCCTGGAGTCCATATGGGAGTTTTTCAACTATCGGGTTTATGCCCCTTGGTGTGTCGAGAAAGCTAAGACCCGGCAAATAACTTTCACTTTTGGCATACGATAGCTCTAACAGAAGATCAGCAAGCTCCTGCAGTAAGTGAGTGTCTTTGTTGGAGATTCTTGGAAAAGTCTGCAACCGTTGGAAGAGTGAGGATTCAATTACCTCTGGAGAGCCATAAGTCTTGTCTAGCCGCTGCCACAGACGTTGGAGACCTGCCTGTGGATTACTCACGTGGACCGCCCTGATCCTCTGAGCGTGTTGAAGAGACTCCCCGCCGAGCCACTTGGTGAGAAGGTCGAGCTCTTCGCTGGGCTTGAGATTGAGGCCTTCCGTCGCGTTGCAGAACATGGACTTCCAGGACAGGTAGGACTCTGGCCGGTTGTCGAAAACCTTGAACCCCGATGTCAGCAGATCACGCCGTGCTAGATAGGCTGCTAAATTGGACAGTTCACTTTGTGGGGTTGCTGAAGGTGTAGGCTGGTGTGAGATGTCCGTTCTCCCACGATGAGATTGGAGATGCTCTTCGTCAGCGATGTCGATGTGACGCACATGTGGAAAAGCACCAGCTGATTTTGGGCTATTTTCTGGTTGTTGAGAGTCATTGTGCCTAACCAGGTGCTCAGTGTTTGGCGTTTGTGTGCCATCTGCTTGCACACGCTGGTCGTCAAAGTGAGCATGCACATACTCTTGTGCACGCCTGATGGAGGGGGGTGTCTTGGAAAATACCCCTTGCTCGCTGAGGTCGACTTTGGCGCGCTCCTCTTCTTCGAAAGTCGCCTCCCAAACTTTAGCTGCGGCGAGCGCTGCTTCTGCTTCACCTTCCGTCTTCAGAGCGTGTAGTGTTGCCTCGATGCGTGCCTTCTCGACCTCCATGTCGATTTGGCGTTTGGCGTACCGTGCTCTGGCGTAGGCAGCTTCGGCGTCTGCTCGTGCTTGTGCAGCAGCTTGACTCGTTCTGGACCGGCGTGAAGAATGAGAATGACTGGCCTCCGACCTGGTGACCACTTGGCTGATAGGTGGTGAAACTTCTTGCTGAGACATCTTGGGTGCTTGATGTGTTGAAAATCTTTTTACTCTTCTGCCCTCAGCCGAGCGTATGGCTACTCGACTTTGGCAGCGAGCTAAACCGACAAAGAAACTTGGAGGCCCGAACTCCTTCCTCTCATTTATTTCTTTGTGTCAACGTGTGTGCGTGTGTGTGGTAAAACTGAAACATACATAAAACACAAATGTTATACACAAAATAAAAGGTTCTATACAATAACATGTTTATGTAAATAACAGAAAACTGGCTCCATTATGAGCAAATGAAATGAAGTGGCTACTTTAGCTTAGCACAAAAACGTGTGGGTTCGCGCCACATAAATAACAACAAAATAACAGAATAGACACACCAAAATTACATCTAACCCATTGTTAAAACGTACAAACTTACAGATTTTGTTTTGTCAAGGGTTCCCAACGATGTATGGTGCAGAGGAGGTGTGTAACGTCTTAACACCTCAAGGCCTCTTTTCCAACTGAAATAAAAAGTTCTTTCTGCCTGCTGCTTACAGCAAGTCGCCACTAGGGGAAGCCGAGCGCAAACAGCAATACCAAAGAAAAACTTAAGATTCTGAGTTAGAATAGCGACATCCTGTGGACGGATGAACAATGTACAATCTTAGAAAGAAATTAAACCCAAAAAGTAGTCAACATAAGACCAGAGGACATAACAAAGGTGTTTACAAATATAAAAAAATATTGTTTTTTTAAAAAAACAATAATTATCTTGATTAAAAAATGTATGAATTGCTTCTTTTTTTTTTTTTTTCTTTTTTTCAAAAGATCAGAAATACTCACTTACTTTATACAGGGTTAAACTTGTGTCAACCTTTATTAAAAAAAAAAAAAAAAGCTGTCCAGTTATGAGATTTTGACGGTATGATAACCTTAAGCAAAAATATCACGGTTTCATGGTATCACAGTATTTTAATTAAAGCTCTAAAACAGGGTTCGCTAAATCTGGACCTCAGTGCCACTTTTCCTGTTGTGTTTTCCACGTCTCTCTCCCCTAACACACCCGAATCAAATGATTATGTCATCAGCAACGTCTCAAGAAACCTGATAATGATCCAGATTATTTTGATTCAGGTGTGTTGGAGGAGGGAGACATGGAAAACACGACAGGAAAAGTGGCACTGAGGTCCGGATTTAGTGAACCCTGCTCTAAAATGTTTTACTTTGAGAGATCTGGATTTAAAAAAAAAAAAAAAAAAAAAAAAAACTTTTTTCCATTGAACAGGATTGTTATTTTTCAAAACATATTAGCGAAGTGAAACATAAGTATAATGTTGAGTTAAAATAATTAAAAAAAAATAACAAAATAACTGAAATAATCAAAATAAAATTAAAATAAATGTAGTCCTTCAGGTGAGCCTAAACCCACAGCCACAGCTCAACATTATTGCCATCAGAAAAAAAATTATTGAATTATTTTACATAAAAGCATGTGCGTATGACTTGTATCATGTTTACATTATACACACACTCTCTTTCTCAACAAAGACAGCTACCAGAGAGAAAAAAAAAACGTTTTAGCATTGCTAGACACACTAAACACACACAACTTTTATTTTTGGATAAATGCAAAATCATATTGAAAGGAATTGCCACCTCGGCAGTCACCCTCCACAAACATGTTTTATATGTCGGTTGGCCCTCCTCTAAGACGCGGCCGTCTGTAACTTTTCTGTATGCCGAGGTATTCCCATACCAGCAATTTCGGGGTTTTTTTGATGGGAAAAAAGTTCAGGAGTGTCACCTCCTCCAGCCTTGGTGTAGCACAGCTGACTCACTGACACTGAGCAACAACCAGTGGGGGATGGTTGAGCCTTACAGCCTTACAAGCGAGGGATTTTTCCATGCATTTTTAACATTAGGGACGGTATGACGGAAAGTTTTTGCGGTTTTAAAACCTTGACGTTTTAATACCACGGTATACCTTGAAATTGGTAATCAGCACATGCCTAGTAGTGACCGCTGTCCTTGAAAGGGCTTAAAACACTTTCATGCTTGATATCTATGTAATTGAATAGCATTCATATTATATTGATTTGTATTATTTGACTCCAAAATGACTTGAAGTTGACTTTTTTGTTTGCCCCCATCAAAGTTGAAGTTTGTTGGAGAGTATAGAGGGTGCACTTGTCCTTTGGCCACATGAGAAAAGCTCCGCAGGGGGCTTCCTCGCCAACCCCCCTTGCTCTTTATCAAGCGCGTTAAGGCCAAAAGGCTCCTTAATGGGAACTTGTCTTAAACAAATAGGGCGCACACAGGAAGGAGTCGTCTTCCTATTAGCGGCCATGGGAGAGAGGCCTCCGTTTGGCTTTTATCGTATGCCAAGATAAGTCCCTTATCAGCATATAGAGCACAGATTGGAAGCTTCACGTGCACGTGTAAATTAGAGCAAACTATCACTGAGTGGAGTGTGGGTCACGTGATCTGAGAGACAGACAGCAACGAGCGGTGTGTTTTTGTCCAGATTCCATTTTGGGCTCAAACGTGTGTGACGTGATGCCTGCAATCCTGCCCCCCCACAAACAAACCCCTTCCTCCCACCTTCTAGAGAGTGAGGGGGGAGGGAACGAGAGAGAGTGAGACCACCCTCACTGGGATCACAGCCCCTCAATCAGGCCCTTTCACACCCTGTGAACCTGAAACAATCAGGCTTTAATAGCAACTGTCTGTGTGTCTGTCTAAAGAAGCATGCAGGGACAGAAGACAAAACTGTGCGGATACTGCTAGATTCCTCATTAAAATGGCATTTTATGTTTATTTGGGTTATCTTTGTTACGTTTGTGTGACGTCTATAGCTGTCAATGGCAGCCAACGAGTTGACATTTAAATATATACTAAATAAGGTTCTCTCTGATTGAATCGCCATTCTCTGTAAATGAAATATGGATAGCAGCTTTGCTGAGATCGGTAGTACGCAATATCTGTGTCTCTTCTGAACCAAATTGTCATTGACGAAAACCAGCTAAATGACGAAAACTATAAATGAAAAAACATTTTAGTCAACTGAAATAAAAACGTCAGAGACGTCAAAATGACAACATTCAAAATGACTAAATAAATCTTTTATTATATTTTATACAGGTGAATCCTGCACTTGACAAATAACAGCATTTCAAATTTTAATTCAAAGATCATTAATTCAAGAAAACTAAAAATACTAACAAATCTACCCAGAATTTAATCAAAACTATCTATTAGAGAAAAAAATAAATCTAAACTATATAAAATTAAAACCTTTGATTATAACAAAAATCCAAACTATTATAACCTTGCTCTGAACGACGCGTTTTGATCATTTGCACTTCTATTTTCACTCGGCAAATGTTGTCACTAACTCCATATTATTATGACAGTCTTATGACGCCGCTGTCAAGTAAAGTTGTTCCGGTTAATATTTTTTGGTGTAAATATTCCATAATACAGTGAGGACAGCTGCGGCTTATAGTCCGATGCGGTTTATCAATGAAGTAATGCCGTTTTTGGGTCCAATTTAATGGGTGGCGGCTTACAGTCAGGTGTGCCTTATTGTCCAAAAATACGGTAGTTTGGCATATTTTGAACAGTCCCTCAAAAAGAATCGAATGTTCATTTTTAGGAGTGGGAACTGGAAATGTTCTGATCGAGCGAGCTTCAGATCGGGATGCCGATCGATCTGGTCCGATCACGTCATTTTCAAAGTATCGGAATTAAATCGTTTTCTAATTGTATTTAACATTACAGACATAATATGGTACACACATCCAGAGTCTTTAGTTTAGGCTTAAGGTAGGGTTATCAAATTTATCCTGATAACGGCGGTAATTAATTTTTAAAAAAATGTATCACGTTAAAATATTTAACGCAATTAATGCATGTGCTGCACGACCCGCTCACGCATTGTCGTGCTCAATCTGTAATGGCGCCGTTTTACCTATGTAGAGAGATAAAAGGCAGCGCAAAATGAGTAGAGTGAATTTTGGCAGCCTTGGGAGCCTTTTTTTAATTGGCTAAAGCCTTACAATCCCTCTCCCTACGATTATAAATATCATGGGAAGCAATGTGAGGAAGCAAGGTCGCAATTGATCTTTTTCTTAACACCTTATGTTATTTCCCAATGCAGAGAAGATATATCAATTGGTAGCACTACGCACAGTCATGGTTCCATTTCCCATCATGCATTTGGGCATGGCTACAGTATCATTTACTGAAAGCTCAAGAAATACACGAGATGGCAATATTTAGTCACAATATACAAAGTCACAAGTCTTTCTATCCATGGATCCCTCTCACAGAAAGAATGTTAATAATGCAAATGCCGTCTTCAGGATTTATTGTCATAATAAACAAATACAGTACTTATGTACTGTAAGTTGAATGTATATATTCGTCCGAGTTTTATTATTTTTTTTCTTAATGCATTGCCAAAATGTATATAATCGGGAAAAATTATCGGGAATGATTGGAATTGAATCGGGAGAAGAAAAAAAAAAAGCAATCGGATCTGGAAATATCGGGATTGGCAGATACTCAAACTAAAACGATCGGGATCGGATCGGGAGCAAAAAAACATGATCGGAACAATCCTAGTGGGAACCTCTTGATACGTCACGATATGATACGATTTGCGATACCAAGCTCACGATAACAATGATCTGACGATATGGCGATACAACGATTATCGATAGATTGATCAGGAAATCATTCTAGGATTTTCTACAAACAACTAATAAACAGAAAAACAAGCTTCTGCTGTGAATTGGAATGAGTTTATCACGAGTAGACGTCCAATCCATTTGAATTGGGAGGGTGGCAGCGAATGAACATTTGTTCATTCGCTGCCATCCCTCCCACTTCAAACAGATTGAACGTCTATGGCCGTCAGTGGCAGCCAATGCCAGGCAATGAGGTCATTTTGGGCCATTTAAGGTCATTTACCTGTTGATTTTGGGGTATTTTATGAGTCACTTCCTGGTTATTTTGAATTACAGAACAGGAAGTGACCTGGGAATCACCCAAATGGATAGGCAGTGACTCAAAGTCAACAGGAAATAACCTGTAAATGCCCTAAAATGAACAAAAAGTTACCTGTAAATGCCCCGAAAATCGGACCGAATGACTGTGAATGCTCTGGTTTTGAATGAACGAATGAACTTTCCCAGTCTAAATGGATTGGGCGTCGAGCACCGTCAATGGCAGCCATAGAGTTAACTGAGACAATATTATGGTATTATGGAAGATTTTGGTAGCAACTTGATGGTTCCTTCGATTCTTGACAGGAGCATATCGATAACCTTTATGGATACAAAATATCATGAAATATCACCATTTTGATATTTTGTCACACCCCTATTCATTTTCCAGCAGTAATATTTAGAATATACGAGTACTATAATAGAATAGAATAGAACAGAATATCCTTTATTGTCACTTTACACTTGTTAAAAATAAATTATGCAGCCCCTCCAGTGCAATACAAGCTTAAAAACAAGACCATTCAGGCGATGTAAACTGTAAAGCTATATACAAGCAAAAAGAAAATTACACATATTCTGCACTAAAATGCAAAATGCATATTATCTATCAATGGCCCGCTAGTTTAATGCTCATATACAATGGGAGACAAGCTTTAATTAAAATTACCAGTTACACAAAAAAACTAAGTTATATATATGTATATATAAATATATATATTAAAGAATCAAGAACAGATGATGTGGGGAAAAAAATTGCAATCTTTTTTTGGTCAGATCGCCCAGCCCTCATATCTACATAGTATGTGAAAGTACAATGCGACCGCTTCAAAATTCGCCTTTCCATGTCTTTTCCACTCGCTAATTATCTCCACTTCACAATTGGTAATTTGGTTGTACATTTGGGACAAGTTAGATGACAGACTGTGCGGCAGGAGGCAAAGCAACATGTTGATTGTATCTTATTACAGTACATGGGCTGCTTTTATTCAAGCATGTGCCTCAAGCAATGTTTGGATGTGTGTGGGCGTGCATGGTAGCTGCTGCTTTCTGTGTGCGGTTGCTATTATACATCGATTTCTTGCTAAGTTCTAAAGCAGACGTAAAAACGTGACATTCTATGCATATAGAATGTGAGAAATGTGATTGGTATACCCTAAAAAGTACACACTGAAAACAAAAGCGCGAGTATTATAGTTGATTCATTTCTACACGACTGAAAAATTGAGGTAGCCCATTTTAGTTAACTTCTCAGTGGTTTAAATAATGACTGTTGTATCGGATGATGACATCAGCCTTCACACTGCTTGCGTCATTGTGTTTTCTAAAATTGTTTTGTGGAATGTGTGAATTGTTTGGCTGGTAAATTTGACTGGTATCTGAGAGGCGATCACTTCATTGACTTGGCAGCTTTCTCCAACATGCCATACTACTCTATTGAAAGACTCGCCAGACTTGCCAAAGCGTTTCATACTGTACAGAGAGTTGCGTTCAACGCCGTCATAAAAAGCTCCATTCTCAGGTACCGCACTCACAAATCAAAGCAAAAATAGGGTGAACTACCGCTCTAAAGTTGTTCAAGATATGATTGATGTGTTTGAATATTTTATACTCCTCCCTGATATATATATATTTTTTCACTAATAGTGGTTGACTTTTTGAAAATGATTTTTTTTTTTTTTTTTAATGTGTGCATATGTGTAAAAAAATAATAATAAAGGTTGTTTTTTTCCAAAAACTATGTTTAAAAAAAAAAGAGCCTTTTTCATATACAAAGAAAACGAAGATTTCAAAGATTTTCTTTTCTTTTCATTAGAAATATTTTTATCTAAAAAACAACTGTTTTTTAAAATGCAGAGAAGTTGGTGAAGTATACAATATTTCACAAGATTTTATTTACTTTCAAGTAATAAATCCTTTTTTTCCTTGTATTTAAATGTAATATACAATCTTCAAAGGGGATAGTTATTGTTTTTTTGACGATTCCCAGTTATAAATAAAAAAAAACAAACAAAGTGAACACACCTTTCAAAATGATGTAAATCTAAACATAAGACACATATGATCTTTTAAAAAAATGTCACGCATGTGGTCTGCCCCAAAACAAGAATTTTCTAAATTTGTCTCTTTTATACCTGAAATAATTTGTCACTTTTTCTTCCACCCATTTTAATCCAATCATGATCATTTTGCCTAACTTACTCCATTCTTATTCCTCGAATCATCAAGTGTTGTGCCTCGCTGGCGCCACGATGAGTAGATCCAATGCCATAACAGAAGTCTTGACGTGTGTGAATTACTACCGCAGTCACTGATATGCTGACACGTCAACCCGCCGCAGGTCAAACGTCCCCAGATTTATGAGCGCGACGCGCGCAATGACGCCCGTTTTGCAGACTTTCGCCAGCCTTGAGGCTCCACGCGGAATGTCACGGTCGCGCCGGACGATACCGAGGAAAACTCGACACCTTGAGATGATGCACTAATGATTTACGACGCTCTCGAAGGTTAACTGCCTTGGAGGGTGATAGATGTCCCATTCATTTGCAGTGAATGGTCATGTTTCAGTCCCACTGATGGCGATAATTGTCCAATCCATTTGAATTGGGAGCGAATGATCCCTCTCAGTTTAAATGGATTGGACGTCTAATCGCTGTCAATGGTAGCCAATGAGTTAAAAGTGCCTGTGACAGAATAAAAACAATCTTAAAAATAGCATCATTATGTGAATTAAAATCATATTTTGTGACGATTCCACTATATACAACAATTTGGCAAAGCGTAGATGACGAAAAATGAGAGTAACGATTTCAGCTGATTCGGCCCATTGAGGGAAAGATTCAGAATGAGGAAAATGCGAAAGAGTAAATGTCATCATTATTTTAATTTCTTTACTCTAATATTTTTACAGGATATTCTTTTAATCTAAGTATTTTTCCCCAATTGCTAAATAAATTGTATGGTCATGACAAATTACAGTCTTGTGCTAAATGGAATATGAAATATTCATAATGCATTTATTTAGTACAACATGGAAAAATTACACCATAATGGTCAAAACTATTGACTTCTTGCACCTCCCGAACGATATTTTAATGCCACCGGAGTTAGTCCGGCTTTTGCCACTTCCCCGCCCCGCCTTCGGAGATGGAGGAAAGAGCGTAAACAAAACAGGAGGCTGACAGCTAGGCGACATGCTAACCCGAACAGAGCGGCTCTTCCAAGTCTCTTTCTCGCCTTTCGAAAACGAAAAATCACATAAAACTACCCCGACTTATGTCACACACAGCGGCGGGGGTTATTGTCCTCACCGATCGGCCATCCCCTGGCGGCGAGCAAGTTTCGGCTCGTCGTTCTGCTGCGGCCCCGGCACGCAGGCAGTGCTCGTCGCCGGGGATGCAGAGGGGAATGAACGCCTAAAATAGGACATTCTCAGTATAGGGCTCTTTACGCGGGCACGCGACGAGGACATAGAGGGCGGAAGTCTCTACACAGTCGAGAACCGGAGACGAGAGCGGTGGGCTCCCTGGGTTCAAGCCTAGGATAGCCTCTTTAGGCGGGCACGCGAAGGGGACTGAGGGGGGTGGAAGTCTACACAATCGAGAACCGGTGACGAGAGCGGGGTGCTCCCCGGGCCCAAGCCGAGGATAATGCTCTATAGGCGGGCACGCGTTTATAGGCCGGTGACCATAGTGTGTGACAAGCACACAAGGTCGTCGGCTGAGTGGCCTTCTCGGTGGACAGGGAGCATTGTCACCCACAAAATGCAAGCCATCTCCTTATTCAAACGTTTGCCATGATCCCAGTATTTGACATAACATAAAACACATAGCTTACTTATAGCTTATTGTCAGACTTATTTTGCCCAATATTTGCGGTGAACAGGATCTTTTGGAAATCCAAAAAGCCTCACACCACTCTCCTTGGTGTAGCAACAAAAGCCTGCAGCACATTGGGCTGCAGTGACACAAAAAATAAACGAATTAATCAGCTGAATCGGCAGTCCTTCTGCATACAATAGTAATGGCTGTATTGTGAAAATGATTAGTCGGGTGACGTCACATTTGCCTTCTTACTCAATCCAAAAACCATGGCCGGAAGTCTCTAATTTTTGTAGCGCAGTATTTAAAAAATCGAATAAATCGCTTCCACACACATCCAAGTGGTCCATTTCATTCAGGAGCATAAACTACCGCGTGTAATATAAAATAAACATGCTTTTTTGTGTCACAGGCATTTTAAGGTTGACGAATATGCGTCAGAGTTCTCTTTTGGCATGAGTATAATATTACATCGGATTCTGGGAATAATATATTTGGACAATGCCAACCAATTTGGGGGACTAACTGCAGAAGGGAGAAATTTTGGTTCAAAGGTGGCACTTTTGGTATATTCCAGGGCTTAGTAGTTTGTGAAAGTTGCAAACTCCTACTTTGGGAAACCTCAATTGTAATTAGTTATACTAGCTAGATTGGTGGAATGGAATTTAAAAAAAAATGTTTGTACTGCATGGAATGTGGGTGGATTACACTCGGGAAAAGTTGGGGGATAAAATCTGTTGAGTTAGATTTTTCTGCTGATTAAAACAGACAAACAAACAAAAAAATAGCATGCTGATTCTAAAATTGCGATCAGTTTGCTTCTCTAGCACATCAATTTTTTTTTTCTCCAAAGCTTAATTACTTACTATGTTGTTATTACTTGTACTAAGCTAGCCAAATCTTTTGTATAAACGTAATAGTGTTAAATAAACATTGCGGTCATGCCTTTTTCTTTTTTATTTCCAATATATGTCTATATATACTGCATGTATGTATGTATGTATGTATGTATATATATATATATATATATATATATATATATATATAACAGCGAAGTTGCCAGCATACTCTTTTGAAGGCATCGGGAGCGAGGTTGCAAACGTTTCATCCACTTACTATATCATCTAAGTTAATTGAACTCAGCTAATCAAGTTCACAATGTTAACTTGATAAAATGAGTTAGGAATACTCTGAATGACAACCCTTTAAAAAAGAAAAAATGAAGAAATTACAATGCAATTCTTTTAATGGCAAAGAGCCGGGATGAATTTGTTCACATATTCACCATAAGAGGCTGCCATTGTGTTTTTAAACGTATCCCCAGATAAAGTTAACATACAGTTAAAATACTTAGTGTATACTTTCTATAGTTTACTTTACTGCCTTAGGCTAGCGAGGGAATAGAGTAGCCTGGTGGTCCGCCAGGCTTATAAAACAATGAGGGGAAACCCTGCTAGGGACATAGAGAAAAACCGACCAGTTTTGGATTTTGTGTTCCTAAGTGTAAAGGAATGAAAGTTTAGAGATCAGTTCAAGGATTTACCATGAAACTGCATTATACTTTTCTTTTTTTCATTGCAAAAATACTTTATGAAAATGAAGTAATAGCTTGTAACCAGACAATGCCAGTAAATCACTACATTTTCCTAGTGCTTGGTATTGACATAATTTTGATCATTTGCCATTAAAAAGTAGGTGCGATGGCCCGTCTTCCTTATGTCAAAGCAGGAAGAAATGCTTATATTGGCTGCGGATGAGACTAAACTTTCCATTAGTATTAAGCATGATATGTTTTGGAAAGGGAAGAAGCATTTGACAGTGAGAGTGAGATGCATGTTGTTTTAAATGTGCAGCCGCTCCAGTGTACGCCCATGGGCTGCCGCTGCTGCTGCTGCTGCTGCTTCTTGGGTGGGCTGCAGGGAGGGAGTATAGGAGGGAGGGAGGCCTGACGTCGGAGCCAAAAAGCAGGGGGAAAGTTGCCGACTGCTGGCTCGGCTGCTCGGGGAGCTCGGCTGCTTTTTTTCCCCCTGCTGGAACGCATTTCCAAGTCAAGCGTTCCTGACCGCCGCACACTTGGCTTGGCTTTCTAACGCTCGTTGACCAAACATGTTTTTCCGTTGTTGTTTTATTCTACTATCGCGCCCTTTGTCTCCTTGTTACTACATTAGTTAGTTTTTCACTGCCTTGTTTCAAGCAGCTTGGATTAAAAAGAAAAGAAAAAAAAAAGAGAAAAGTCAGAATTTGGATCAGATAGACATCGTTGTGGCTCCTCTATGGGTTTTTTTGAGCCCTCATCTAGACTTGATGACAAGGAAAGACAACAAATAGCGACGACAGTAAAAGATAGTCTTCAAATCATAACATGAGAAAGCTACAGTGCCTGAGAAGGGTCGTACAGTTTGCAAATACCAAAAAAGCAGAAGAAAAATACATTAATGCTAATAGCCGCTTACAATGTTATCCAGTAGCAATAAAGCCTTTAGCCGTTATAACCACTAATGTTATCCAGCCAATGTGCTTACCAAATTTACTGTCACACACTTCCATTGTAAGCCGTAAATCAGACTTAAAACTGAATTAAGCACACTAACGTCTGACTGGCAGCCAACGTCATACAACGATCTCTAATGGATGATAACATTGCTATTTGTATTTTTGTTTTTTTCTTTGCAAAGAATTTGGAATTTGCAACATTTCAGAAATTTCATGGAAAACATACAACCTGTGTTAAACCGCTAATGTATTGTCAATGTATTGACTATTGATTGTGAGCAACAAGCACGTTAGCTGAAAATCAGTTTCTAGTAAAAAAGAAACCCAAAACAGGAAATAAAAATCTTTACAAATATAACCAATAATATCTCTTAAAATGCCTCATTCAAGAGGTCAAAAGGCAGTTACGTAACTTTTAATTTTAATGTTACAAACACCCGATTTCCATAAAGGTTACACTGCACACTGGCATTTCCTCCCCTTTACAGACTGCCATCTTGTGCATTTGGCTGCTAATTGACTTTGAAGGTATTACGGTTATTGGTAGGCTTGTAAAGCACGTCGTCTTTATTTACAAGAGAAGGAATAAAAAGGCCGAAGTGGGGCGAGCACTGCTGCTGACCCCACTGTAAGTGATCGCGGCAATTGAATGGTGTTCCTTCAGAGGGGAGAGGGTGGGGAGCCAAGGGGGACATCTGGTCCCGTTTGCTGAAAACTCCAGACCACTCCCCGATTACATAATTGTGCCTATTAATTACACTGAGGAGGGCCCTCATTTCCTGTTAGCTAACATGCCTGTAAAGAAGGGTTCTTCATTTGATTACATGTGTCTGGACATAAAACATGGCCTCCCGCGGGTATTAAAAAGACCCCATAAACGTCAAAAATACCTACACTCCTACTTTGTGTGTGCTACTTTATAATGATTTACTGCCACCTTTTTAATTATCATTTTACTCCAATCAGGCGTTTGATCAAGGTTGTAAAGACTTTTCAGAACCACTCTAAACAACATTTACATAATCACATACAGGACTGGATGATTGGGCAAAAAAATGTTAACGTTATTTGTCCTATCTCGATTTTTATGTATGTTAAGACTCTGTATTGAAAACAGTGAAACACAAACTTTATTTTCGATTTTGTCTTCGAACATCAGAGAAATATTGATTATGATTGCTGTCATGCACATTTCCCATGTTTGACCAAGGCATTATACTCATGGCTAATCGCCGAAATTGAATTTTTTTGCAAACAATGATCATACAATTGCCCAGCCTTATTGTTATTTGGCTGTTCTGGTCACCAAATATATACAGTACATCGGTGTGTGATTGGTTGAATAAGATGCATTATATAGGGTGGAGCGGAGCAACTTGCTTATTTAAATTTGGCGCCTTGAAGCGATGGTTACTCTGAAGATGGTAGGGATGGACTTATTTTAGAGGGTGGGGCTTAAAGTTTGGTTCTTAACGTGCGTTGTTTATTTTGTGTTTATTTTTCAGGAACCCCAGTGAACATCATGGAGTGGAGGAAGTTGGAACGCACTTTCGCGGTTGAGGCATTTTTTTTTTTTTAGCGGTCGCTCAATCATCGCACCGCGACGTGCATTCCATAGATATTTCAATATTGCCCGGAAGTCGATTGTTTCATGGGTAAACAACTTCAGGGAAACGGGTAATGTAAAGAAAAAGAAACCTGGCCTTCCACAAACAGAAAGGACACCCCAAAACTTTGATGCGGTGAGACAATCTGTTTTGAGATCTTCCCGACAGTCTGCCCGCAAACACGCATCTGCTCTTGGGTTGTCTGCTCGTTCTGTGAGACGAATACTCCAGAATTGAGATCACAAAACAGATTGTCTCACCGCGTCAATGTTTTGCGGTGTCCTTGCTGTTCGTGGGAGGCCAGGTTTCTTTTTCTTTACATCGCCCTTTTCCCTGAAGATGTTTAACCATGAAACAATCGACTGCCGGCCAGGAGCACGACCACGGGGGGCAATATTGAAATGTCTACGGAATGCACGTTGCATTGTGACGATTGAGCAACCGCTTGAAAGAAAAAGGCCTCAATAGCGAAATCGCGTTCCAACTTCTTCCACTCCATGATGCTCACTCGGGTTCCTGAAAAATAAACACAAAATAAATAATGTACGTTAAGAACCAAACTTTAAGCCCCAACCGTTCAAATAAGTCCATCCCTACCATCCTCAGAGCAACCATCGCTTCAGGGCGCCTAATTTAAATAAGCAAGTTGCTTTGCCCCACCCTGTATTTGTGGGTTTTGAAGTTTTTGCACTTATGAATGTTCAATCCACTTGTATGGATGTTGTGTGTTGATATCTCGTAGAAACAATTAGACAATTATACGATCTTTTCCAGATTAAAGTATGCCACGATTCGATTGGATTCAAGGGCCTTCAATCAATTTAAGATGATAATATATATGTACATAACACAGTCTGTAACATTTTACCGAAAGTAACAAAAAATACAAGGCAATTCTGATGTTTTGGAGAATTTTCTTTCTCAAACATTTCATACATCTGAATGAAAACTTATTTTTAACCCGTTCAATGCCACTGACCATCATAGACATCAAATCCATTCTGAACTGGGATGGCTAGCATTGGGTGATCATGTTTGACTGCAATTGACAGCGATAGACGTCCAATCCAAATTGACTGCCAGGCCTCCCAGTCAAAATGAAATGGACTTTTATCACAGTCAATGGCAGCCAAACACTGATCAAAAAAATGACCAAGTCGATCAATGTTTTGCGATGCAATCAATTTCGATTCGATTGTGCTTAACCAATTATCTGGGTAAATTTGAAGTCAGCTACCGGTTTTTAACCGCTCATCACCATGTTGTTGCCGGCCACACACAAAGCTTCCCTGTGGGCCGCAGGAATACGGCATACGTGTTGTGACTAGATGGACACAGGTGTGACGGCTGCGGTGGATTTCACACTGCGGCCGAGCCACTGAGGAGAGTTAGTGTGCTTGAGGAATGTAAGGTTTGAGGGGGAGTCAAACCAAACCTAGAATGTCCCTCAGAAGAGCGCATACCTCTGCCAAGCCCCCAAAATTGGAATTTTCTTTCATAGGCATCCTGCGCACATATTAAATTCCTATCTAATGAAATAGTTATTTTTTAAATGCCATTCATAGGTTAGGAGCCAATGAGTTAAATAATAATGTTTTTGTTGGAACTCAAGTTTATAGGATAAGGTAAAAGATGTCAGTCTTTCTCCCACACCGTGACTTGACCTTTTTCTGCACTCAGCGTGAAACAAATGTTACAATGACAATGCGGCTGTCACAGCTGTTGTTGTTTCAGGTCCTGCTTCCGTATTTCTCGCTGCTCTCACTGTATTTCTAGGGATGCACGTGGCAGGGTTGGTCAATACAGCGGATGAAAAATGTAGTATACCTTCTTGTACCGCCATCACTAACATTATTTGCTACTACAACGACACAACAACTGACCACAATTGTGTCTCCAAGCTGATGACTGTGCAGCACTTTCCCGCTTAATTGGACTTTTCCCGACCGCTGATGATTCCCCCAGCAGTCTGACCCCCTCTGTCTTCCTATTCAGCAAGTGACATAGCAGTTGCTCTGCTGTGGCACATTTATTGGCCCTTATTAGGCAGCACCTGTAGTCCATTAAACGGCTCAGAATAGAGGTTGTCCGTGTGTCTCTTTGTATTGTCGCTGTGGTGAGAGGAAAATTTCTTTTGGTGTGTTTGGTCGGTGGGAGAACAATCCTGGAATGTTCAAAGTCTACTGAAGGGACTTTTTGAAAGAAGCTTTTTGTTGAAAGTTGACCTTTGGCATGAAAATGGGGTGAGTGTGTGTCACTATTGGACAGTTGAGCTGAGCATTAGGAGTATACGGTGAATGACAGCGGCGTGAATTGGTTCTAATCAAGTGTTAAAAATACCGTATAGTTTTTTGCAATGGTTTAGAAAATAATGTTTCAGGGAAACAGTCAAATTGAGTTTTTGTACATTTAACTAATTTGCTGCCAGTGACAATGATAACTGAGTGCTTTTATATTTTGAAGCCCCTTTTTGCATGAAATGTTTACTATTGTACGAATTATTGGTTGTTGTCAGGTGTTGAATTCCATTTACTGCTGCCATACAACACTCGGATCTTTTAAAGATCATGTAAATTGACAATAAAGTAGGACTTGCTATCTTACAAATAATAAAGTGAAGTATTGCTAACGGTACCACAAGATTTAAATTGATATAATATTGCTCTGTATATATTAGAGCTGAAACGAATACTCGAGTAACTCGAGTTTAAAAACTGATCCGAGTAATTTTATTCACCTCGAGGAATCGTTTAATTTTGCCAGCTCTAAGCATCATGTTTTGCCCGGACTACTTTTAATGCAGGACAACGCGCTGACGTGCATAGAGGAAGAAGCAAAAAAAAAAAAAAAAAAACCTTACTGCAGCCAATAGCTGCTACAAACTACGCCGACGTTGCTAAAAACTACGCCCGCATGATGCTAGTGTGGTAGCAGGTAGTGTCCGATTATGTCTCATAGATATCGCATGCATTTAGCACTAGATGCGAAATGACAGACTCGGCCACGTCTGAGCAGCGTTAGTAAACAACCGCCATCTTTAGGCAGTAGACTTCTCAGCGCTAATAAATATAATAAATATACATACAGGCTTTATTTAATCTGTAAAAACACAGCGCTGTAGAGTGATGAGGGTGTAAAATTAAAACATAATAAAGCTAACGGTCAGTTTTAGCTCGGTAGTCTTTGCTGAATAAAACACCCAGTAGCATTCCCTAATGTGATCCAATACAGCAGGTATTATACATTTATTTTGAACATTGCAAAAACTCAAAATCCTATCAGTACTTACAGTTTAGAATGACTTAAAACTTAACTTGAACTTAAAAATAGCTTGACACAAATGGAAATTCAATTGAAACACGTGGGAAAAACACATAGCTTTCAAGTGATGTGTGTTATCAAGCGTAATTACATTTTTAGGTAAGAAATATTTGTTTTGTTTTTTTTAAATAAGATTTTAAGTTTTTTGAGTGAAAGCAGTGAATTTTTTTTCCAGTCACATCTGAGATGCAATTGTTGGCAGTTTTTAACAATGTACATCGAAAATAAAGACATTGATTGACTGAAAATGGTTCAATATTGGATTAAATGTCTTTTTTTTTCTCATGTATATTTATAATTGCGCTTTACCTAAAAAATGTTTATCCGATTACTGATTAATCAATAGAATTTTCAGTCGATTATTCGATTACTAAAATATTCGATAGCTGCAGCCCTAGTATACATAAATAGCCTCGTAAGCTGCACATCAACTGTCAAGAGTGACAAAATGGCCTGAGGATTTTTGGTGTGATTTTTATCTGTAGGCAAGTTGAAAGCCAAGTTATTATGAATGAGGAAGTTGCAATTTTGCCAAATAGCCTTTGAAGGTGTTTAGCCCCTATATAGTGGGATGCGTTGGCCAAAAAACCCAGCTTTTTACTGACTCAAAACAATCTTGATGGGTGAGAAGGTGTAAAAGTTCATTGTTATGACTCAGCAGTTCAGCGCCTTAATGTTCTCAATCTTTGCACATTTTTAGCACTTTTCATGTATTTAGAATCAAATCATGAAAATGACGTTACAGGATCTGGAAGGCAAATGACTCTTGGGGCACTACTGTTCTTTTTCACAAGATTTATTATGAGAGGTTGATGAGATTCCTTTGCAAGTAGTCGGTGGAGAATGATTTGATCCTTAACAGTTCAGCCCTCAGTGCCCCTCCCCCCAGCCTGTCTCCGCTCGCCTTGTGTGTCCTGGCTCACACTAGGGCTTCCTGTGGGATGAAGACGGAGCCTCGGGGGCAACGGGACACGCCATTTGTGAGCAGTTCGCTAGCATGCTGCAGCTTGTCACAGGCGTTTGGCGTTGAGAAGCGTTTGTGCTTTCAATGACACGTTGTGTCTGTCTTAAGCGCGATTTTGGATGAAAATTCTGCATGACTGAGCTAAAAATGCTTTAACTGTCCATGAAAGTTTTAGTAGGTGGGAAAATAGTTCACTTTATGGCAATGGCAAATAAACAATAGCAGCTTACTCATTCCCGCTCGTGTCTGCTCACCCACTAAGACGAACAAGACAGTCTCTTATTAGCGTGTTGTCAAAGAGCTCGCCTTGGAAGTGGCTTTACTTCAGCGTCCTGGTTGGCCATCGGGGTGGACTTGTTGATGCATCTGTGGTGTGTGGCTTACCACTAGTCATTGCCTGGAGGGCCCTACTTGTCCCACACACGCACACCAATCAAAACCCACTAGCTAATCCACGGTAGTTTATAAATGGCTAATAATCATGGCACAAAATAAACAGAAAAATAACCAATAGTGTGTAGAGGGGTTATGTTTTGCCCGTGTTTGTGTGGATTTTTTGATTTGCATTACAAACTGTAAATTGTTTATCGTTTCGAATAGTTTGGTCTAGGGCTGCAGCTATCGATTATTTTAGTAGTCGATTAATCGATGAACTAATTAGTTCGAATAATCGAGTCATCGGATAAGGAACATGAAAAATTAAAATACCTGAGTTGAGCCTCGAAATGGTATTTCAAAAAAAAAAAAATCAATGAGGATCTTTGTAAAACAAAACAATAATTGGCTAACTTAACATAGCAAAAGTCTGCTAGCTTAAATGCTATAAAATGCTAAGGTTTTTTTTTTTTCAATGCTCTTAACAAATGGTTCAGACATACATTCCCACACTCCCACAAAAAATGTCTAAATATACCTGTAAACTGAATTACAAATGCATTAAAAAAACCTTAGCTCAAACAAATCTTGGCTCACGTTGGTCTTAACCAGGAGCAGTTGGATTCAGCCATGTGAAATGAGGCAGACCACAGGGCAGTGTATCCACCCTAATCAATAAAATAAAATGCAAACACTTTCAAAATAAACCATTACAACATTATTTTAATTAAACAAATACTCAAAGCAACAAAATTCATTTCGAATATTTTTTTCTAATCGAATAGTCGAGTTAATTGATTAATCGTTGCAGCACTAGTTTGGTCTACTTGTGGCCAGTTAAGGTGGCCTTTCGCCTTTTTGAGAAAAACTGTAATGATCTTTAAACCCTTTGTTTTTAAGAGTTGTTTAAAACGAATTAGTGTCATTACTGAAAGAGGCCTGTTTCTGGTCTGAAGATATCCAATTCCATGAAGAAAGTAATGTTGTTTTGGTTGCTTGTTTATATGACAACTGCATTTTTGTGAATGAGAAACATTTACCATTGTGTCACAAACTTGAAATCTTTGGAATTGGTGGCTGATCCAGTTGTTGTCTTTACAAACTGAAATGTAGAACCCCCGATCAGTACCGCAAGACATTTATTTTTAAGGGTAATGTATCGTACAGTTTGTTCGTGGCATTTTTCAAAGTGGCCTGATTCGAAACTGATGAGATACAAATCAGTGTTTCCATCCAATTTTTGAGTAGCTATAGCCTGGAGGTGTGTGTCTAGAATGGTCCTGAAATTTGAAGGGCGGTGTTGGTTAGCCTAACGATCATATCAGTAGGTCTGCAAACTAATCCAGAAAGACAAAGGCAGACTGCCCTGATTTGACACTAGTCAATCAAAAGAAACCTACACCTCTGGAACAAGTTACCTGAACGTCTGAAGTACGCTTTTGCTTAGCACTGCATATCCATAACTGGCTATATATTTCAATCTACCTGCTTTCTATTCCTCTTGTGCTTATCTCCATTGCTGATTTCAATTATTATTAGTAGTAGTAGTTTTTGTTATATTTTTGTTTCATTTTTATTTATTTATTTTTATTCTATTTGTGATTAAATGCGATCTTTTGTCTTGGTTTTTACGTTGTATTGATTTAAACGTGATTTTTATGATCTTCATGTGATGTAAAGCACTTTGAATTGCCTTGTGTTGAATTGTGCTATATAAATAAATTTGCCTTGCCTTGCCTTGCCTACAGATTAAGGCCGCAGATTTTGAGGGGCCGTTTACATGGTGACTCTCCGAGAATACGAAAAATGTCAAATTTACATTTGCATTTGCGTCAACATTTGAAAAAGGATGTAGTATTCATGCCAGGCCCTAGGGGGCAGTGCAGATTTACTGGGCAACAGAGAATGATGCACTTTGACCCCACCAAGCTCCCTCAGCCCGGAAAAAAAATATGCCCGCCCACTCGAAGCAATGTAATTTTTCTTTTGTTCAAAAAGGCACAAAAATTGAAACGTTCAACATATTTAATTTAAAATTATTATTAAAACAGTAAATTAAAGCCGACATTCCGCCATATTTACTGTTTTTAATGTTTAGTAGCACCGCTGCGCACGCCCAATGTGACGTGTACGAGTGCTGGCGTTAACGACGCGGTCTCGCGCCGCAGGAGGAAGCCCCCCTCAACCCCCCGCAATCGGATTCTTCCACTTTGGAGGCAGGATTCAGAATTTTTCGTCTTCACCGACACCATATGCACGCGAGGCGAGTCCGCAACTCAGTCATTGCGTCTTTGTGTCGCAGAGTCGCCACGTAAACTTCCCCTAAGTCTCTTCAACTCTTTCCTTTCTCTTAAAGATCTTATCAATTTTTCGTTGCATTGCCCTTTTTATTGCATTAATTCAATAAGCTTCTTCTTTTTTCTTTTTTGTTCGGTCATGACTCCGTGTCTTCATTTGATTGGTTGAATGTAGTGAAACGCCATTCATAGTTTCTTTGGATTGGGTAATTTGGACTCCAGTCATCCTGCGAACCTCATTTGGATAAGCAGTACAGAAGACGACTGAATGATTGCAGCAAGCTGTTGCCTACTCTTGTTTCAATGTTTTAATTATCAAGAAAAAAACTGATTTTACACCATTCTCTCAGGCTAACTACTAATTCGAAAAGTAGCCAGGCAAGCAAATGGCTCTAAGTAGCTTTTCAATAATTTATACATGTCAGAGTAGTTTTAATTTGACATACTTTTTACGTTTGCTTAAGCATTTTTGTTGATCAAGAAGAATTTGCCCTTTTACTCTGTCAAGCTACGTAGAAAAGTAGCCAGTCAAGCTAACTGGCTGTATGCAGCTTTTGGATAAATTGTAGTAAAAGCCTTGCTTTTATTTTGTTCTGTCAAGCAATGTGGTTTCTTCTTGATCAACAAAAAAATACTGAAGAAAAAGTAAAAAATTAAGTAGCCAGTTAGCTTGACAAAACAGAGAAATAGCACGGTTTCTTCTTGAGCAACAAAAAAGCACAAGCCAAAGTTCAAAGTATGTTACATAAACTAGGGGTGTGCCATCTTAGGCACCCCACAATTCGATTCAATAACGATTCAGGGTGCTACGATTCGATTATTGAACGATTACCACGTTTTTGACGATGATCACGATTATCACGGTTATCGATGCATCATACATTACTAATTAATAAAGTAGCCAAACAAATTCATGTCCTTTATTTATTTGAAATATCCTAATGATTTAGCAGGAACAATGGAAACATGCTCATACAACAAAAAGCTGCCCTTAAACTGCATTTAAAAAAAAATTCTTTTAACAAGAAAGTGCAAAAACAATCGAATAATCGAATCGTCTCGTGTCGAATCACGATGCATCTAATAATCGATTTTATTTTTTGGCACACCCTTAATTAAAACTAAGGCTAGATTGATACCGCAGGTCCTATTGCACAAGTCCGATTTTTTTGTCATATCTATTATTTTGGCGTGCCCGTTCAGACTGCCTTTGTCCATTGAGCCCGTTCAAGTATAACGCATGCGCACTAATTCGCAGTCCATAATGCACAGTGGTAACTGATCCGCATGAGCAGGAGCATCAAAACAAATGACCACACATGCTGGCTCAATGTCATTCAAAGGTAATCATATTTTGATTTCCAAAAAGATGACACAAATAAGAGACATAAATAATCCCCGTTTAGTCTTATATTCAAAGTTTATATGAATCGATAGCATGCATGGTTGTGCATGACACACACACACATATAGACAGTTTGCCCCGACTCTCGGCCGTATAAGCGTCTTGAAATATTGCTCATATGGAGCAGAGAGAAAACCGAGCATTCTCAGGATTATCCGCAACACATTTTTTATGACTGTTGTCAAGCCCAACCCTTCCTCAAAAGCCGTGTTCAAGGCAAGCTAAGCGCTAACGCACAGCTGCACCGCTTACCGTCGTGCCCTGTCTCTCTCGGTCTTTGCTGACATAATTGCTGCATGTATTCCGATTTGGGAGACTTGACAGTTTAGACCGCCCGCCACAATCTGGAAAAATGTGGCCCAGATTGGATTTAAACCACATACGAAAGTGACCCAGATCGGATTTGAGATTGTTTACTTCTGCACGACTTGTCCCGTTCAGACCGTCAAGTTCACTCGAGTCGGAAAGGCACGAAAAAATCGGATTGGTGCATTAAGACCTGCAGTATGAACATAGCCTTAGATAAGTGCGATTTATTGAAAAGATGTATACGTAAGTAAATTTGAGTAAATAGTATTTACGACCTACCTCTTGTGTTCTTACTCGCCTCTGACAATAGTGAGTAAAAACATGATGTAGAAAATGCATAGCCTGACTGAAAGCTACTCTTAAAATAATCAAACCCCCCCCAAATTAGCATTTCCTGAACCTAATTCAAGCCTGTCGACTTTTGAGTACAAGTAAACAAGTGCAGACCTCCGAAATCCAAGTTGTGATACGTCTCCGGGTCAACAAGCGTCTTGTTTTAACCTTCGTCAAGTGCCGTTTTTTTTCCCTAAACTGAGGGGCAAGTGAAATTAACGACGAGCAGATAATTCACTGTGCTTTCCGTGTCCTCTCCTCTCAGCAAACACAGTGGAGAGGAAGCGTTCTCAACTTGGAGTGTGAGCCCCAGAGCTCTTCTGCTAACTGACCCGGGGCTCTGAAGAGCGCCACATAACAGGCACCCACACTAGCTTTTGTGTGCACGAGGGTCTTTACATAACCCACATAACCAAGCGCATTGTCTAGCAACCAGTCGGTTGCTGAAGGGCCTTGTAAATGGGGGAAGGGGGGACCCAGAGGCTAGTGGTGCTCAAGCAGAATTGCGAGAGATGTACCTGATATTTTCTTTTATCGGCTATTTCTGTGCCATTGGCAGAAGTTTAATCAGGGGTCTGCAAGCTGTGGCTCAAGAGCTTCGTGTGACCCCCCAAAATCTGCATTTTTACAAATGCCAAACCCCGAATATTTTGGGGTTCATTGCGTAGAGTGCAAGTATCAAACTCAAGAGCTGGTCCAACCCCCTTGCTTAATTTGATGTGAAAGCAAACCATGTGCACTTATAAAAAAGTTGGGATATTGCAAGCGTTTTGTATACGCTGAAGGGCTGTGGCTAGATTTAAATGACTTTATCACTAGTAGACGTCCAATCTATTTGAAGTAGGAAGGCTGTTTGCGAATGAATGTTCATTAATTTGCTACCACTTAAAGGGCAACTGAAGACCTTTCTGGATTTTGGTGATATTTTACGAATATAAACTTTGGACGAGTTCGTCAAAACAACCATGAAATTATCAACACGTAATTGCAAGGATAATTTGCGTTTTTTTTTGTTTTTTTGCACTCCGTTAATAGTCCCTTTGCAAACCCGGAAGTGTGACGTAGGTTCCCCGACGCAAAAGAGAAGACTATCCACAGCTAGCATAGCAGCAACAACGATGTCAGTGACATTTCCACCAAAGGTAACCATTCAGGATCGCTCTTTCGTGACGCTACCGATGGCATAGGCCCCCAGAAAGATGAAATACAATTAATCTCTACATGTTTGAACCTGAGGCGTCAGATGACGGCGATTTACTTGACACAGCATATGTTGTCATGACGCCAATTGACAGCTCGACACTTCACGAACGGGAGAGTGAGTGGTAAGCTTAAGTCCAGCATCGTGATTTTTTTATTTGAGAGAATGCGATTACATTTATATTTATTATATTTATTTATGTTTACATTATATTTTTCCATGCTCTCCACATAGCTTAAACTGGATATTAGGTAATGGGACAGCTCCTACCGATCTAAATATGGTAAAGCTAGCCCAAATGTGGCTAAATGAATGTTATTGATTTTTGAGGCTTTATTTTTACCCTGTGACAGGCCAAAAAACAATGAGCCAAGGACCTATTTGGTGCTGGGGACATTTGAATTTACATAATACCTATTGATATAGTAATAAAATCACATGAGTAGACCTGTCAGCAAACCTATCTACTTATGACGGCAACAGCAACAAAAAAACATGTCGCGCTTCAACAAACAGGCAGTAGGAGTCCCCCTCTTTTTGGACCACTCATAGAGTCTCGAGTCTTCCTGTGAGCAAACCATCGCTTCACATCGAGATGGCATAACGAATCTCGCGAGTAAAACCCAGAAAATGTTTGCAATATATGGCGAGGATAGCGTGGTGCTATATTTCCATGTTCAGAGTGGTGGCGAAGCTCCCTGGAAGCTACGTCATCAGGTAGCGGTCGGCAGGGCGGCGCGTCCCTCGTTGCTATGGTGTTGCTATGGCCATAACTTAAAAACTACGTGGTCAATTATTATTTTTTTTTTTTTTATGTGACTTTTTGAGACAGCGAATGATGCATTTAATACAATTCAACCGAGTAAAACACTCAAGAGCGAAATCCGAAAAGCTCTTCAGTTGCCCTTTAAAATGGATAAGATATACAGTATGTTGCTGTCAATGGGGGCCAATTGTTACTTGTGGCAGCCATATTAGCCGGCCATAAGGGCCGTCCAAATGAAACTACAGTGGTACCTCTACATACGAAGTTAATTTGTTCCAGGACCTTGTTTGCAAGTCGAAATGGTCGTATGTCGAGCGTGATTTTCCCATAAGAATACATTATAATACCATTAAGTCGTTCCACAGCCCAAAAACTTACACTAAATTCTTAATAAATACTGCTGGTACAATTACAAATGGCGATTACACATAGCAAAACATATTAATTCTAAATAAAAATCAGAATGATGATATAATAATATCGTAATAATATAGTAGTAATAATGTCATATAATTCCTCTAAAATGTAACAAATCAGGTTCTAATGTGGCTGACGTTTTTTTGTGTACCTGAACGCAATCCGTGACTGACTTGACAGAGAGAGAAGCGGCGCGGTTGAGTTTACTTTCACTTTCAATGTTTTCTTGAATACACAGTCAATTGCTGCGGACAGAAGGCGTTTTGTGTTAGATAACTTCTGAAATACATGATTAAAAACGTGACGAAGCTGGCGATTTCTTTGGCGATGTAACCACAATAATATCTGTCACCTTAACTTATAAAAGACTGGCGAACGGTTGTCGAAGGAGAACCGTGGAGATGTATTGTTGAGCCAGTTCACGGATGCGCACCCCACACTCACGTTTCTCTATAATTTGCATCTTCATTTAGAAGCGCCACCTTTTTCCTTGTTTCACCACCTGTACCAACCTTTTTGAAACCTGCGTTGATTTCTCTCACAACAAAGTCAGCCATGCGTCCATCTGCAGTGCTGTCATGTCGTCGTATTTCGAGCATGTCGTCGGCTGTAGAAACAAATGGCGAGTCAAATTTTAAGTCGGATGTCGAAAAGATAGTGTGTCGAAAAGATCATATGTCGAGGTACCACTGTGTAACTACGATGTGGCGCACCTATTCAGATCTTTAATATGGCAGGCTCTATGTTTATGTAATCACAAAACACAGTTTTCCAAATCAGCTAGCATTAAAAAAGTTCCTGTTAAAACACTAACAAAAAGGCTTAAATAGGAACTGAAAATATTACGTATATGTATTCAGATTTTTTTTAACACCAGGACATTCTGTATTTTTTAGGAGGAGTCAATTTACTATTAAAGGAAGCAATAAAAAGTACAAATATAGAACAAAATGCAGGATCAAATGTAAGAACTCAGAAAAAAAAATTAGTTAAGACGATTTTTCAGTTGTCCGTACTTAAGTATTTGCTCTTCTCACCACTGATCTATGCTGATGGAAAAGGGCTATATTGCCAACGTAAACTGTTCCTGTTCAAAAAGTGCCAAGCGAGCTTAAGGCCACAAAGCCTGGCCTTCTTCAACCTGCCTTCAGCGCTTTTGGGTAGCAGCCAGAAATCCCTTGGAGCTACCCAGGATGTTGAGGCAGAATTTTCCTCCTCGGCTCCCAAAGATTCTTTTTCGAAAGACTTTTTTATTTCGGGGTGGAAAAAAATATAAATGTTTGTACGTCTTTATCGTCACACACGGCATGGCCAAATCTTTATTGAATCCACTTTGACATGCTACAATTAGTATATTTAAGAGGTCACAACAATTTTGAGTTGAGTGATTAATAAGGTGTCACTTTATGGATGCTGAACTACTGTTCTATGAAAATTAGTTTCATAGTTTACTACTTTAATTTGGAAAAACATTAGTTTAATTATTAGAAACGAGCACATTCATTTGTTGAATATGTATAATTCATGTTTGGTAAAATATGTTCTGGTCAATCCCTACCTAATTTCTATAGTCTCATGCAATATTTGAATAACTTAATATAGTGAATTTGTTGTTTTTGATAAGTCTAAGCTATTATCATCAAAATGATACACATGAATTCAGGAAATACATACAGTCATGTGAAAAAATTAGGACACCCAATGGAAGCCTGTTTGTTTTCTAGCATATTTGGTCATATGGATATTTAATATCAATTTTAACAATCTTGATACATTCACGTAATAGAGCTATACAATTAAAACTGGAAAAAAATATTGTTTAAAATAACTTTCTGTCAAATGTCATTTTAAATGAATACAATTTCTGTTGAGGAATAAATTAAGAAACCCATGCATTCAATCCCATTCAAATTGGCTAAACAGGTGTATCACATAAGGTGCACATGATCAGAACATCATTACCCATTGTTTTGAAGGCTTGCCTTATTTAAACCTCACATTTAGTTTGGTGTGCCCCTGACTGTTGAAGTGAGAGACAACACCATGGTGAGATCAAAGGAGGTGTCTGAGGCCTTCCAAAAGAAGATTGTAGACACTTATAAGTCTTGTAAGGGATTTCAAAAGCTTTCAAAGAATATAAAATCAGCCATTCTACTGTCTGGAAAATAGTCTACATGTGGAGGACATTCAAAACGACTGGCAACATGCCCAGGTCTGGCCGTCCAAGCAAGTTCACCCTGAGAGCAGACAGCAAGATGCTAAAAGAAGTCTCCAAAAACCCTAAAATGTCATCACAGCAGGCTCTTGCTACTGTTGATGTGAAAGTGCATGCCTCTACAATCACAAAGAGACTTCACAAGTTTAACCTTCATGGGAGGTGTGCAAGGAGTTGCTCTCCAAGAAGAACAAGTTTGCCAGACTGAATGTAGACAAAGACCAGGACTTTTAGAATAATGTTCTTTGGACAGATGAATCGAAAATTAAATTATTTGGATACCAGAACAGAGGACATTTTTTGGCATAAACCCAATACAGCATTCCAGGAAAAGAACTTCATACCAACTGTGAAGCATGGAGGTGGACGTTTCATGGTTTGGGGATGCTTTGCTGCAGCAGTACCTGGCCAGCTCACCACTATAGAATCCACCATGAATTCATATCGTGTATCAGAGGGTGCTTGAGGAACATGTGAGATCACATGTGAAAAAATTAAAGCTGAATCGAGACTGGACCCTGCAACATGATAATGACCCAAAACATACCAGTAAATCCACCAAGGATTGGCTGAAAAGGAAGAAATAGAGTCCTGCAATGGCCAAGTCAGAGCCCAGATTTTAATCCCATTGAGATGCTGTGAGGTGACTTGAAATGGGCTGTACATGCAAGAAACCCCTCAACATCTCACAGCTGAAAGTATTCTGCATTGAGGAGTGGGGCAAAATTTCTTTAGACCGATGTCAAAGACTGGTAGGTGGCTACAAATAGCGTCTCGAGGAAGTTATTTCAGCCAAAGCGGGTAACACTAGCTATTAGGTGATAGGGTGTCCTAACTTTTTTCCTCAGTTAGAATATGGATTTTTGTTGATATATTTGGTTTAATAAGTAAAACAATGTTAATTTTTGTTGTTTACCTGCAATTAAATCACTTTATTTTCCAGCGATAAACAAAAACAAGATCAGACATTGATATGTGAACATTTCTTAATAAAGAACAGAATATTTAATGGGCTATCCTAATTTTTTCACATGACTGTAACTCTACAGTATCTACTGTATATATTTTCATCTACACTATGTAAGCAGTAAACATTTGTGCTTGGCACGCTTGTGAAAACAATATCTACTTGTATGTTGTGGAAATCTTCCGTATAATCACCGTTATGGTAAAGATAAAATGGATTGGAGGTATATCACCTTCAATTTTTTCCTTCGAAAATGTCACTCTTTGAGGGAAATAACGATATTACCAGTAATCTGGAAAATACTGTACAACTTCCTTGTCAAACATATTCAACTTCTTTGTCATACAGTCCAGATTCTGAGCCAATGACGCAGAATTTTTTTTTCAGGGAAATATCCACTTTATTTTCAGAATATTACAATCTTTAATCTTAAAAACACAACTTCGATGTACACTAAATTATGAATTTGAGGTGAAAATGCACTTTTCTTTTTCTCTTCTGAAGCAAGCTGAGAAAAGCTCAAGTTTTTCCAGCAGCCCTTATGAAGAAGCAAAATTTCTTAGCCTAAACTGGCCCATTGTTTATATGTCTTCCGACTGACAAGCTCCTATCGCTCTACTGTGATTTGGATACAGAGGCTCATTACTGGCCACACTTCACCTGAGATCACATGCTAATGAGTGATTTATCACAGACGCTTGATGCCGCTGTCATTCTTAACAGCTCCTTGTCAGGACAGAGGAAGCTTTTACCGTCCCTTCCCAAGTTGTGGCCATTGTCCGGCAATATACAAAGACAAGGTGTCCTGCTGCCCCCCCCCCCCCCCCCCCCCTCGTCGCAACACGCGGCCTTTCTCGCTATTGTGGCCTGAGTATCAAGGCTGGGCAGAGGGGGCGGAGGGTTAGTGGATTGCAGTTGTAGGGGTGCTTTGAGAAGATGTGTGAAATAAGAGTACGGGTATTAGGGGTCTCGGCTCAGTTGGGGGTCTATTGTGTCAAAGGCTGAACCCCCTGCCTGCATCCATGATCTCCTCCATTGACACACAAGTGTTGCTCTGCTCCCTTTGCATTTTTTTTCTTTCTCGCGTCTTCTTTTTCACTCTCACTTTCTTTCTCGCCACCAACGGCTGTGAGTGGCGCTCAAAGAATCATGGAGTGTCCTACTGTCCTCAAGGCAAGTAACTACACAAAAAAATAGAGGTGGGCCTACAGCATATTGTATATCAGGCCGATATACTGACTTTTTTTACCAACACCGGCCAAAAAAAAAAAAAAATCAACCGATTAACAACAACAACAAAAAAAAGCCGATAAAAAAATGATTTTGATCAGGCATGTGTGTGGGCAACTGTGGCCGCTGCAGACTGACGGAAGGACCCTACAGCAGCTTGAAGACTGGCAGCTACAGGAAGCTTCAGGCTAGGTTGTTTTGCATGAGAGAATATGCAATGTTGTTTACTGAGTGGTCCTTTCACTCTAAATGTAACGTATATCATTAGCATAGCATTCGCTTTAGCATTAGCTTTAGCATGACGAGCATCATCTTAAACTTGTTTACAGCTCGTTGTGACGTCCAGGAGGGTTTAATTATTTGATAAATAATGTACTTTTCTTGTTGAGTCAGGGGTGCCCAAGTCCAGTTCTCGAGAGCCCCTATCCAGCTTGTTTTCCATTTCTCCCTTCTCCAACACACCTGACTCAAATAATCAGGATCATTATCGGGCTCCTGCAGCGCTTGCTGATGAGCTGATCATTTGATTCAGGTGTGTTAAAGGAGGGAGACATGGAAAACAAGCTGGATAGTGGCTCTTGAGGACCAAACTTGGGCACCCCTGTTGTTGAGTGTGTATAGTCATAAAAAGTTTGTTGGCTTGGTTGCACTAGAATGAATTAATCCTTTAATTCTCAGGTCATCATTGTAAATTTGAAGCTGTTGAAGCATTTTTTTTCAAAAATTACCTTTATAAATCAATGTGCTTTAAAGAATAGTACATTGGCTTACAAAATCGGCTTTGGATATCGGCAGTCGGCTGAAATTTTTTTTTTTGATATCGGTATCGGCATTTGAAAATCCCATATGAATCGACTCTCTGCTAAAAAACACTAAGATTAAGCAAGCAATACACCACAGCTCTATTCATTTCGTACGCGACACAAGAGCCAACAGATTTTTTTAAAAATCAAATAACTAATACTCAGACATCAGACTGTGTAAAGATGACAAAAGTTACAGTATTTTTTTGTCGTTTTCTCCGCTAACATCATTGGCCATAATAATAATGGATTCTGTCACGATTGAAAAGTCCACTCTATTCTTTCAACTTTCTTTTCAACCCAATATAGTTTTTGTCACCATGTAGCGTTGATATGTAAGGCCATTCAACACATTCCAGCTTAAATGTAAAAGTGTTGTTTTCATCCACTTCTGAGATGTCATTTATGTTTCATTAGGGCTGTGTACAGGACATCTATTTTTTGTGTGGTTGTTCTTAACCAAAGATTGTCTTTGGTAAAACTCAGGTACAATAGTTGCCATCGTTTTATGTTAGTCATTGTATTTAGTAGTGTTGCACCGATACCATTTTTTGGCCCCGATACCGATACCTGGCTGTGCAGTATCGGCTGATACCATACCGATACCACTTTGTTTGAAATTTATATATACATATATAATATACAAAGTGAATCCAGCACAACGTTTTATTGCATGACTGGTATGGGTTACAATAGTTAAATAAACCTTTGGCTCTCAAAGGCCAAAATAATGCTAAATTCATGAAATTAAAACATGTATAATACTAGTCCAACAGTAAGAAAGTAAAAAAACAATGAATGAATAATGAATAAACTTTTTTAAACCCAGAGTTTTGGCTCTCAAAGGCCAAACTGTGCAACTTTCATGAAATTATAAGTAATAATAATAATCTTAGCTTAGCTCACTTTGCTTACTTCTAAAGCACTTCTGAATAGGCTTGCCACCCGCCCTTTGAAAAAAGGAATCGTTCTGAACTGGGAATTAAAAGTTGCTTTCCATATAGAACAAATACTGAATGTATATAAACTATAAAGTATACTATACTATACTATACTATAATATACATTTCTATGCATTTTAGGAGTTTTGGGGATGTCACTTTTTTTCGTCGCATGTACAGCTTTGGGCGTGAGGGGGCTTCCCTTATTTCTATTTCTCAAAGGTGGCAACGACGGAGATTATGAGCTGAAATATTTCCAGACCGCCGAAATTTTCCTTTCGTAGTTTGTTTTTCCTACATAGGAAAAAGCTGTCCCGGCATTGATTAAGAGCGGCTATTGGCTCACTCTCATTGGTCTGGAGCAGACCAATAGCAATAGCTGCTTGGCATGCAAAGTTATCACGTGTCATCACACAGCAGAGAGTGAAGTGAGCGTCAGGAGAAAAAATGGCTGTGGTCAAGTGTTATAATACTGTACCGGTAAATGGTATCGGCGCCCTCTTTGTTGGCGCTCGCCGATACCGATACCACCATTTCGGGCCGGCTCGGCCCCCCCTGCCGATACTGGTATCGGTGCATCATTAGTATTTAGACCCCCTTTTGGTCTGAATGTTACAGAGACTGTAAATAAATTTGAATTTGCTTAAGAAAAACTAATCGGGCAATTCAAAGAATATACTACAGTATAATGAACAAAATGACTGTCATTTAATGCTTGCAACAATATAGACATAGTTTATTACATTATTTAAAAAAATACAATCATTTATCCTTTAATATTGGTTTAACTTTCTGACATACAAAAATTGCTTTAAAAAAAAAAAAACTTTTGCAAGTTAAAAACTTTTGTTTTAATGTCCTAATCTTAGTATTATGTTGTAATTTAAGTGCAAAAAGAAAATAACGGCACCCCCCAAAAAATATAAGCACACCCAAAAAAATCGGACTTTTTATAGGCAAGATGATGTAATTGGTCGGACCGGTTACAAATTTCAAAAGTCTCAAATTATCTGGCCTATATTTTTTTAGTGTTTTGTCTGATTGGTTGACGGACGGCCAACATATTATCGTTGTGAATCATTAATTTCATGACCATATGGACAACAATATGACATTTGTTATAATATTACAAAATCAGCCACCACAATGAGTTACATTTTACCTAAAACAATCAAAACTACAGTTTAATTTCGGTATTTTTGACATTTTTATGATTGAACATTTTAAACATTCAGAACATTCACATTTTTTTTGAAAATGGAAATGAAAAATATATACACACACACATATATATATATATATATTTGAAAGCTGACAATATTAATCGATTTTGATTGTGGTTAACCAATTAATCTAATGGTCCACAGACAGTAATTGTTACACCCCCTGTATAGTCACCACACCAGTGCTATATATAATATTTATTGTGGCATTATTGCAACAGACAAAACTGCTGGCTATTCTTGCAGCCTTTTGTTAATATTTACATCATCTTATACAGTATACTGTTATTGCTGCCTTTCCTTTTGCAAAGCTTTTCCTCCAAAGTATAAGAGACACCATGTAATCTCTGTAAAGAAGTCATCATCTCCACTTTGGGGTGATTCAATCGTGAAGTAGCGAGTGTGTCTGAGAGTGTTTTGTGAATTGTGTGTACATACACCTATTTGCTCAGCGTTCTCCAGCGTGTGCGCGAGGCCATCGGGAGTCGCGCGATTGTCAATAGCAGAAGTCTATAAAAAGGCGTCGTTGACAAAGTGAGGACAAACAGCCACAGTTTGTTCAGGATTTCCTAACAAACACTCAACTAGGAGGACGAGAGTGAAGCCCGGCAAGGCAGTGAAGATGAGGATCAAGGAGTTGATGGCTTGCTTTCATTTGGACTTTAACAAGGAAAACAGCCTTTTGATTCTCGGATGGGGCAAGATTTTGCAAAGATATCAGAGGATTTAGTTGGGTTTTAAGGGAAAAGTAGATAACATTTAAAGGTGTAACTATGCGATGCATAAAGATTAGTGCATTAACTGGTAATATGTTTTTTAAATAAAAAATGCATCACTTTTTCATGGAAAAGTAAACATTTTTATGGCTGCCTTTTATGTAATAACTTGATAAGTTTCATATTTTGTTTAAAGTTTCATGCTTTCAATCCCATAAACAGTTTGCTTGAAAGTGAATTTCGTAGGATTTTATACAAAATGTTAGGGATGTCCCAATCACATATTTTCAAGTTTTTCGGGTATTTAATGGTTTATTTACAACCAAAAGCACGGAACACCACTACAAAACGAAAACCAAAACGGCCTTCTTTCGCCGTCCACTCCTTACTCTCTCACTCCAGTCAGACACAAGGTGCGACGTGTTGAGACAACCCAGTAAACACAACAGTCAACACATCAACATTGCAAACGGAACTGTACATGCAACCTGGTTTGTTAAATTACCTTTTCTTAATTTTTACGTGATGTGAACTGAATGTTTCGTGGAGTGCGAGTACTGGTGACGTAAGGACTGTGTCAATGCAAAATTACTTTTGGCGATGAACAAAGCGTTTTTCAGCCAAAGTTTTCGGTATGAACACAGCATAAGTCTTTACCGATGTTCGTCGGTGTCTTTCCCTTCTCCATTTTTTAAAAAGATGTTAAGCTTCCACGGTATTTGCTTTTCTTTTAGCTGGATCTAGCAGCTGTCGTCAATGGTGCCATAATGTGAAAAAAAGAGGGAGAAAAAGACAAAGATCCTCCCGGTGTAGGTGCATGATCCGCTCGGGGGGCCTGCGCCTGCTGATGATGTCACAACAACGCTCGTGTTGTGTTCGGGGAATGTGGGAAGTTGGACTTTTCCAACCTCTGACCAGGAAAAATATTACCATATTTTTCAGACTACAAGTCGCAGCTGAGTATAAGTCGCATTTTTTGGGGAAATTTACTTGATGAAATCCAAACGAACATGAACAGACATGTCATCTTAGAGGCAATTTAATATAAAAATACAATAGAGAACAACGTGCTGAATAAGTGTACAGTGTACAGTGCATGAACAACGAAATGTGAATATATTGTCCTCACCAGGACGCTACGGCTCGGTCCTGGCTATTCAGCGGGCTGAACTCCCAAATAACGATGCTGGACGTCCATATAATTTGCTGAATCAATTTCGTCCTCGATACCAAACAGGTTCGCATCGACGTAAATAAATGATAATAAGGGGCTTTTACAGCAATGGCATGACACAAATGGTTAGCATGCGTTCGCTAGCATTAGCGCATCGTTAAAACAACCACACAACTTGCTCTAAGTGTCTGGTCGCGGGTGGAAAACACACAACAACAACAGAAAAGATGATACACACAGGCGTTGCCTCTGTAGAGATATTTTACAAGCATAAACAATGAACGTAGGTTCGCAGCCGTGTTTCTCTCTCGCTAACTCGCCCACTCACTCAGAGCTACTTAGCTGTCGTTCTTCTTCTGGCGTCTGAGCGCTCTTCTTCACGTAAACAAGTGCAAGTGCGCCCCCACGTGGGCGTGAAAGCGCCACAAACAAAGCACGCATTTCAATATAAAAAAAGTCAATAATAGCAATAAAAGTCAATGCGAACGTGGCCATAGCTATTAAGTAATTCAGATAACTATGGCATGAAGAACACGCTAACAAGTTTACCAAACCATCAGTGTCACTCCAAAACAGCAAAATAACATGTGAAATGATATCATAATGTGTTAATAATTTCACACATAAGTCGCTCCTGAGTATAAGTCGCACCTCCAGCCAAACTATGAAAAAAACTGCGACTTATAGTCCGAAAAATACGGTAATTGGAACGCCAATCGAACTGGGAGATCCTGGTCACAAAGTCGGGGGGAAGAAAAGTACCACTTCACGAGTTGCTTTGATCTGACGTCACTCGACAAAATGGCGCTCAAGACAACGTATTAATGACACAATGATGAAGTTAAATTAAGTTTGTTTGAGGCACCATGTATTTTTTCTCATACAGTAAATTAGCTTAATGAATCAATATTTTTTATATAGCCTTTCAGCCAGGATGTAACTAAAGAAGGTAGTTACAGTGTGTGCAATTTATCTCAACCCATAGTCTTCATAATATATTGACGGGACACAGGGCGCAGGGCCGATTCATAGGGGGCCTATCTCTGTCAAAGCTGACCAAGTAGAAACAGAGACAAAGAGCTTATTCTGTTGAAAATTCTTATCTAATATCTAATCCCTGATTTTTTTCTAGATATGGACATAAAACAGTCTCGATTCTAGGTTAAAAGCAAAAAAATATATATATATATATTTTACGTAAATATTGCAAACTATGAGGCGAGTCAGTAAGTAACTTAGCGGCCGCCATTTGTAAACAAAGAGCTTCTTCCGTTAAAAATTCTTGTGAATACTGTAAATGCTTAAATTCCTATATTCTTTATAGATATGGACGTAAAAGAGTCTCAATTCTTGGTTAATAGCAAAAAAAAAAAAAAGTGCTGTTAGCAGTAAATTTACGTAAATATTGCGAAGTATAATGCCACTGCTGTAGCAGCTAATTGTCCCATTGATTTTTTTCACAACGTTTCAAAATGCATGCATGGTACGAAAAATATACCTTGAATCCTTGGACAAATCACTGCTGAGACAACCCTTCCTGTTTGCATGCAGTACAGCTTTCGTACTTTTTCTACCTAAATCCGGCGATAGATCGCCCCAAGTGACCGACTACTAATAAATAAGGCGGAGTGTGGGACGGCCCCCTTCGGGAAGGTGTGACGCAGTGAATGGAGAATGTGTCACGTCAATACATTATGAAGTCTATGCTCAACCGTAATTTTTCCTCCACTTTTCGATCGCATATGAAAAGGCAGGTTTGCTGGAGGTCAAAATGTCTTTAAATGGCCAAAATAAGAAACAACTAATTGTCGCTATCAACCATCTTTGTTGTTTCGCTATCAGCCATCTTTGTTGTTTACATTCACTTGGAACGCTTTGAGGTCGCAACTGGGACCATCCGAATGGGATAAGTGCGAGTTCCCACCTTCCTCAAATGCAGCAAAAGTGTTCGGGTTGTTTTTTCTATTGTGTCAATAATGGACGATTTATATGAAGAAAATGTTCATTATTTAAAGAAAGGAACATACAACATCAGTACTGATTTAAAAGCAAGCAAGCAAAAAAAAAAAAAAAAGATACATGAATAAAAAATAAAATAACTAGCCATAAGAAATTAAAAGGGTTGAGTCTGACGCAGGGTTGAAAGAAAGGGAATAAAAATATTTTTTTTAAACTGTTTTTAGAGATGGACAGTGATGGTCCCTGATATTTATTTAATGTCTGAGAGAAAGGTGTGCGCACACGTTTGCTCTTTTTTTAACTTCCACATTTAATTGTTAATAATCATACCTGTGTGTGATATCATCAATCGCTTTACATACACATTTTCAAACTGGCACTTTTAAGCGAACGCATTACTACGACTCTCAAGAACAACCCTCACACTTTTAAACAGGCATTTTACAGGAGAGCACTGTTCTTGGCGTGCACTTCGATTCTTCGGTCAATGAAATCGCAAGAATAACCGAACGTCACTGTGCAGCGCAGGTCCCCCGTGCATATTGTGCACCCCGAGCTGATCGTGCATCTACACGGGCACACAAACAGAGACAAGCACTATAGACCCTACTCACATGACGTCACAACCACGCCTCTGCGCCATATTGTCCGTCAACTCGTCGTGTTGACGCATTACCGCTACGTAAATTCCTCCTATTATGGCGTGTTTTTCTGCTCGTTAACATTAATAATCAAAATGGTGAAGGTGTGTGTGGTGGTTGGTTGCAATAACAGAGAAGATAGACGGAGAGACTTGAAGTTCTACCGTATTCCGAGAGACCCGGAGAGGAGAGTGAGATGGATTGCTGCAATTCGACGAGAAAACTGGGCTCCAAACGATTACCACGGATTATGTAGTAGTCATTTTATATCTGGTAAGATGCATTTAATATATATTTAGAGGGTTTTGGGCTGACAACCACAATTAAGATCATTGCGAGGCTAATCGCCGACAACATACAGTTTCAAATTCAAGATGCTTATTTCTTCCACCATCATTACATTTTGAATAATATTTAGCTGGTAACAAGTGAAAGAAGCTGGCCTCGTCTACGGATCATCAGTTAAACAGGTGTGTCCAAATCTTTTCCAAAGGGGGCCAGATTTGGAGTGGTAAAAATGCGGGGGGCTACCTTGGCTGCTTTACATAGAACAATATATTTAAACAAATTTTAGCAAGCCCTTCAGTGTGTCACATTTGCTTTATTATTTTTTTAAATTCATAATTTTAACAGTCTCGTCTTTGTGGCGTTCTCTTTCGACACTCGGGCTCTTGCGAAATACTGCTGGTGTGAAATTAAACTAGCTTCAAGTTGCTATAATTTCTCGCTGCGTATCTTCCCTGTAATGTTGTCGTACATGTCAGCGTGTCTTGTTCGGTAATATCATTATCGCGTCACATCGAACTCTTTGAAAACAGCGACTGTCTCTTTGCAAATGAGGCAGACACAGTTGTTGTGTGTTTTATTGAAGAAATAGTCCAATATCCACCTATCCTTGAAGCGTCGGCCATCGCAGTCAACTTTTTTTTTATTGATTGTCGCCATTTTAGAAAATTGGAAGTAAAGGGTCACACGGGGTAACATTGCTTAGAGTGCTGCTCTTAATGTTTTTCAAAGTTTCGTGAGAATAGGCTGATTTTGTGTGGACAAGATAGTTGTAGATATCAGGGTAGCAGATGTCAGGCAGAGAGGACGAAGACAGCGGGTCGAAAAATATCGATTTAGGCATCAAATATGGATCTGGCGAATGGATAGACTGAAGCTTTTCCACATAACGCCTTTTATGTGACGCATCCAATGAGTTTACAGCGTCTGAAAGCACCGGGGCTTCCATGAATTGCACTATAAACTGCACGACAAATTGAAACCATTGAGAATACGGATAAACACTGACGGACAATATGGCGGCCGGATACAGCGACACGTCATTCTGTGACGTTGGTGAGTAGGGTCTATACTGTACACTGGCTAAGCAGAAACTATGATGCGGAGACTAAATGGCAGATGAGGCACAGCTGTCATAAAGTCGGACCGTCGTGGGTCAAAGACATCGTAACCTGAGGACTCCCTGTATTTCGGCAATATATTGAGGTGAAAAAAAAAATCTAAATGTAAAATATTTCCATACTGCTGACAGTGTCAGTCTTGCATGATGCTTTCTACCTGTTAGCTTCCCACGACAGCTAGCAGAGCATTCTCCTACCGTGGGTGTTTACCTCAGCTTCAGTTGTTTCTGCGTTGCGATGTTGCGAATTATAAAACAGGTATATTTCCATACATTATTTATTTCCTTTATATCTTGTTGTGTTGTTCTTAAAAATTCTATTTATTCATTTTTAATTTCATCTTACAAACCCCATATTTTTCCTACCAGATCCTATGAAAATTACTTCACCGGGCCTGATTTCCGATCATCTGAAACATTTTTTTTTAATTTTCCACCCATCAGTTTAACAAATTAGAAGTTAGCACAGGTTAAACTCGATATAAGATATAATGCTCTACAAATACTATCATAATGGGGATATTTTGGTGAAAATCCTACAGTTACAGGAAAAAATTGTTGTTGTTGTTACATTTTGACATTTTGTCTGCTGTATGACGTCTGTGAAAAATCTTGACAAGTACTTTGCTAGAGATTTTGACTGGGATTTGAATGAAAAGTGCTTGAGCAAATAAGATTAATTATGTAACAAATAAAAGTGTCACATTAAAATCAGCACAACCATTAAAAAAAATAATAAAAACGAACCAACATACATTGCAAATTTGAACTGTGTTGAAGTAGATTTCCATAAACCAGTAGTACAGTACAATTCATAAAAATATAAACTTTTTACGGGCTTTGGCATTTTTATATAACTCATTCACTGGCAGCCCAGGTATATATTTATGCACATATACTATTCACAAATTGTGTTGTAGAAGTTGCTAGTTAGTAAAAGAACAATTACATGTATTTAAAAAAAAAAATCCTGAGAGGAGGCGGATGAACAAATGTTAATTCTCCCCTCCCAGTCAAAATGGATCGGATGTCTAGCGCCGTCAATGGCAGCCAATGGTTAAGCAAGCTTTTTGTCCTTAAAAAAATATATCATTAATTAACCACTTGTGTTTACATGTCAATACAGCATTTCCCGTGCATTATGTCCTCGCTGAAATATTCTGCTCATTTCCTCCTAAATTGTGTTCAAGCTCCTGGTTTGACCTCGTAAATGTCCTCAGTTGAGTGCAGGTCACAGCGGGCCAAATGTGCAGAGGGCAGGAAACCAGGCGAAGCTTGTAAAAGCTCAAACCATCACGCTTGCATCGTATTTTAGCTCATTGTCGTCAGGATGTCTGTCCTTTTCAACTGGGCTCCGTTCCGTTCTTGCAGGAGTCATCGCTTTTCTTTTGGTCACTCATTCCTGCGACTCGGTGTCCTGCTTTAGCGCAATTGTCTTTAGGAACACCTGTTATGCGGTTGCTGAATGACAACGGTGCGCCTCGGGAGGGGGAACGGCGGCACAATAGGAGAGCTGCGCTTGAGCCTTTGCACAAATAAACATCACAAGTAAAAGGGGGCGTTTAAAAATGATTGTGCTCCACTCAAACAACGTAAATTTCCCCAAAATGGAGATGTCTGTTTTGCTGTTTGAAGGTTCAATTAAAAATGCTTTCGACTGGGAAAAAAAAGTTCTAAATGAACATCAACTGCCCAGTTTGCGCCCTTAATGTAAGAGTATAACCAAAGAGTGTTACGACTACGACTCGGAACCTACCAGCAACAATAAGTCCGCAACTAATGAATGTAAATAATCTGCTATGGTACAAAAAATTAAAAGGATCGATGCGTACTCATCGCTAGAATTTACCTACCAAATTTTATTATGATCTGTACTAGGAGTGGGAACCTCTTGGTACCTCAGGATACGATACGATTTGCGATTCAAAGCTCACGATAACGATGATCTGACGATATGGCGATACAACGATTATCGATATTTGTGAGGAAATCTAGGATATTGTACAAACAACTAATAAAGAGAAAAACAAGCTTCTGCTGTGAATTGGAATGAGTTTATCATTAGTAGACGTCCAATCCATTTGAATAGGGAGGGTGGCAGCGAATGAACGAATGTCCCCCTCCCACAAACGGGTAGAACGTCTATTGCCGGTAGTGGCAGCCAATGAGGTAATTTTGGGCCATTTAAGGTCATTTACCTGTTCATTTTCAGTTACTTCCTGTTGATTTTCGGGTATTTCATGGGTGACGTTGCTCATTAAGAATACGTCACGCAAATAAACGAATCTGATTTGTCAATTGATTTTGTACTTGCTCGAGAGGCCGTTAATGGGCTGGGTCCCAGACTATACTCTCAGTGTTTGAAAAACACAGGGAGAACAGTCTGGCCGTGCCAGGCAAAAAATGAACAGCCTGTGACCTGTAAATGCCCTGAAAATCGGACAGAATGACTGTGATTGACTCACATTTCAGAAATTGGAGCACCTCATGGCAATTCTCCCCGTTTTTTAAATTTTATTTTATATATATATATATATTTTTTTTTTTTATGGTCCTTGGGCAGGTTTAAACTGAGAAATGAATTCTTTCTGTGTCTCCAATCAACTAAGACAATAATAGTGCTGCAACGATACATCAATACATTCGAGTAATTCGATTAGACAAAAGCTTCAAATTTTGCTTCTTTGAGGATTCGTTTAGTTGGAGTGGAGTTGTCATGGTTTGTTTTGAAAGTGTCTGCATTTAGTTTTATTGATTTGGGTGAATACACTCCCCTCCAGTGGCAACAGTGAATATGACATAAGATCTAATATGGCTGGAGCAAGCTGCTCCCTGTGAAAACCAACATAAGGTTGTAAGATTTTGTTTGAGCTAATATGATTGCTTATGCATTCGTAATTTAGTTATAGAGGTATATTTAGCAGTATTTATGGGAATATGTGTTTGATCGATTTGTTAAGAGCATTGGGGGAAAAAAGTTAGCATCGTATCGCATTTAAGCTAGTGGACTTTTGCAATGCAAGTTAGCTAATTGTTCTTTTGTTGTAATTCAATATTCATTTATTAATTTTAGCTCAGGTATTTTAATTGATTTTTAAATGCAATTATTGCTTTCACGAAATGAAAGTGTAATTCTGCATAGTTTGAAAAAAACACTCAGGAATTGTATTTTGTATTCGGATTTAATGCTCTTATGAAAGTGTGATCTCAGGAAGCCTTGCCTAAAATTTATTCTGAAACCTGCAATTCTGTTTCTAATCCAATTATTTGAACTATTTGATAGATTAAGCGATTACTGAAATAGTTGATAGCTGTGGCCCTAGACAATAAGATGATTCTCATTCGATTCTCTCGAGGTAGACTCGTTCGCTACCATTGACAGCAAGAGACGTCCAATGCTGACTAATACTAACCAACATCTTTTAAGAAAGTCTCTACATTCCCAAAGTCTCCTGTAGATGCTGCAGCCGCATACTTTTGTCCATACAGTCGAGGGGAGACGGGTGGAATTGAAGGTGGAAAGTGATTAAAATTCATCCCACGGTACAAACAAAAGGAGGAATGAAGGAGAGAGCGACCAAGGGGGTACTGTTGTAAGGATTTGGGGGGGAGATCTCCCTCCTAAATGGTCGCCTTTGACTCACACACAATTATCCCGGGAGACAACGAAAAAGACGTAAAGGGGGGCCGAGGGTGAAACGGAGAAAAAGATGGATGGAATGAATGATGGACGGAGAGTGAGCATTAATTATTTGGCCTGCTTTTAAAGCAAGATTTGCTAAGACTGCTTGAACAGGGAATGGAGGAGGACAGTGAGGGGGTCAACAATTGACTCAATTACAAGACAAACTCTCCAAGGGTCCTACAACGTGGACCCTGCTGCTTAATGTTTGGCCCTCTTCAGGTACCCTCTTCCCTTGGCAGGCGCAAGAACTTCTCTACGATTGAAACTCGCCAAACACTCGTCTCTCCTCCATGACATGCGAGCCTTCTCTTTGTCAGCCTTTATGACCCGTAATGAATGCCAAACGTCTGCTGGCCCTTAAAGGAGACATGCTTCGGGTTTTTACGACCTTCGTTCGGAGCAGACGTGGAATTTTGTGGTAACGCTTGTAAAGTCGGAGTTCGCAGCCAGAGGACATGTTCGCGAATATGTTCGGAACATTCACAAGTTACCTGATTGATGACATTCTTATATAAATAGATAAGAGTTTGTGCTATGTAAAATTATTTCATCAAAAAAGATTCATTGGCTGTCATCGACGGCGATAAGACGTCCAATTCTTTTTGACTGGGAGAGCTGGCCTCGATAAAGAATTGGACGTCTATTGACGTCAATGGCAGAGTGAGTTAACTTTCTCTATAATCTTGGAGTTCACAGTAAAGAAGCTTTAAACATGTCTTCGCTTGTGAAAAAAAGTAAAAATCCCTTTACATCGACAGCCTGTACAACTCAATTCAAGTTCAGTAATAATTTTGTAATCATTGTTGTGCTTGGGCAAAAAATAATGATCTGACTTGGTTATTGTGGGTTTTTGTATCCACTACAGGGTTTCCCCCAGAAACCTTCCAAAGCCTGGTGATAGAGAAACCGACTGGCGGCCCGATATGTTTTTGAAAAAAATGAACGATAATTGCTGTCAACCAAGCATTTTCAGTTACGTGTTATCATAAGCCATTTTTTACCAATGCAGTTGTACTTTTACCTTCAACATTAATTGGTTCTGGAAGTAGTCTCGTAACCTGATAAATCCGTAAGTAGAGACTTGTTTTCTATGTAAATGCACTAATCCGTTCCAAGCACTATGGAAACGCCACATTAAATTTTATAATCTCGGTAAAACCTGAATAAAACAACAGCCAAACACATTTGAATCATTCCATATGCCTAACCTAATTGTTAATACCTGCAATGAAGTAGATAATAGAACATAATGCAGAGGTAAAAAATATATATCTTACCTTTCGAGTGAGGCATTGTCCTCTTTCATGAGATCGATGGTGCCTTTGCCTATCTCACTTTTCGTGACACAAAAATGTGAGGAGACCTGTGCTCTAATGTGCTACTAATGTAGTAAACCATGTGTGGTCTTAAAAAACTCTTTGTGAGACAAACACATGAGAAGACTTTTGCTCTTTTGGCAAAGACGTCGACCCATTATAACAACAACACCGTCGCCCCGTGCACGTAATCATACTGCGACACCCAAATTGAAATGTCATAAATAATAGGCCAATGTGAGAGCAGAGTCTCATTACTGAAGCATGATGGGAAAGATGATGACCAACAGGGTAGCAGGATCTTATGGCACAGCATTTAAAAGCAGGAAGTACAGATGTATCTTTGACAGTACTGTATAATATTTTTGCCTCTCATAACCTGAAATTTCTTTAACAAGAGGCAATATTTTCACGTTGAGGCGTGTCGTAACCTGACAATTACATTTGTAGAGATGTTCGTAAGTAGAGGTACCACTGTACTTATGCTAGGTTCAGAGACCGTCTTAATGTACAATTTCAATTTTTCGTCATATCTTTTAATTTTGGCGTGCCCATTCAGACTGCTTTTTCCCATTGAGCATGTTCAAATATTACACATGCGCACTAACTTGCAGTCCGACAAGCGCTGAGTAAACCCTATGTTATTTTAGGGTGGCCATATTTTGATTTCCAAAAAGACCACATAAATAACAGACTTGAATAATCCCTGATTACTTTTAAGCCCCTTTCACACATGCCTAAACACAGTTAAAATCCCGGAATTTAAACGGGTAGCCCTTATGTGTGAAAGCAATTTCCTGGGTTGACTGGCATGGAGATGACACGGATATATACCAAGTTCGCTTCTAAGTATAATGTCCGGGACTTTCCCAAGAAGCTGTATGTGTAAAAGTAGGTCTTAAATTCCCGAGTCACAGCACGATGGCTGATAACGTAAATATCATGGTAGACCAATCGTCATTTCCTCTTTCTTCGCAGTCAGATAAAAAGTGGTAAACAAATATCGCAATTATCAACATGGCAAACTAGAAATAGCACAATTAAACTGAAAATGTGCCAGAATTAAAATTGCTACCGAATCGTAGAGCCGAGGAAGAGAGTCCATCGTCCGTCTTCAGGAATGTGTGGTTTATGTTGTTGCCGATGCCCACCAAATATGACGTAATGTCCGGGTTATAAAATCGCGCCAGCCGCGCTCCCCGCACAGAGAGCGCAGAGTCGGCATCACGGGACAAGTCTGTGAAAGTGTCCAACCCGCATTATTCCCGGGATATCTCTCCATGGGTGAAAGCAATGACGCGGCTAAATCTCGCATCACCTTAAACGGGAATTTACCAGGATATAAGTCTTAAAGGGGCTTTATATTCCAAAGTTTAGTATACATATTGATTGAATGCATGCATGCATGTGCGTATATGACGGTTAGTTTGAAATATTGCTAATTTGGCGCACAGAAAGAAAATCGAGCATTCTCAGGCTTATCCTTTTATGACTGTGGCCAAGCCCGCCTCCTCCCTAAAAGCAGAGTTCAAGCTACGCGCTAATAGTAATGCACAGCTCCATCACTGCCATCTTTGGGGACATAATTGCTGCATGAATTCCGATTTAGGAGACTTTGTGGCAGCGGTCCACTTATATGCAACTTGTCCCATTCAGACCATCAAGTTAATGTCTCACTTGAGTCAGAAAAACACAAAAAAATTGGATTTGTGCATTAAGACCTGCTGAACCTAGTCTTAGGGCAGTCTTGAAATACAGTTTCAACAAACAAACAAAATTGCAATGCAATTCAGTGCAGTGCCATAGGGAATCAACTGTATAACCAGGGTAAAATGGGGTTAAAATATGCATACTTCTTTTGTAGGGCACTGTTTTAACCTGACTGAGGAACAAGAGAAGCCTGGCAGCCCACCAGGCTTATAAATAGAGAAAACTCTGCACTGTATCTTCTGTAAACTCCCTAGTGTCAACAGCAATCACTTGACCTTCGTGAATGTCGCAAAATGTGCTGACCCTGCGTTGATCAGGTGGGACTAAACGGTCTGCAAAAGAGGACGCCAACAACGTTTCTCTTGTCACTCAAAAGATCCGCTCAAGCATAGCGTCTCTCTCTTTCTCTTTTACTTTCTCTCTGTTCGTCTGCGACCATCAGCTCCTTTTTCTTCTTCTTTGTCACTCTCTTTCTTCCCCCCTTTTGGATCCCCTCCGATTCCCTCCATCCCGCCTTTGTGCGGGTGAAAGGAGGCCATGAATACCACACACAGACTCAGTGAGTCATCCGCTACAAAACAACATGACGGACGCCAGATTTGCTTCTTTTTTTTCTCTAGTGATTCACCATTACTCGTCTTTCTTTTGGTTGAGCTATCCCTTTTTAGCTTTCACTTGCATTACATGCAAGCCGCTGTTAGCGCTATTGTGCTGTGTAAGTGCATCATGCCATTGATAACTTTTCCTGGAACACTTAAAGGCACTAATTTTCTATCCTGTCTCACTTGAGAGAAGGAAACACCTACAGTGAGGAAAAGTATTTTTGAAATTTTCGTGGTAGGTGCTTGTCCACTGTGAGAGACAATCTAAAAAAATCCCCCAAAAATCCAGAAACCACAGTTTATGATTTTTAAAAAACCATTAATTTGTATTATAGTGCTGCGAATAAGTGTTTTAACGCCTGAGAAAACCATTGTCAATATTTGGTAGAGGAGCCTTGTTTACAATTATAGAGGTCAAACGTTTCCCGTCACTTTTCTCCAGGTTTGCACAGATTGCAGCAGGGATTTTGCACCTCGACTCCACACAGAATAATCAGGTTTCTGGACTGTCACAGAGAAACACAGAGTTTGAGCTTCCTCCAAAGATTTTCTATTGGGTTAAGGTCTGGGAACTGGCTAGACCCCTCCAGAACCTTGATATGCTTTATACGAAGCCACTCCTTGGTTATGGCTTCGGGCCATTGTCATGTTGGAAGACCCAGTCACGACCAATTTTCAGTGCTCTAACTGAGGGAAGAAGGTTCTTCCCCAAAATCTCACAATACATAGCCCTGGTCATTCTCTCCTTAATACAGTGCAGTTCGTCCAGTCCCATGTGCAGAAAAACACCCCCAAAGCATGATGCTACGGCCCCCATTGTTCACAGTAGGGATGGTGTTCTTGGGATACAAATACTAGTGGAATTAAGAACAAAAGGGTTCCATTTTGATCTCCTGTAAACACATGACTTTCTCCCATGACTCCTCTGGATCATCCAAATGGTCATTGGGAAACTTAAAACAGGCCTGGACATGTGCTGGTTGAAGCAGGGGAACCTTGCATGCCATGCATGATTTTAAGCCATGACGTCTTAGTGTATTACCAACAGTAACCTTGGAAATGGTGGTCCCTGCTCCCTTCAGGTCATTGACCAGCTCCTCTTGTGTAGTTGCTCCCTTCAGGTCATTGACCAGCTCCTCTTGTGTAGATCTTGGCTGATTCCTGACCATTCTTAAGATCATTGAGACCCTACGAGGTAGATCTTGCATGGAGCCCCAGTCTGAGGAAGATTGACAGTCCTGTTTAGCGTCTTTCATTTTCTAATAATTGCTCCAATGGTGGATCCTATATCATCAAGCTGCTTGGCAATTGCCCTGGAACTCTTTACAGCCTTGTAGAGGTCTAGAATTCTGTCTCCGGTGTCTTTGGACAGCTCTTTAGGGTGTATGGGCTGGACAGGTGTTTATATGCAGCTAACTAGGGTTGGGCATCGCTTAAAATTGAACGATTCCGGTTCCAATTCCACTTTTTGATTCCGGTTCCAAACGATTCTCAATTCCGATTCTTTTAAGAGGCAGGGTCAAAAAAAAAAAACAAAACAAACAAAAAAAAAAAGGTAGGGTGAAAAAAAAAAAAGGTTTATATTAAAGTCTTAACTTTTGGATGATTTTTTAAATTATATGAACTCCTCACGGGGCTAATTTTAACTTGTATATAAAAATCAGTCTTTGAACTCGAGCAATTTTTTTCCGCTCGGTGGTCAGGGCATCGAAAAATGGAACTGAAATTTAAAAATTCGAACGATTCTGGGAGCATCGGAGTGTTAGAACCGGTTCCCATCGATGCTCGATGCCCAACCCTATAGCTAACAGCCTCAAACAGGTGAAAAGGTCAGACTCAAAAAGTCTACCTCCACGCCACTTACTTAGGAGAATAAGTGGAGTGGAAGTGGACTTTTTAAAGGTGACTAACAGGTCTTTCAGGCTCACAATTCTAGCTAATAGACAGGTGTTCAAATAATTATTTGCAGCAGTATAATACCAATAAATTGTTTTAAAAAATCATTTGTTTTGATTTCAGGATTTTTTTTTGGATCGAGCGCTGTATTTCAAACTCGTCCTTATGAAAGTCAATTGTCAAATGCTGGTGTTGTGCAGTAATGACCAGATGTGACATCTGTGGCGTTTGTTAACTTTTTTTAATGCCCGACAATACTCGCACGCACACACTAAATATCATCAAATAGCAACCTAAATGTGCTACGTTAGATCCTAGATCCCCCCCAAGTCCTATGTCATTGGCTTCATGGGACGCGTAGTCCATATACTACATTGATGAATTAAAAACCGCCATGACTGAATGGAAGTTAAACAGGCCAAATCAATCCATACCAGTGACTATAGATAATGCTGCAAATATTGTTAATTCAGTACGTAAAACAGATGGGCTCGGACCACAAATAGGATGTTTTTCTCATGTGGTAAACATACCCGCGATGAGAGTAATAGCAATTAACAGTGTGCCCCTCTTCACTTTACAAACAGTAAAGATTGTTCTCAGCACTTTTATACAAAATTTCTTCAGATCAGTAAGAAGTAAGCACAAAAATATAATGCACTATATTGCATGTTTATATGATGGCATTGTTATTTTTGCTTGTTAGCAAAATAAAAAAAAAATATATATAAAAAAAAAAAAAAAAAACTTGTATTTTTTGTCTCAGAGAATTAAATGTATTCAATTGAATCGAAAATAGTGTCCCTTGTATAGAAAATCGTACCGAACCATGACTTAAGTGTATCGTTGTTGTTTACTAACCTTTAATTTTGCATGAATGCAAAATCATATTGGAGTTACTGCCTCCTTAACTGCCACTCTCTGCAAACATGTTTTACATGTCGGTTGGCCCTCCTCCTCTAAGCCGTGGCCATTTGTAACTTTGCTGTCACTGAAGTAATCCCATACCAGCGATTTTGTTTTCTTTGATGGAGGGAAAAAGTTCAGGGGTTTCACCTCCTCCAGCTATCGTGTAGCACAGCTGACTCCCTGACACTGAGCAACAACCGGTGGGGGAGGGTTGAGCCTTGCAGCTGCAAGCAAGGGATTTCTCTCTGCATTTTTGGGACATAAAAAATAGCTAATACGATATGACCGGAAATTTTTGCGGTTTTGAAACCGTGACGTTTTCAAACCACGGTATACCTTGAAACCGGTAATCAGCAGATGTCTAGTTTGTAGCATTACCGTCCTCGGCTTTCCTAATAATTTGTCTAATTTTTTTGTTGCGCTAGTCTCTTTTTAGAATACGCTTATGTCACAAGCAACTGATAACAGCATCATTGTGCTCTATTAGTGCAATATGCCATGGAGACACACATGACGTTTCTATTTCATGGCTGGACCGAAAGAAGCACCTATCTTATCATTAATTATGTCATCGACCAACATTTGAAAGTGAAGAAAAGAGGGTATTGTTTGTAGTATTAGCATTAGCACCGTCCACTTTCCTAATGAGTCATTTGTTGTCTTTTAGTGATGTTAATGTTTCTTAATTTCACTCCTGGTGGGACATACAAACACACAGACAGCTGCAGTGTGCTTCATACATACAGTCAAGGACTGTACACGTGTGCTGCATGTGTGAGTGTTATTACTATCTGTGCCAGTGAGACAATAAGGCAGTAAAATGTGTGTGGGAAATAATTGGAGGTGATTAATGAGTGAGGCTTTTTGATGGACCACACATGGGAAGGACTTGTATGGTGTAGGGCGTGCACGGTGCATCACACATTAGACTGATTCATTCTTAATTTCAAAAATAAAGTCATACAAATACATAAAGAATCAGTTAATCCTCAGTAAATTGCGGCAGTGTCAGTTCTTTGCAGAGGATAAAGGATATACACATGTGGTTATTGTTATATTAGCTGTCTACAACTGTTTTTCCAGTTCTAACACTGTGATACTGATGCTATCAACTAGCCTGCCTATGGGGGTTCTGATGATGTTAGCATTAAGCTAACTTGCTTTCAAACGATCTTATTTTGAAGAGCTGCTTACTCCCTGCCAAACTACTGCGGTAAGTAAGATGAGTTTACAGCTTATTTACATATCTCTCAAATTCAGTCAGTTCACCTATATCTTGAATCACCTGTATGGCCGCTTTTGCACTGCAGGAACCCTTAGCAGTTTTTAGGATGGTTTAGTTGCTAGAACCGCGAAAATGTTGTGTTTCCACAATAAAGGAACTGCACAGCTCCTAGAACGCCTTTAGGGGATTTCAGTAGTTCACAGGAACAGTACAACCAGATTGGTAGAGCCGACAACAGAGAAAGCATCTCCCACCGCTGGAGTCCTCGTCTCCTGGCTCCCTGAATAAACTCCACCCCTAATTTTAGTGCACGTAGCATTGACAACATGAAAAAAAAAAAAACCACTTTAGCTACTCTGTTGTCCATTTTCCTGTCTTTGCGTCTACAGTTGGAGCACAAATAATACGCCACTGCCATGGAAGCATGAATAATACGTCACTGTCACGTTGGGAAAAAAAAAAACATAACGTCATTCACTGGAGCAGAAGTTAGTGCAACATTGTACCCTTCCTTGTTTTTTTGCAGCATGTTGAAAATAAAACTGCCATGTTTGCTAGGAACTATTTAGATTTTATAACTAATCTTGTAACTGATCAGTGCGAAACTGTGAATTCGCAAATGCTAACCCGAATAGGCGAGGATTTACTTAAACGTGGAAGAGATGATTCAAATGTACGCCAGATCAGCAATGACCACTCTTGAATCATCACGAGTCTACCTTGACGCTTGGTGGAAACACATCATGATGATGTAAGAAATTCCTTAAAAGGAAACCACATCACAAAGGTCCGCCATTTTGTGTCCATTCATCTCTTTTCATAACATAACTAAACTGACGAAACCATTACCGCGCAATAAAATCCACATGGAGCGTCAACGCCTGCAACTCCTCCGTGTTTTTGTCATGCATGTCCGTCGGTTTTCTCCCACGCACACACTCACGTAGTGTACGCCGACTCTTAGACTTTTCCCGCTTTCTGCCGCACACATGCGCCGGGAATCCGCCCACGCGCTCGCACTCGTTCCCATCCGCTGGTGCCCCTCTGTCTCTCTTCCTCCAGCTGCTGCACAGCAAAGGAATATAGAAGCAGCAGCGGCAGCCCGCCTATAAATACGGCCTGCCCACCCAAGACTGTTAGGATTATTATTTTTCTTATAATCACTGTGGTGCTTGTGTAAACCCAATGGATAATGATCTGGTTTGTGGTTCAAGTGAGCTGCTGGTGTCAGGGGAAAAAAGGTTTGGTGGTGAAAGGGATGAGCCCTGAACCAACAATTTTTTTTTCCTCTACTCGTGTCATTTTTGCTCTACTTGGATGTATGTGAAGTTCGATATTAAGGATTAGAGCTGGGAATCTTTGGGCACCTAACGATTCGATTACGATTACGATTCAGAGGCTCCGATTCGATTATAAAACGATTATTGATGCACCCCCCTCCTTTTTTTTTCTCTTTTTTTTTTTTTTTTATGTTTTGTACATTAGTTCCAAAATTGTTCAAAAATACTCTCAGGCTAAACCACACTACTATTTCAGTATCAAGTTAACATATAGCAGTAAACAAATATACAAAAATAACATTAAATAAAAAACTCCAGTCCCCATTCTGTATCAGCAGCTTTAAACTACATTCAATTAATTTAATGTTGTGAATCAACCGTTAAATTTGTTAAAATTGCTCCCGTTATTCCATAATTTCCCTTTTGTCTACTTTCAACATGTGAAAGTTTTAAAACTATTTTAAAGATAGATTCAAGTCAAAATTTTACCGATTTAGGAGTACTTTAGATAAAAAGTTAATTAGGTTTGCTTGGAAGGTTCGCTACAACAGCCTTGCAGGTAAGTGTACTGCTTTAAGATGGCGGCCGTTGATAACGCCCGCATCTAGCTTTTTGTAGATGTGCTGCTAACACTACCAAATCTATATTGCATCTAGTCCTATATAAATGATATCCACCGTAACATTATATGGATGTACTTTGAAGCAGCTTTTCGGCAGCAGTCAGGTATGTTGTTGTGTTTTTTTATCTCATTGCATGAGTTGAGCTAGAGCCGTGAGTTGAGCATTGGCATTACCCGAGGGGCCGTGTAATGGGAAGCATGATGTTTAGCTACTCTCGCTCCGTTCCGTCCCGAAGACCGCGCGGCGCACTGAGTGTTGTGTACTTCCGCTTTACTTCACATATTTCAATAATTGGAATTTGGATGTTTGTGAATCGTTCTTGAATCTTCCACGGCCGAATCGCGAATAATCTAAGAATCGGAAATTTTGCACACCTCTATTAAGGATATCATTGGAGTATCTTTCACTGCCTGTTTTCCAATCAAATGTTGATAACACTAAGCCTGCACAATATATGGTTTAAACATTGCCATCTCGATGTGCACATGCGCAATAGTCCCATCGCAGGACGTGTGATAATTATTTTTTTTTTTATATGAAACTTTGTTTTGCTTCATAAATGCAAGTATGCTGAGACATAGTTTCCTTGATCCCTATTATATACAGCAATCTTAATCATTCACGGGTGAACCCCTTAGCTTGGATGAAATTGTATTACAGTGATCCCTCACTACTTCGCGCTTCAAACTTCACGCCCTCAGTCCATTGCGGATTTGTTTTCAATCAAGAAAAAAATGATAATGATACAAATGAGCTTTCCCAAGCCGATCGTGTAGTTTCAGGCCATGTCTACACGTAGCATGGTATTTGGCAAAAAGAACTGTATCTATGGTTTGGCCTATCATCCACACGCATACGCACATTTGAACGAGTGTTCTTAAAAACGCCGGACAGAGTAAAAGATGTGCGAGTTCTGCGTTTGTCGCGCCATCATGTGGACACGGATAACCGAAGATTTAACTGTGGAAACATCACTGACTGCGACAAACTTTGTCCCTACGTCACACATGAGACCAACGTTAACATTTGGACTAAATTAGACAGGTGCTTTTTTGCTTCCATTTTTTTTTTTTTTTACAAACTCTTGTTATGCTTCATATTGAAGAATCCGTGCGAAGGATGGAGGTATTATGACAATTATTTTTCGCACATTGTCATGAATGTACTTAAAAATGAATGAGTGTGGCTGGCTATGGAAGTTTTTTTTTTTTTTTTTTTTTTGTTACAAACGTACAAACGTGCAGGTGTGGACTTAATTATTTTTTTCCCGTCGTATTAGGTCAGGATCCTCAGTTTTAAAATAAACCCTGCGAGGTGTAGACATGGCCACACTCTCCCTTCCCCTTCTACCTGCTCATTGATCGCCAGGCAGTGCACTGGAGTTACTTATTGAAATTAACGATGATTGACAGATGTTTGGGTTTGAGCTTGCGATAGACACGAACTTCAAAGTGCCGCATGCGTCAATCATCGTTTAACTTGTTAAACAGTTGCTGTGGCAACTCATTGTAAGTGAGCAGCTTGAGCGAATTTGAGTGGACTCACTCAATGACGCATTTGATAAAGCCAAGCATTTTTCTACTACTTTATTGTTGTTTAAAAATATTCGGGTGGACAGTAACATGTTTAAAACTTATTATAATTATTACATTTGAAGTGCTTAAAGAACACTTATGAAAATAAATATTTTTCAAATTATACTTTGAGGAAAAAAGTGACTTTGCAATGCTAAATCTAAATAAATACATTGAATGCGCAAAAAAAAAAAAAAAATTGGGGGGTGGTGGGGTGCGCTACGTCGCTGTTTTTCACCTATCGCGACGGCTTCTGGTCCCCATAAACTGTGAAAAACGAAGGATCACTGTATATGAATACAATATTGTATTGTAATATTTCTCATTGGACGAATGTCAGTCTCTGCTTTCCAGACCCACTTCGAAACCCCAATCTTTTTCTCTTGTTTTTAATCGGCTGGACATCATCAATAAAACACTATATCTGAAATAAGAAATAAAAATGTAGTATCTCAGCTTTCAAATGACATAGGAAAAAAACATTGAATAAGTATCAACAAAATTGGCTTGCAACAGCATTATTTGTCAATTAGTCTATTCATCAGGCAGCCCTAGTTGTCATATAAAGGAAACCATAACCGCGAATGAGGTCCACAACAAAGAATAATTTAAGTACAACCCCCCCAAAAAATATACAGGTAGTCCCCGGGTTATGATGGACCCAACCTGCGTCTCATCGTGTTTTGTTTGTTTGTTTTTTTCATATGTTGATTTTGTTTTGTGATGCATGCTTTTATTTTGGCGGAGGAAGCGTAGAGCACGTTGTACTTCCGCACACGAGAGCATTTAAACACCTGCCCACCCCACACACGGCACTGACGGCCCACGCACACATGAGGAAGCAGCATAGTGAAAAGGTGACAGCCTGCGCCCACAATTGTTGCTTGTGAAGCATCCAGAGGCGACGGCTGTATAAATTGGTGGCCAAAAATATTGGCACCCCTGCAATTCTGTCAGATAATGCTCAATTTCTCCCAGAAAATGATTGCAATTACAAATGCTTTGGTAGTAATATCTTCATTTATTTTGCTTGCAATGAATAAACACAAAAGAGAATGGGAATAATATATATAAAATAATAAATCATAATCATTTTTCACAAAACTAAAAAAATGGGTCAGACAAAAGTATTGGCACCCTTTGAAAAATCATGTGATGCTTCTCTAATTTGTGCAATTAACAGCACTTGCTACTTACGTGTGGCACATAACAGGCGGTGGCAGTAACTAAATCACACTTGCAGCCAGTTAAAATGGATTAAAGTTGACTCAACCTCTGTCCTGTGTCTTTGTGTGTACCACATTGAGCATGGAGAAAAGAAAGAAGAGCAAAAAACCTTCTGGAGACTTGAGAAGCAAAATTGTGAGGGAGCTTGGGCAATCTCAAGGCTACAAGTCCAACTCCAAAGACCTGAATGTTTCTAAAACTCCTCGACTAACATCCAAACAAATTCAAGCTGTCCTGCAGTCCGAGGGTACAACAGTGTCAACTCGTACTATCCATCGTCGTCTGAATGAAAAGGGATTCTATGGTAGGATATCAAGGAATACCCAACTTCTGACACAGAGAAATAAAGAAGCCAGGCTGGAGTTTGCCAAAACTTACCTGGGAAAGCCAAAAATGCTTTGGAAGAATGTTCTCTGGTCGGATGAGACAAAAGTAGAGCTTTTTGAGAAAAGGCATCGACATAGAGTTTACAGGGTAAAAAACAAGGCCTTCAAAGAAAAAAACACGGCCCCCACAGTCAAACATGGTGGAGGTTCCCTGATGGTTGGGGGTTGCTTTGCTACCTCTGGCACTGGACTACTTGACCGTGTGCATAGCATTATGAAGTCTGAAGACTACCAACAAATTTTGCAGCATAATATAGGACACAGTGTGAGAAAGCTGGGTCTCCCTCAGAGGTCATAGGTCTTCCAGCAGGACAATGACCCAAAACACACTTCAAAAAGCACTAGAAAATGGTTTGAGAGAAAGCACTGGAGACTTCTAAAGTGGCCAGCAATGAGTCTAGACCTGAATCCCATAGAACACCTGTGGAGAGATCTGAAAAAGTTTGGAGAAGGCACCCTTCAAATCTCAGAGACCTGGAGCAGTTGGCCAAAGAAGAATGGTCTAAAATTCCAGCACAGCATTGTAAAAAACTCAATGATGGATACCGGAAGCGGTTTTTGCAGTTATTTCGTCTAAAAGTTGTGCTACCAAGTATTACGCTGAGGGTGGATTTTTGGAGTTTTGTGTAAAATGATGTTTTTTTTTTCCCCCATTCTCTTTTGTGCCTTTTCACTACAAGCTAAATAAATGAAGGTATTACTACCAAAGCATTTGTAATTGCAATCCTTTTCTGGGAGAAACTGTGAATTATCAGAATTGCTGGGTGCCAATACTTTTGGCCAGCAGTATATAACCCCATTTGTAATGTTTATTGTGCGTTCCCAATTGTTGTCGAATACTTAGGGCGAGTTTATGTGCTGGTTTGTGGTGTAGTGCGGACGCTAACTTTTACATGCTAATCGTTTGTTATTCCTGTTTCGGAGCTTAGCTCACTGTCTAACTAGGACCTAGTTCCAATGTCGTGGCGAGGACAGTACAATGATGTATAATACAAGTTTTTGGATATTTTTTTTTTAACTTAAAGGGTTGATTCCAATTTACGCGGAAATCCGGGTTACATCGCCAGCGCAGGAGCGAAACTCGTTTCTAAATCGGGGACTACCTGTATTTGGAATCTTTAGTTTTTATCCGCGTAAAAATCTCACTCAATACATTTTGACCCCAAATTGTTCCTAAGTGTAACGACGTCTCTTGCCGTCAAAGTCAGCAGATGAGTTCAAATGAATTTCAAGGATCCGTAGAAGAGTTCTAATCAATTAGTCGTAGCGGCTGATTTATGATTGCTTTTTTCCCTTCCTTTGTTGTTTATAGATTAGCATTACCGCAAGCTGCCGTCTACAGCTGCGAGCCAGCTGTGTGAATGCAGCTGCCTTCATCTGCTTTCTCCATTTATCATGGCCACCCCCCTCTGCTGTACTTTTTTTTTTTGTTTTGTTTTCTTTTTTGGTCGCCCCGTTTCCTCCGGCGCGTCTCCTTAAAAGGAGTTCAAAGAAATACTTGCGGTTTTCTACCTAGATGCCATGCGGCGAATATGCGCAATAAGAAGTAGAAAAGGGAGAAGACGAGACAGGAGCTGGTGTTGCTCATACATGTTGGGGAGGACCTAGTGTGCTAGCTGAGGTAGGCGGGACAAATAAACCTGAATACGTGTGAATAGTTTTGCAAAATTTTGAAATTGAAAATTAAAAAGTTCAAAAGACATGTTTGTCCTTTTCCATTTTATGTTGGCAATGAAGTAATGACTATGTAATAATAAGGGGAAAATTCGTTCTTTTTTTAGTTAAAAAAAATACAAATGCAGAAAAATTGCAGGGAAAACAAGATTGAGCCAACATCGCTGATACATGTCGGACACGTCGGGGAAGAAAATTTGTGTGAGTGTGTGTAAGAGGGAGGCAGTGGGGTGCAGGAAACCACAGGTATGTGCAGTGAGACGGCTGGGTGGCCTGCAGAGAAGCATTGAAGTACTGCACAAGGAAAGCTACAATAAAAAACACATCTAATTTTGTTTTTCTCTCTCAAAATTTCAAATCTGTTGATTCTTCTGGGAAATTTCACCTCAATTGCATGGTATTAACATAGACTTCATAATGTATTGACGGGACTTGGAACCAATTCATAGGGGGCCTATCTCCGTCAAAGCTGACCAAGTGGAAACACAGACAGAGCTTTTTCCGTTGAAAATTCTTGTGAGTAAATGCTCAAATCCCCGAATTCTTTATAGATATGGGCGCAAAACAGTCTCGATTCTTGGTTAAAACCAAACAAAAAGTGCAGATAGCATTTATTTTACGTAAATGATATTGCGAACTATGAGGCATGTCAGTAAGGAAATTAGCGGCCGCCATATGTAAAGAATGAGCTTTTTCCATTGAGAATTCTTGTGAATAAATGCTTACATCCCTAAATTCTTTATACTGTAGATATGGATGTAAACAGTCTCGATTCTTGGTTAAAAGCAAAAAAAAAAAAAAAACATGCAGGTAGCATTTATTTTACGTAAATATTGCGAATTATGAGGCTAATCAGTGAGGAAATTAGCGCCCACCATATGTAAACAGAGCTTTTCCGTTGAAACTTTTTGTGAATAAATGCTTAAATCCCTAAATTCTTTATAGATATGGACGTAAAAGAGTCTCAATTCCAGGTTAAACGCAAAAAAAAACGTAAACAAAAAATGTAACGTTTAATGTAAATATATG